>NC_055997.1:38258253-38603684 GCF_018446385.1 Zingiber officinale | reverse complement strand
ATAGAAGCGGTCAATAACTGGAGCAGACCCAAGAACGCCAGGGAGATCAGAAGCTTCCTTGGTTTAGTTGGGTACTACAAGAAGTTGTGGAGGACTTTTCCAGGATAACTTCTCCACTAACAGCCCTCACCAGGAAGAACAAGAAGTTTGAATGGTCAGATAAATGTGAGCAGGGTTTCCAAGAGCTCAAGAAGAGACTGACCAGTGCTCCTATCCTGACAGTTCCAGAAAGTGACAAGAGTTTTGACATCTATAGCGATGCTTCTAAGATGGGCCTAGGAGCTGTTCTCATGCAAGAAGGAAATGTTATAACTTATGCTTCCAGGCAACTCAAAGATTATGAAAAGAACTACCCCACTCGTGATCTTGAGCTGGCAGCTGTGGTCTTTGCACTGAAACTCTGGCGACACTACCTGTATGGAGTCCAGTGCAGAATCTTCACAGACCATCAGAGTCTTAAGTACTTTTTCACTCAGAAAGACTTAAACATGAGACAGCGCAGGTGGCTAGAGTTGGTCAAAGACTATGACTGTGAAATCCTCTACCACTCAGGTAAAGCTAACAAAGTGACAGATGCACTAAGCAGAAAATCCAGTGCATCCTTGATGTCTTTGTCATCATTAGCCCTACCACTGCAGAAGGAGTTGTCAGATTTTAGAATGGAAATTATTTATGGGCAACTCTCTGCATTGACCTTAGAGTCTACCTTGCTTGAGGATATACAGAGAAAGCAAGGTGAAGATCCAGATATCCAGAAGATCAAGCAAGGGATACAGAAAGAAGAAAATTCAGAGTTTCGAGTATCAAACAGTGAAATTCTTTATCAGGGGAGCCGCCTTTGTATCCCCAATGATGAAGAGCTGAGAAAGAAAATTTTAAAGGAAGCTCATAGTACACCTTACTCCATGCATCCTGGTTCTACCAAGATGTACCAAGACGTGAAACAGAGGTTCTGGTGGTCTGGACTCAAAAGAGATGTTGCTAAATATGTCAGTACCTGCCTGACATGTAAGAGGGTCAAAGAAGAACACCAGAGACCAGGAGGAGTTTTATAGTCTCTTCCAATACCAGAGTGGAAGTGGGAAGACATATCCATGGACTTCATAACAGGTCTCCCAAAAACCACAAATGGATATGATGCGATATGGGTAATAGTAGACAGATTGACCAAGTCTGCTTATTTTCTAGCCATCAAGGTGTCTCACTCTATAGAGCAGTTGGTACAACTGTACGTTAAGGAGGTGATCAGGCTTCACGAAGTTCCTAAATCTATTGTATCTGATAGAGATGGGCGTTTCACCTCTCACTGTTGGGACTGTGTTTAGAATGCACTAGGCACCAAACTCAAGTTCAGCACAGCCATCCATCCTCAGACAGATGGATAGACAGAGTGGGTAAATCAGATTTTAGAAGATATGCTCAGAGCTTGTGCACTAGATTTCAAGGGAAGTTGGTGCAAGTATCTATGCTTAGCTGAGTTTGCCTACAATAATAGCTATCAGGCCACCATCAAGATGGCACCTTATGAGGCGTTGTATGGCAGGAAGTGCAGATCACCTATTTGCTGGCACCTTATGTTTGTAGATCAAGCATGTTATGTAGATTCTACAGCCCCTTGTTGTTAACATTTCATTCCACAGCTCTTATGATTAGTATTTCATTTTATAGCCCTATGATCAGCATCTCAAATTTAGGTTTTCCTTGCTACCCTAATGGGCATGATCAGATTATATGTAACCCTGCAGAATTGATTTTTTTTGTTGCTAGACAATGGGTAGGAAATGGTTCAGATTTTAAATTTCTCCTGCATAGTAGTTATAGATCTTGTGTTGGGTTATTAGAGCATGACATGGTTAAAGTTGAAGCATGTTTAGGGATTTTGTGTTACTGCCGTAAGTTTCATAAGGGGCTTTAAAAAAAAAAGAAGGTTTGGCTTTCTTAAGTGAGAAGGGTCATTAATTAATCAGAGCAACTCCAAATAATTATCTAGTTGGCATAACCTGTTAGTTGAGCATGACTAGTCCTCTTTACCATTAGAATGACATGAACAACATGTGTTTAAGTGATTCATTTTATGTAGTATTATAGTTTATCTCCTTTAGCAGTGTAGATTCTTTGTTTCTTATTTTGAAGCATGCTTAAAGAATTTAGATTTGCTTCCCTTTATTTTAATTCTGACATAGCATGCTTAAAGAATTCAGATGTGGTTTCCTTTATTTAATTCTGTTGTAGCATACTTAAAGAAGTCAGATTCAGTTTTCCTTTGAATTATATCTGTTGTAGCATGCTTAAAGAAGTCAGATTCAGTTCTCCTTTGAATTATATCTGTTGTAGCATGCTTAAAGAAGTTAGGTTTGCTTTCCTTTGATTTATTCTGTTGATATATGCTTAAAGAATCCTGTTGCTCCATAAAAACTCCAGGATCTGCATGTAAGTGGAAAAAGAAAATAAGAGTTCTATTAAATCCTTAGAGGTTTATAAATAGTTATAAGAAAGAGAGACCAAGGTCTTAATAGGATCCCTAAGTTTAAGAATTGGGATCGTAGCACACCAAATGCTCAAAAAATGCCAAGGCATTTTATTAATAGAACATAAAAGATAATAAGTATTTTATTTTTAAAGAAAGGCTAGTACCACTTCCAAGGTTGTCGTTAAACAAATCCAGGTGACCAATTCCAAGGTCTTGGCCCTGGTAAGACCAAGGTCTTTACCCTCGTAGGACTGATGACTAGCTACCACAGTCCCTATTAGGGAGCGCGCATTGGTACTAAGCCTGGACCCAAGTGATTATTATTTTTAAGTATTAAGGTATAAGTTTTTAACCAAGAAGAACTTTATTATTGTTTTGAAGTAATAAAGTATAAGATTTGGAACAAATGAAACAAGTTTCACATATGCTTAGAATCGTAAGTTTAGTTCTTTTGAATTCTAACATGCATTATTAGTTTTGTTTGTTTCTGATTTGATATTTAGCATGATTAGCTTTATCTAGCAGCATGCAGTTTTATCCTTGTATAGCATAATTAGCTATTATAATTATATGAGTAGATTCCTTAGCTTTACTTTGCTATTAGTTTGACATGAGCAGATATGTTTATGCTTTACTTTCTTTTAGAGCATATAGTTTCTAGTTCTTTCCGTATACATGCATATTCATATTTTTGTGAGTTAGATAGCGCTTACTAAGCAAATTTTGCTTATAGATTGCATTTCCTCTTCTGCAGATAAAGGAAAGGAAAAGATTTAGCAAGGAAGGTGACAAGGTGGTGCGGATGGTGTGATGCCAGGACTATGGAAGTCTTGGGGCTAGAAAAGAGTTCTTTAGTTTTCTTTCTTTATTACTAAGTTTTCCATGTTTTAGTGGATTGTAAACATTTGAGATTGTACTTTATAGTAATGTCATTTGAGTTCATCTTTGTTTTAGATTGTTATTACTGCGTGGTTGTGAAGTATATATTCCAGCCGCATGTGGCTGATGGTTATTATTTGCATGTATTGATGAATTTGGTCACCGGTACAGAGGAGACTCTGTTAAATTTTTCGATAGGGATTCCTCGTGGTTTCGATCACACCGATTAAGTAGAGTTAATAGTTAAGTAATGGTCACCTTAGAGAGTAGTAGTAGTAGTAAGAAGGGTGGTCGTTACAGTTGGTATCAGAGCAGTTCTCATTCTCCAAAGCATCACACATCAGCATCATCCTTGCCGTCTTCAAGCAAGAAAGTATTTAAGTTCTTTCTTTTTTGCTTTCCTTTATTATTATTTGTAGTATAGAGTAATTGTTTATAAGTGCTTAAGTCAGATAAGAGTTTTTGCTGTTTTCTTTATTCATATACAAATATGTATCTTTAGAAAGGGTAGAGAAAATATCAAGTCTTCTTCTTTGCATAATTAGATGGAAATAAGAGAACATCCCCGTACAGTTCGTATTGAGAACCAAGATAAGGAGAACTAAGAGCTTAGATCAACTGAGCCCAATCTCTCTGAAGTTGTTGCCCAACTCCAGAGACAAGTAGTAGAGCAGCAATAAGTGATTGCCAACTTGATGACCAATCAATAGTCAGTTCCTCCCACTCCCCTAACCATCAATGTGGAGACCCCAGTGGTGGCTGAAGTTCCACCAGCCACCCTGGAAGTCGCCACAACACCTAGAAGACAAGAAGCATACCTGATACGGTGGTTGAAGCTGAAGCCAGAAAGTTTCTCAGGCATGACTGAGCCTTGGAATGCTCAGGCTTGGTTCAAGACACTAGAGAGCACCATGGAGCTTCTTGACTGGCCAGAAGTCGAGAAGGTCAAGTGTGCCTCTTTCTGCCTATCAGGAAATACTCATATGTGGTGGGAGAGAGAGTTAAGAGCAAGAGAGTAGTCAATCGATGAGCTGGATGACTCCAAGACAGAGTTTCACGAAGAATTCTTCCGCCAACGGATCACCAATAAGCATTATGAAGGGTTTATAGAATTCAGAAGGTGAACCATCCTTTGAGTTCACAGGGGTGCCGAAGAGGAAGACCGAGAAGCTTCTCTCTTCTCTCACAGCTCACCAGATGTTAGTTAAAGGGTGTGCTGGTTTTCTTGCGCACATTGTGAGTACAAAAGAACAAGAAGGACCCAAGCAGGAGGAAGTTCGGGTAGTCTGTGAGTACCCAGAGGTATTCCCAGAAGAACTACCTGGACTAGTTCCCAACAGAGAAGTGGAGTTTGAGATTGAACTGGTTCCTGGTACCGGTCCAATTTCAAAAGCTCCAAACCGCATGTCTCCAGCAGAGCTGAAAGAGTTACAAGAACAACTTCAGGAGCTGTTTGACAAAGGCTTCATTCGCCCTAGTCATTCACCATGGGGAGCTCCTGTATTGTTTGTCAAGAAGAAGGACGGATCTATGTGGATGTGAATAGATTATAGGGCTCTGAATCAAGTGACCATTAAGAACAAGTATCCACTGCCCAGAATCGACGACTTATTTGATCAATTGAGAGGGGCAACAGTGTTCTCAAAGATAGACCTGCGCTCTGGGTACCATCAGTTGAAAGTGAAGGAAAGTGGCATACCCAGAACAACTTTCAGGACCAGATACGGACACTACGAGTTCGTAGTCATGCCTTTTGGTGTGACTACTGCACTTGCAATTTTCATGGACTTAATGAACAGAGTGTTCAGAGAATACCTTGACAAATTTGTCATTGTGTTCATCGACGACATTCTAATCTATTCCAGAACTTCAGAGGAGCATGACACGCACTTGAGGATAGTACTGTAGACTCTTCAGCAAAAGCAGCTTTACACTAAGTTCTCAAAGTGCGAGTTCTGGTTAGAGCAGGTGGCGTTTCTAGGCCACATCATTTCTAAAGAAGGTATCCAAGTGGATCCAGCCAAAATAGAAGCGGTCAATAACTGGAGCAGACCCAAGAACGCCAGGGAGATCAGAAGCTTCCTTGGTTTAGTTGGGTACTACAAGAAGTTGTGGAGGACTTTTCCAGGATAACTTCTCCACTAACAGCCCTCACCAGGAAGAACAAGAAGTTTGAATGGTCAGATAAATGTGAGCAGGGTTTCCAAGAGCTCAAGAAGAGACTGACCAGTGCTCCTATCCTGACAGTTCCAGAAAGTGACAAGAGTTTTGACATCTATAGCGATGCTTCTAAGATGGGCCTAGGAGCTGTTCTCATGCAAGAAGGAAATGTTATAACTTATGCTTCCAGGCAACTCAAAGATTATGAAAAGAACTACCCCACTCGTGATCTTGAGCTGGCAGCTGTGGTCTTTGCACTGAAACTCTGGCGACACTACCTGTATGGAGTCCAGTGCAGAATCTTCACAGACCATCAGAGTCTTAAGTACTTTTTCACTCAGAAAGACTTAAACATGAGACAGCGCAGGTGGCTAGAGTTGGTCAAAGACTATGACTGTGAAATCCTCTACCACTCAGGTAAAGCTAACAAAGTGACAGATGCACTAAGCAGAAAATCCAGTGCATCCTTGATGTCTTTGTCATCATTAGCCCTACCACTGCAGAAGGAGTTGTCAGATTTTAGAATGGAAATTATTTATGGGCAACTCTCTGCATTGACCTTAGAGTCTACCTTGCTTGAGGATATACAGAGAAAGCAAGGTGAAGATCCAGATATCCAGAAGATCAAGCAAGGGATACAGAAAGAAGAAAATTGAGTTTCGAGTATCAAACGGTGAAATTCTTTATCGGGGAGCCGCCTTTGTATCCCCAATGATGAAGAGCTGAGAAAGAAAATTTTAAAGGAAGCTCATAGTACACCTTACTCCATGCATCCTGGTTCTACCAAGATGTACCAAGACGTGAAACAGAGGTTCTGGTGGTCTGGACTCAAAAGAGATGTTGCTAAATATGTCAGTACCTGCCTGACATGTAAGAGGGTCAAAGAAGAACACCAGAGACCAGGAGGAGTTTTATAGTCTCTTCCAATACCAGAGTGGAAGTGGGAAGACATATCCATGGACTTCATAACAGGTCTCCCAAAAACCACAAATGGATATGATGCGATATGGGTAATAGTAGACAGATTGACCAAGTCTGCTTATTTTCTAGCCATCAAGGTGTCTCACTCTATAGAGCAGTTGGTACAACTGTACGTTAAGGAGGTGATCAGGCTTCACGAAGTTCCTAAATCTATTGTATCTGATAGAGATGGGCGTTTCACCTCTCACTGTTGGGACTGTGTTTAGAATGCACTAGGCACCAAACTCAAGTTCAGCACAGCCATCCATCCTCAGACAGATGGATAGACAGAGTGGGTAAATCAGATTTTAGAAGATATGCTCAGAGCTTGTGCACTAGATTTCAAGGGAAGTTGGTGCAAGTATCTATGCTTAGCTGAGTTTGCCTACAATAATAGCTATCAGGCCACCATCAAGATGGCACCTTATGAGGCGTTGTATGGCAGGAAGTGCAGATCACCTATTTGCTGGCACCTTATGTTTGTAGATCAAGCATGTTATGTAGATTCTACAGCCCCTTGTTGTTAACATTTCATTCCACAGCTCTTATGATTAGTATTTCATTTTATAGCCCTATGATCAGCATCTCAAATTTAGGTTTTCCTTGCTACCCTAATGGGCATGATCAGATTATATGTAACCCTGCAGAATTGATTTTTTTTGTTGCTAGACAATGGGTAGGAAATGGTTCAGATTTTAAATTTCTCCTGCATAGTAGTTATAGATCTTGTGTTGGGTTATTAGAGCATGACATGGTTAAAGTTGAAGCATGTTTAGGGATTTTGTGTTACTGCCGTAAGTTTCATAAGGGGCTTTAAAAAAAAAAGAAGGTTTGGCTTTCTTAAGTGAGAAGGGTCATTAATTAATCAGAGCAACTCCAAATAATTATCTAGTTGGCATAACCTGTTAGTTGAGCATGACTAGTCCTCTTTACCATTAGAATGACATGAACAACATGTGTTTAAGTGATTCATTTTATGTAGTATTATAGTTTATCTCCTTTAGCAGTGTAGATTCTTTGTTTCTTATTTTGAAGCATGCTTAAAGAATTTAGATTTGCTTCCCTTTATTTTAATTCTGACATAGCATGCTTAAAGAATTCAGATGTGGTTTCCTTTATTTAATTCTGTTGTAGCATACTTAAAGAAGTCAGATTCAGTTTTCCTTTGAATTATATCTGTTGTAGCATGCTTAAAGAAGTCAGATTCAGTTCTCCTTTGAATTATATCTGTTGTAGCATGCTTAAAGAAGTTAGGTTTGCTTTCCTTTGATTTATTCTGTTGATATATGCTTAAAGAATCCTGTTGCTCCATAAAAACTCCAGGATCTGCATGTAAGTGGAAAAAGAAAATAAGAGTTCTATTAAATCCTTAGAGGTTTATAAGTAGTTATAAGAAAGAGAGACCAAGGTCTTAATAACATCCCTAAGTTTAAGAATTGGGATCAGTAGCACACCAAGTGCTCAAAAAAATGCCAAAGCATTTTATTAATATAACATAAAAAGATAATAAGTATTTTATTTTTAAAGAAAGGCTAGTACCCGACTTCCAAGGTTGTCGTTAAACAAATCCAGGTGACCAATTCCAAGGTCTTGGCCCTGGTAAGACCAAGGTCTTTACCCTCGTAGGACTGATGACTAGCTACCACAGCCCCTATTAGGGAGCGCGCATTGGTACTAAGCCTGGACCCAAGTGATTATTATTTTTAAGTATTAAAGTATAAGTTTTTAACCAAGAAGAACTTTATTATTGTTTTGAAGTAATAAAGTATAAGATTTGGAACAAATGAAACAAGTTTCACACATGCTTAGAATCAGTAAGTTTAGTTCTTTTGAATTCTAGCATGCATTATTAGTTTTGTTTGTTTCCTGATTTGATATTTAGCATGATTAGCTTTATCTAGCAGCATGCAGTTTTATCCTTGTATAGCATGATTAACTATTAGAATTATATGAGTAGATTCCTTAGCTTTTCTTTGCTATTAGTTTGACATGAGCAGATATGTTTATGCTTTACTTTCTTTTAGAGCATATAGTTTCTAGTTCTTTCTGTATACATGCATATTCGTGTTTTTGTGAGTTAGATAGCGCTTACTAAGCAAATTTTGCTTATAGATTGTATTTCCTCTTACTGCAGATAAAGAAAAGGAAAAGATTTAGCAAGGAAGGCAACAAGGTGGTGCGGATGGTGTGTGATGCCAGGACTATGGAAGTCTTGGGGCTAGAAAAGAGTTCTTTTAGTTTTCTTTCTTTATTACTAAGTTTTCCATGTTTAGTGGACTGTAAACATTTGAGATTGTACTTTATAGTTCATGTCATTTGAGTTCATCTTTGTTCTAGATTGTTATTACTGCGTGGTTATGAAGTATATATTCCAGCCGCATGTGGCTGATGGTTATTATTTGCATGTATTGATGAATTTGGTCACCGGTACAGAGGAGACTCTGTCGAAATTTTTCGATAGGGATTCTTCGTGGTTTCGATCACACCGATTAAGTAGAGTTAATAGTTAAGTAATGGTCACCTTAGAGAGTAGTAGTAGTAGTAAGAAGGGTGGTCTTTACACCGACGGGCTCGGCTCGTTCGATGGACGAAAGAGCTGTTGAAGAGTACACTGGTGGACGAGAACAACATGCGCGACGTTCGAGGGACGAGAAGCCAGGGCAAAAGCCTACATGAGGAGAAGGCCAGAAATTAGGTTCAGGTGAGCCCTATTTTGGTTAGCCGCAATCACCCAAGCTATCGGGACTTCGGAAGAAGAAAAGAAGTTAAAAGGAGTTGGAAAAGCAAGCTGAAGGTGCCCTCAATGAAGTGTTGGAGGCACCTCGGCTGCCTACAGGCATGAGGGCACCCTCATTGCCTTGAAGGTGCCCTCCACATTGTCTAGGGCGCCCTCAAGGCCATTGAGGGCGCCCTCTACCCAGTCTACTTGACTGTTACGTAGTTGGATAAAGTTTTATCTGATACCTCGGCTAGAGGCACCCTCAACCTCTTGGGAGGTGACCTTAAGACTTGAGATAGGATTTTCAGGAGCTATATAAAGGTCCTCTAGAGCTAAGAAATTATTCATTCAACTCAGTATTAAATTCCTAGCAACTCTTAGAGTTTTCTTAGTGTGTAAAAGACTTCTCCACCTATAGTGAAGGAGACATTTCTGTTGGGGTTGCAAGGTTGCAAACATAGTCCCACATTGAAAACACATGGAAAAGATCATGGGTTTATAAGAGAAAGATATCTCCATTGGCATGAGGCCTTTTGGGTAGAGCCCAAGAGCAAAACCATGAGGGCTTAGGCCCAAAGTGGACAATATCATGCCATTGTGGAGATATCTAAATTCTTTTCGATGCTACAATTGGTATCAGAGCCCGGACTGCCAGGAGGTTTAACCGCCGACTGTGCACAAGAGGTATGGTCTGATTGAACCATGTGGGTACAATATTGACCTCGAACAAAGAAAGTGGGGGCTCCTATGTTCGGATCAAGAGGACCAGACACCAGGCAGGAAGTCCTAGTTGCGGCTAGGCAAGGAAGTCCTAGTAGGTCGGGTAGACCGAGGGGCAGGAAGTCCTAGTTGCGACTAGGTAAGGAAGTCCTAGTTGCGGCTAGGCAAGGAAGTCCTAGTAGGTCGGGTAGACCGAGGGGCAGGAAGACCTGGTGGGTCGAGGATCGGACGTGGGAAGCCCGTGATCCTTTGTTTGAGGGGGGATTGTTGGGGTTGCAAGGTTGCAAACATAGTCCCACATTGAAAACACATGGAAAAGATCATGGGTTTATAAGAGAAAGATATCTCCATTGGCATGAGGCCTTTTGGGTAGAGCCCAAGAGCAAAACCATGAGGGCTTAGGCCCAAAGTGGACAATATCATGCCATTGTGGAGATATCTAAATTCTTTTCGATCCTACAATTTCTAGTGGAGCTTTTCAACTGCCTTGGATTAACAACCACCTAGGTTGTAACCAAGTTAAATTTCTTGTCTCTTCTTTTCTATTATTTTATTTTTGTATTGTTGCTATTTTAGAGTTGAAAGAACGAGGAGGGTATTTTCTTTTTGCAGGCAATTCACCCCTCCCCTCTTGTCGACCCCGCTGTACCAACAATTACTATCATTAATGGGATTTAATAAGGATAGTATATTACTTCGCTCAGAAGTTTGTATCGTCCTAAAGCACCTAGATATGTTTCTAGATGAACTCCTTAGCTTTCCAATTGAAAGTCAAGTGGAGTTCATGATTGAGATATTTCTAGGTACAACTTCGATACTCTATGACAAAAATAAGGATGGATGATTTCTGTTAATTCTATTATTGCTCGGGAAGCTATCAATTTCGATTGTTGCTGAGGATGATTTGTGATTGGTGAATATTATGAGATTAAATTGTGATATGTTATTTTTTGATGATATATTAGTGGATATTTGAATTGATAGTATATTATTTAGTATTTGTTGTGTGTGGTCACATGAGGACTAGCACATGTGTAATATTTATGGATACGATGACTTGTAGTTGTTGATCAGATTACAGACTCGTTGTCAGTAATTTTATAGTTGAGTGTGGTTGTTGTATGGATATTATGAGTTCTTGGTAATATCATTTGGGTATACCAATGCCCTAGTTATGTTCATGAATTTGATGAACTAGCTATTTCTAGGGTATTTGGATCAATTCATTGACGATATCTTAATATATTCGATCTGAGGTGGATCACGAACAATCTTCACATAGTTCTAGAGATGCTTCGACAAGAACATCACTATGTGAAGTTCAGTAAATGCACTTTCTGACCATCTTCTGTGAGTTTTGGGATACATTGTTTCCAGTAGAGGTATATCTGTGGACTCATAAATGATAGAAGCTGTTACCAGCTGGGAGCATCTGAACACAGTGCAGGAAGTTTGTAGCTTGCTTAGTTTAGATGGATATTACCGAAAATTAGTTGAGAGTTTCTCTAGCATTGTTACGTAGTTGACTGGACTATCTAAGAAGGGTATAGAACCTACCTAGGCACTGGCTTGCGAGACTAGTTTCAAGCTTGAAACGTAGACTAATAACTACACACGCCTTAATTTACTTTCTAGTGTAGATGGATTTATACTCTACATAGATGTATCGTACCAGGAGTTAGGTGCAGTTTCGATGCAGCACAAGTGAGTAGTATTGTATTCTTCTCGTAAGCTAAAAGAACATGAGAAGAATTATCTATTCATGATTTGGAGTTAGCTATCCTCCAGGGAGAGCTAATGTGCCTTGAGTAGGAAATCTTGAGTAGTTTTAGCTTGTTACCGGGTTATGATTACAAGATTGGTTCAAAGTTTCCAAGTTGAGTTGGTAGAGTAGAGACAGGCATAGCGAGAGACTCTGGTGTCCATGGTTGCTTAATCACCTTGTTGAGTAGACTTAGAGGGCTCAAGCTAGTTATCAGCATCTTCAATTTATATGTAGCAGAGTAGTCTCCGGACTACAGTTAGAATTTTCATGCAATAAGGACAAGATTCTTTATTACCGTGGAAGATTATGTATGTTCTTGAGTCACATCCTGCCCGAGAGATGTTACTCCAGGAAGCACACTGATCCAAATTTATGATACATCTAGGTGATACCTGATGTATAGAGACTTGAAGTTTCCTATTGGTAGAACAACATGAAGAAAGATATCACAGATTTTGTAGCTCGATATCTAGTATGTCAGCAAGTGCAGGTTGAACATCAGATACTAGCAGGTTTGTTTCAGTAGATTCAGATACTGAAATAGAAAATGGGAGTTTGTTAGGATGGACTTCATTGTAGGGATACCCTGGACACTAAGAGCGCATGATGCGATTTGAATAATCATTGATTGATTGACTAAATTTACTCACTTTCTACTGATCTGTGTGATAGATTCTTTAGATTGATTAATAGAGTTCATGGTACACCTTTGAGTTTCAAATCAGATAGAGATCCACAATTCTTATTATTGTTCTAGCAGAGTTTACAATATGTTATAAGTATGGAGCTATGTTTAGTACAACTTTTCACCCTCGGACAGATGGACAGTCTGAGTGCACTATATGGACGTTAGAGGACCTGCTGATAGTATGTGTTATAGATTTCAGAGGTAGTTGTGGAGATCATTTATGTTTAGTATATTTTACCCACAGTTGGCTAGATAACAATGTGAGAGTAGCGGAAGTAGGGTGAGCTTATAACCCACAGAGTCGTCCCTTATGATTGGAGATTTGTTCATGATACTTAGATGGACTAGTATATGGTTGTACTATTTAGTTGTTACCCTCGGATCAGGATCTCTGAGATTGAGTAGTAAATTTAGGGATCAAATTTTTATTAGTTGGAGAGAATGTAAGATAAGTCAAATAAATAATAGGTGTTATTAGAGAAATAATCTTATTAGATTTTTTTTAGAGATTTTTAGAATTTAATCGGAGTCCATATGATACGTTTAAGGGGTGAATCAATTAGGCTTAGAGAAAGTCTCTTTGGAATATTTATTTAAGTGGGAGTTGATTAGATTAATTAACCTGAATATTCACTTAGGTATCAGACCATAATATCTCCATTAGTCTTTGATCAGAGTATTGCCATTGGTTTCGGACTGGAGTATCGCCACTAGTCATGTACCAGAGTATCTCTATCAATATGCCCTCTTTAAGGCTCAACCTCCCCCATTCAGAGTCAAATATCGCTATCGGTCTCGGATCAGAGTATATCCACTGGTCTCGAACTAGAATATCACCATTGGTTTCAGACCGGAGTATTGCCACTAGTTTAAGACTAGAGTATCTCTATCGGTATGTCCTCTTCAAGACTCAACCTCCCTAGTTCGGGGCCGAGCTATCTCCACTGGTCTTGGATCAAAGTATCACCACCAGTCTCAGATTGGAGTATCATCATTGGTCTCAAACCAGAGAATCTCATATGCTCCATGCCCTTCGATCTTCGGGCTTCGCGGCCACTCGGCACATGGGCTCCATGCCCTTCGATCTCTCTGGATCCGCTCTTGCTCGGCTCATGGGCTTCGTTCCCATTCACCTTCAATCCCATGGGCTTCACTCTTGTTTGATTCATTGGATCCACTCCCACTCATCTCTCAGGCTCCACGCCTGCTCAACTCATTAGCTTCGCTCTTGTCCCCTTCGATCTCTCAAGATCTGCTCCTGCTCGGCTCACGGGCTTCGCTCCCATTTGTCTTCGATCCCACGGGTTTCACTCTCATTTGATTTATGGGATCCACTCCCACTCGTCTCTCAAGCTCTACTCCTGCTCAGCTCACGGGCTTTGCTCCCATTCCCCTTTGATCTCACAAGTTCCGTGCTTGCTCGGCTCACGCGCTCTGCACCCACTTGACTCTCAGGCTCCACACTCACTCAGCTCACATGCTCCATGCTTGCTCAACTCATGGGCTTCGCTCCCATTTGCCTTTGATCTCACGGGCTTCATGCCCACTGAATTCATAGGATCTACTCTCACTCAGCTCATGAGTTTTACTCCTGTTCGCCTTCAATCTCATAGGCTCTATGTGTAAGATACAACAAATAAATAATAGGTGTTATTGGATAAATAATCTTACTAGATTTTTTTAGATTTTTTTAGGATTTAAACGGAGTCTATATGACACGTTTAAGGGGATGAATCGATTAGACTTAGAGAAAATCTGTTTGGAATATTCATTTAAGAGGGAGTTGATTTGATTAATTAACTTAAGTTAGATTTAATTAAACTTAGATATATAAATAAAACCTACTCCCTATTCTTCTCCCAACCCAAGTAAGGGTGTAATCGAGTCGAGCCGAGCTGAACTCTTGAATATTTGAGTTTGACTCATTTATAATTGAACCGAGCTTGAGCTTTATTTAATGAATATATTCATGGCTCACGAGCTTATTCGAGCTTTTATCGAGCTTAATAAATATAAATTCTAAATTTAAATATTCATTAAAAACTAAAATATATATTTAGAGAAAATTATAATATTCTTATTAAAATTTATAATTTTATTCTAATAATAAGTTTAATATATTTATTTATATTTTTCATAAGTAGAGTGTAAATTCTATAAATTCAATATCAAAACTATTATTTTTTCATTTAAAAGTTGATTCATGAGCTTACTAACGAACATATTCATGAGCAAACAAGCTGAGTATTGTGAAGCTTAAGTTTGATATGTCTCTCAAAGAGCCTCATTAAATGAGCTCAAACGAGTTTTTATTGAATCGAGCTTTGAATAGCTCATGAGCGGCTTGGTTCATTTACACCCCTAGACCTAAGCTTTGCTGATCCCCTCTCCCTCTATCTACTCGATGTCATCACTGCCTGACTTTGCACCACTCGCCCCCCGTCGCCGATGTAGCTACAACAACGGTAGTGTCGCCGTTACCCGAGATTGGCTAGCCACCACTTTTCTCCTCCCGATTCATACCATTGCCGTTGAGCCCTCTTCCCATCGGCCGATCGCCCAACGATGTGCCCTAGTTTTGGTTGCCACCACCGAATCGTCATCTTCGTCACCTCCTTTGTCCCGATCATGGTGAGGTTTGCTCTCAAAGTCGAAGGATTCAATTTCGTCCAGATCCGAGTGAATGGAAGGATTGTGCGGTGCTACCTTGTCCAATCTGTCCACTGCCAACACCTCACAACCCAGTTGATCCCTCTCCTCCCACGATATTGGTCCAAGCAGGAGGCCTACTGTGCAACCTCCCAGTTGTTGCGACCCTCTTCGATCATTGCTTCATCTGATGAGCCACTGCCGTCGGCTCTCTATCGCTCGTCGATCTACTGTTGGAGCGATGATTGGCAACCAAGGAAGGGGGAGCTCCACTTCCTCACAGCTTGATCTGGATTCTTCACCGAGCTACTGGGATTTTGGACTTGGGTAAGATGTGCTTTGAACTATGTTAGTTCTGGGGTGGTTAGCAATTGAGCATAATATTAATATGTGTGTTGGATAATTAGATTGATATTGTGATTAATCATGATTAGGATTAATGGGTTCTTGGTTGGAAATTTTGGATTAATTAAGGTAGATTAAGGATATGCTTAATATCTAATTGATCATGTTAAGGAATTAAGTGTGCTTTGATCATGAAGGGTTGTCATTATCTAATTGATTAACTCATAAGTGTTGGTGCAATCGACCTCTAGGGTTTCGATGTTTGACAACATACCTAAGTCTGGTTAGTTTGACCAAAGGTTGATTTAAACAGGACTTGATGTTTGGAAGAGAGAAGTCTAGTCAGGACTAGATGACTAGCAAAGGTAAGTCCTAACCGAAGGATAGGCAGGTGAGAAGTCTACTGAGTGGCTAGTCCTAACTGGAGGTTCGGCAAAGTGGAAGTCCTGGTGAGTGAAATCAGGCCCTAGTGAGTGAAGCTAGATGGTGGAAGTCCTGGTGAGTGAAGTCGGGCCCTGGTGAGTGAAATCGGTCCCTAGTGAGTGAATCTAAGTGGTGGAAGTCTTGGTGAGTGAAGCCGGACCCTAGTGAGTGAATCTAGGTGGTGAAAGTCCTGGTGAGTGAAGCTAGGTAACCCTAGGGCGAGATAACCCTAGGTTATATGTGACCGACTGGTTTCCAGTCGACTACGAGCGGTCGACTAGACCAGCAAATCTTGAATTATGTTAACACTGTTTTACTGTACTGTTTTATCTATTATGCTAACTTAGTGTTGCAGGGAAGTCCAGCTTGGTCAATGGGTCGACTGGAGAGTTGGCATGAAGTCCAGATAGGTCGACGGGCTGACCGGATGTCTGGCAAAGCGGTAAGATAAGGTAAGTCACTGGAGGGGAGTGACTTGGTGAGGCCGTGTTCCCCGTTTGAGGGAATAGTAAGCGTCGATCCAATTTAGATCCATTTTGGAAATCTAAGTTGAGATATTGACTAAATTCTAGTCTCGAGAAGACAGAATCTAATTACTATTCTGTTTTAATAATTGTGCTAACTTTTGTTTTGCAGGGTAGTATAATGTTTATTGCCTCGAACTAATCTTTTTCTTACAGGAAAAAGCTTTGGTGGAAAAAGTGGTCCGGGCGCCCAGAGCTAATCCGGGCACCCAGAATGCAAAAGTTTATCTTTATACGCTGATTGGCTGGGTCGATGTCACAGTCCAGACGCCCGGAGCTACCTATATAAGGAGCCTTCCACCAGAGCATTAACGACAACCTTGGAAGTTGGGTACTAGCCTCTTACTTTAATTTACTTGTTATCTCTTTTTAACTAGACTTTAGTCTTTTTCTTTACTCATTCTTCTCATAATCCTTTATTAGAGTTTATTAGAATCCTTTAGATATATCTAACAAGTATACGATTATAATTAACCAAGCATGCTATATAAAAATAACACAAGGGAAACAAATCTAAACTCTCTAAGCATATTATAAAACAAAGCAAAAGAAAGCAAATCTGAACTTTCTAAACATACTGTAAATAAAGGAAAAGAAGGCACATCTGAACTTACTAATCATGCTATAAAATAGAGAAAAAGAGAGCTAACTTGGACTTTCTAAGCATACTGTTTTTTTTAAATGTTAATTAAATAATCTGAAAATAAAGTTCCCATCCAAGCTAAGCATGTCTATTCCAAAAAGGCAAGGTGTACTACTTCAAAAGTCAACTTAAAAGACTATCTGAACTCTGGAAAAATCCATTTTGTTGCATCTTTGTAACATCTAAAATGTGCTATTGCTATGATTCTGTAAGAGTAGTTTTCCAACTTTCCAAAATTCATCTCATGCCTTAATTCTCTACATAGAACTGTAAAGCTAGCCAAATTAATATCAGACGCACTTCCATTAATTAGCTTGAAATCTATAGATGTAACAAGCAAAAAACAACAAAGAAGTTTCCAACTACGTGCAGCATTAAAGATCTAGAGAATTATTGTGGTTCAAGTTTGTAATAAGACTTTATGCATGCTTAAAAACAAAGTTCTGTAGTGGTCAACACAGATGCAATTAGGTAGCATAAAATCTACTCTCGGATCTCAACCAAATCCAAAGTTTCATATAGAGCACAAATCATAACATCCATCTCTGTCTCACATTTAAACAAGCAGGTTTCACGCAGAATGCCGAACACCATTCACTACAGAAAACTCGAATCCAATCTCATCCACAGCCCTAAGTTTCAACCGAAACTTCAGGAACAAGAAGAAAATTACAAGAATTAGACTTCGAAGCTATCCTACTACAGGTGAGTAGTACTTACTTAGGGTTTCTTGCACTTACAACCGGAAAGGAGGAAAGGAAGCTTCTAGGGTTCGGGTAGCTACTTTTCCCGGCGATCCCTTCGTGCTCCCAAGTTCTCCACTGTCGAGACAACCACCCGCGGATGAAAACAAGCCGGGAGGAAGCTTCGCCGGCGCCGGAAATTGAAACCCAGCCTTTTCTTCGCCGTCGCCCGAGCAGGAGTAAATCGCCGCGCCGCGCGTGGGAGGAGAGATCGGGGAGAAGGCAGGGTTTTCAGCTCGGGAAGGAAAGGAACTAGGCCCTTTAATAACTAGGGTTTTATTCCAAACTATACTATATCCTTAATTCTTTATATATAGAGTTAACAAAAATCTCCTAGCTCAGTTGGTCAGGCCGGTTTTGGCTTGGGTCAGTCCAACCCGAGGTCGCAGGTTCGAACCTCGCTTCCAACGATTTTTGCCTAAACTTCCTTTGTTTCATAAAAATACTAAACGACCTCCAAAAATTATGCAAAAATAATATAAAAATTCCTAAAAATCTCTAGAATATTTTAAAAGTATTTCAAAATATTTTTATGGACATTTGGAACTCGAAATAGGAAAAGTCGGGTCGTTACAATCCCCCATACCTTATAAAAAGTTCATCCTCGAACTTAGAATAGCTCTAGATACTTCTGTCTCATGCTGTCCTCCCGCTCCCAAGTGATGTCCTCGTGCTTCTGGTTCTGCTAGACGACCTTCACTAGTGGTACTTCTTTGCTTCTCAATCTCTTGACTGCTCTGTCCACTATCTGTGTAGGTCTGCTCTCATAACTAAGATCCTCTTGGATCTGCACTGACTGAGGCTGAATCACTTGGCTCGGGTCATGGAGACACTTCTTTAGCATGGAGACATGAAATACATTGTGTATTGCTAACATGTCTTGTGGTAAGTCCAGCCTGTAAGCTAGTTTCCCAATCCTCTCTATGATCAGGTAAGGTCCTACATAGCGAGAATTTAATTTGCCCTTCTTGCCAAATCTCATCACTCCCTTCATAGGAGCGACCTTGAGGAAAACTGAATCTCCTACTTGGAATTCCAATAGCCTACGGCGTGTGTTAGCATAACTCTTCTGTCTGCTCTGGGCAGTCTCAATTCTCTGTCTGATTTTCTAGATCGCCTGAGTGGTCTCGTCTATCAGCTCTGTCTGAATACCCAGCTCTACTTCCATTTCTTTTCTCTCTCCTGCTTCTTGCCAGCATATGGGTGATCTGCATTTCCTGCCATATAGTGACTCATAAGGTGCCATCCTGATGGTGGTCTGATAGCTATTGTTGTAGGCAAATTCAGCTAAGCACAAATACTTGCACCAACTTCCCTTGAAATCCAGTGCACAAGCTCTGAGCATATCTTCTAAAATCTGATTCACTCGCTCTGTCTGTCCATCAGTCTGTGGATGGAAAGCTGTGCTGAACTTGAGTCTGGTGCCTAGTGCATTCTGAATGCACTCCCAAAAGTGTGAGGTGAAGCGCCCATCTCTATCAGAAACGATAGATTTAGGAACTCCATGAAGTCTGACTACCTCTTTAACATATAGCTGGGCCAACTGCTCTATGGAGTGGGACACCTTGATGGCTAGGAAGTGAGCAGACTTGGTCAATCGGTCTACTATTACCCATATCGCATCATATCCATTGGCGGTTCTTGGAAGACCTGTTATGAAGTCCATGGATATGTCTTCTCATTTCCATTCTGGTATTGGAAGAGGCTGAAGAACTCCTCCTGGTCTCTGGTGTTCTGCTTTGACTCTCTAGCATGTCAAGCAGGTACTGACATACTTAGCTACATCTCTTTTGAGTCCTGACCACCAAAACCTCTGTTTCACATCTTGGTACATCTTGGAAGAACCAGGATGCATGGAATATGGTGTACTGTGAGCTTCCTCTAAGATCTTCTTCCTCAGTTCCTCATCATTGGGCACGCAAATGCGACTCCCCTGATAAAGAATTCCGCTATCTGTTACTCTAAACTCTGAGTTGTCTTCTTTCTATATCCCCTGCTTGATCTTCTGGATGTCCGGATCTTCACTTTTCTTTCTCTGTATCTCCACAAGCAATGTAGACTCTAAGGTCAATGCAGAGAGCTGTCCTTCGATAATTTCAAGTCCAAAATCTGAAAACTCCTTCTGCAGTGATGACAAAGACATCAGTGATGCACTAGATTTTCTGCTGAGTGCATCTGCCACTTTGTTAGCTTTGCCTGGGTGGTAGAGAATTTCACAATCGTAATCTTTGACCAACTCCAGCCATCTGCGCTGTCTCATGTTTAAGTCCTTCTGAGTGAAGAAGCACTTAAGACTCTGATGATCTGTGAAAATTCTACACTGAATTCCATACAAATAATGTCACCAGAGTTTAAGTGCAAAAACTACAGCTGCCAGCTCAAGATCATGAGTAGGGTAGTTCTTCTCATAGTCTTTGAGTTGTCTGGAAGCATAAGCTATGACTTTCCCTTTTTGCATGAGTACAGCTCCTAAGCCCATCTTGGAAGCATCGCTGTAGATGTCGAAACCCTTATCGCTCTGTGGAACAGTCAGAATGGGAGCACTGATCAATCTCTTCTTTAGCTCTTGGAAACTCTGCTCACATTTATCTGACCATTCGAATCTCTTGTTATTTCTGGTGAGGGCTGTTAGTGGAGAGGCTATCCTGGAAAAGTCCTCCACGAACTTCCGGTAGTACCCAGCTAAACCAAGGAAGCTTCTGATCTCTCTGACGTTCTTGGGTGTACTCCAGTTGTTGACCGCTTCCACCTTGGCTGGATCCACTTGAATACCTTTTTTAGAAATAACGTGACCTAAAAACGCCACCTGATTTAACCAGAACTCACACTTTGAGAATTTAGCATAAAGCTGCTTTTGCTGCAGAGTCTGCAGTACCATCCTCAAGTGCATGTCATGCTCCTCTGGGGTCCTTGAATAGACCAGAATGTCGTCGATGAATACGATGACAAATTTGTCAAGATATTCTCTGAACACTCTGTTCATTAAGTCCATGAAGACCGCAGGTGCATTAGTCACTCCAAAAGGCATGACCACAAACTCGTAGTGTTCATATCTGGTCCTGAACGTCGTTCTGGGTATATCTCTTTCTTTCACCTTCAGCTGATGGTACCCAGAGCGCAGGTCTATCTTTGAGAACACT
The DNA here is from genome assembly GCF_018446385.1 of Zingiber officinale. NCBI lineage: Eukaryota > Viridiplantae > Streptophyta > Magnoliopsida > Zingiberales > Zingiberaceae > Zingiber > Zingiber officinale. The sequence goes on along the minus strand of NC_055997.1, from coordinate 38,582,856 downwards.
GTTGCTCCTCTTAACTGATCAAATAAATCATCGATCCTGGGAAGGGGGTACTTGTTATTGATTGTCACTTGATTCAAAGCTCTGTAGTCTATGTACATCCGCATTGATCCATCTTTCTTCTTGACAAACAACACAGGAGCTCCCCAAGGTGAGTGATTGGGGCGAATGAAGCCTTTGTCAAGTAACTCCTATAGTTGTTCTTGTAACTCCTTCAACTCTGCTGGAGACATGCGATACGGAGCTTTTGAAATTGGACCGGTTCCAGGAACCAATTCAATCTCAAATTCCACCTCTCTGTTGGGAGGTAGTCCAGGTAGCTCTTCTGGAAATACTTCTGGATACTCGCATACTACCCGGACCTCCTCCTGCTTGAGTCCCTTCTGCTCTTCTGCCTTTACTATGTATGCAAGAAAACTTGCACACCCTTTAGCTAACATCTGGTGAGCTGCTAGAGATGAGAGAAGTTTCTGGGTCTTCTTCCTTGGCACTCCTGTGAACTCAAAAGTTGGTTCACCTTCTGGACTAAAAATCACCTTCCTTCTGCGGCAGTCCACTGAAGCACTGTACTTGCTGAGGAAATCCATACCAAAAATGATATCGAAATCCTGCATGGCGAGAACTATCAGATTTACATATAGCTCTCGGTCTGCAATTCTGACCAGTACGGCTCGGAGCCACTGATTGGATTCCATGACCTCCCCAGAAGGTAGGGTCGTCAGGAACTTGGAGTTCGTACTCTCTGTAGGCACCTGTAAACTACTGGCAAAAGGTATCGATACAAAAGAATGGGTCGCCCCAGTGTCAAATAGTACAGTAGCTATGTGCTGGAAAATAACTACTTGACCTGTTACGACCGTGGAGGCACTAGCAGCTTCTTCTTTGGTGAGGGAGAATACTCTGGCACCATCAAAGGCTGGAACTGGTGGGGCTTCTAACCTTCCTTGACTGATATAGGGTCCCTCCAATGCTGGTTCCATGTGGTGCAACTGTGCAGGCTGGCCTCCATATTGCAATGGTTGTGGCTGAGGTGCTTTGAATTTATTAGGGCATTCCTTAGCCATGTGTCCTTCCTGACCACAGGAGTAACATCCAGTCTTACCCAAAAGACAGGCTCCTGGATGTGTTCTCCCACATTTGGGACAGGGAGGAAACTTGGTCTGCTTGTTTGCTGGTCCTCCCTTCTGGCTACCTCCTGTGTTCCACTGCTTCCTTTTACCTTTGCCTTTCCGGTTCTGTTTACTTGACTGTGATTTCTGGCTTCCTGCTATCTTGTCCTCTGTCTTCACTGGCTTATGTTGCGCTCGTTGTGCCTTGATGTTGTTCAGGTAGTGTTCAGCAATTAATGCTCTACTGATCAACTCTTCACCAGTCTGGGGCCGATGAGCTCCGCTGCTCACATTCAGTGCTATCTGGGGTCTCAGCATTCTGAGCATCAGCCTGACTCGCTCCTTCTCTGTACTTACTAGCTCTGGGCAGAGACGAGCTAGTTTGTTGAACTTCTTGGCTGCTTCCTCCACTGACAGGTCACCTTGCTTGAACTCTATAAACTCCTCGTAGTGCTTGTTGGTGATCTGCAGGTGGAAAAACTCTTCATAAAACTCTGACTGAAAATCGGCCCAGCTCATCTGATCAGCCGCTCTCTTGGTCTTTATCCTCTCCCACCACATACGAGCATCTCCAAACAGGCAAAAAGAGGCGCACTTGACCTTCTCGACTTCTGGCCAGTTAAGAAGCTCCATAGTGCTCTCCAGTGTTTTAAACCAAGCCTAGGCATCCTAGGGCTCAGTCGTGCCTGAGAAGCTCTCTGGTTTCAGCTTTAGCCACTGTATAAGGTAAGCTTCTGGTCTCTGAGGTTCTGTGACGGCTCCCAGGGCAGCTGGTGGAGTCTCAGTTACCACTGGATTCTCTGCAGTGACAGCTGGAGGAGGGGGGAACTACTTACTGGTTTGCCATCAGATTGGCAATCACTTGCTGTTGCTCTGCTACTTGTCTCTGGAGCTGAGCAACCACTTCAGAAAGATTGGGCTCAGTTGCTCTGGGAACTTCGTTCTCTTGAGCTTGGTCCTCAGCACGAACGGTACGGGGACGCCCTCTTCTTGCCATCTAGTCATGCGAGGAAAAAGACTTGATATTTTCTCTATCCTTTCTAACATACACATTTGTACAGGAATAAAGAAAACAACAAAAACTCTTATCTGACTTAAGCACTTATAAGCAATTACTTTATACTGCAATTAGTAATAAAGGAAAGCAATAAGGAAAGAAATTAAATACTTTCTTACTTGAAGACGACAAGGACGATGCTGATGTGTGTGTGTGATGCTGGAGAATGGAACACTGCTCTGATACCAACTGTAACAACCCACCCTTCTTACTACTACTCTCTAAGGGCGATTATTACCTAACTACTACTCTACTTATTAGTGTCACTGACGCTATTATTAGAATCAGTTAGATTTATCACGGTTCAGAGGAATTCCTATTGAAAAATTTCGGCAGAGTCTCCCCTGTACCGGTGACCAAATCCATGATACATAAGATATATACGCAGCCACAGGCGGCTGGATCACATTTTTTACAACCACGCAGTTATAAAAAAACAGTGAAAAGAAAGAACTACTCTAGCATAAATAACCAACTACGGTACTCCACAAATAACACAAGTAACCCAATTACAAGTGTAGAATAAACTCAACTACAGTCTCAACTCATAATAGCACTTAAGGAAAACTAAAGAATTAAACAGAAGGTTTTTGAAAATATTGTCAATTAACTCTGGATCTCTCCACAGTCCAGTCACCACACACCTTCATCATCACCACCACCCTGTCGCCTCCCTTTCATATTTTAGCTTTTCCTTTATCTGTAGTAGGAGGAAAGAAAACAAAACTATAAGTGAAAATGCTTAGTAAGTACTAATCTATCTCACAAAACTCAAAGTGCATAAAAGTAATGCAAAAATACTGAAACTGAAATGCTAAAACAAAGCCACATGTACTCATGGTATACAGAAATAAAACTGAATACTAAACATGCTCACTAACTGACAGGATAATAAGGAAATTAACACTGTAAGCTTAGAATTAAAGAAACTAAACTTTTATTGATTCTAAGCATAAAACTTACTTCATTTTCTTATATCCTTATTCTAGAAATTAATCTTTTAATTTCTATTTTACTTTCTTCTTCTTGTTCTTTTCTTTCTTCTTTACTTTTCTTTTCTTTTCTTTGCTTCTTCTTTGGGCCTAGGCTTAGTACCATCTTTATTTTGCGCGCTCTCTAATAATGACTGAGGTAGCGAGCCTCTAGTCCTATGAGGTAAAGACCTTGGTCTTACCAGGGCCAAGACCTTGGAATTGGTCACCTGGATTTATTTAACGACAACCTTGGAAGTCGGGTACTAGCCTCTTACTTTAATTTACTTGTTATCTCTTTTTAACTAGACTTTAGTCTTTTTCTTTACTCATTCTTCTCATAATCCTTTATTAGAGTTTATTAGAATCCTTTAGATATATCTAACAAGTATACGATTACAATTAACCAAGCATGCTATATAAAAAATAACACAAGGGAAACAAATCTAAACTCTCTAAGCATATTATAAAACAAAGCAAAAGAAAGCAAATATGAACTTTCTAAACATACTGTAAATAAAGGAAAAGAAGGCACATCTGAACTTACTAATCATGCTATAAATTAGAGCAAAAGAGAGCTAACTTGGACATTCTAAGCATGCTATTTTTTTTTGAAAATGTTAATTAAATAATCTGAAAATAAAGTTCCCATCCAAGCTAAGCATGTCTATTCCAAAAAGGCAAGGTGTACTACTTCAAAAGTCAACTTAAAAGACTATCCGAACTCTGGAAAAATCCATTTTGTTGCATCTTTGTAACATCTAAAATGTGCTATTGCTATGATTCTGTAAGAGTAGTTTCCCAACTTTCCAAAATTCATCTCATGCCTTAATTCTCTACATAGAACTGTAAAGCTAGCCAAATTAATATCAGACGCACTTCCATTAATTAGCTTGAAATCTATAGATGTAACAAGCAACAAACAACAAAGAAGTTTCCAACTACGTGCAGCATTAAAGATCCAGAGAATTATTGTGGTTCAAGTTTGTAATAAGACTTTATGCATGCTTAAAAACAAAGTTCTGTAGTGGTCAACACAGATGCAATTAGGTAGCATAAAATCTACTCTAGGATCTCAACCAAATCCAAAGTTTCATATAGAGCACAAATCATAACAGCCATCTCTGTCTCACATTTAAACAAGCAGGTTTCACGCAGAATGCCGAACACCATTCACTACAGAAAACTCGAATCCAATCTCATCCACAGCCCTAAGTTTCAACCGAAACTTCAGGAACAAGAAGAAAATTACAAGAATTAGACTTCGAAGCTATTCTACTACAGGTGAGTAGTACTTACTTAGGGTTTCTTGCACTTACAACCGGAAAGGAGGAAAGGAAGCTTCTAGGGTTCGGGTAGCTACTTTTCCCGGCGATCCCTTCGTGCTCCCAAGTTCTCCTCTGTCGAGACAACCACCCGCGGATGAAAACAAGCCGGGAGGAAGCTTCGCCGGCGCCGGAAATTGAAACCCAGCCTTTTCTTCGCCGTCGCCCGAGCAGGAGTAAATCGCCGCGCCGCGCGTGGGAGGAGAGATCGGGGAGAAGGCAGGGTTTTCGGCTCGGGAAGGAAAAGAACTAGGTCCTTTAATAACTAGGGTTTTATTCCAAACTATACTATATCCTTAATTCTTTCTATATAGAGTTAACAAAAATCTCCTAGCTCAGTTGGTTAGGTCGGTTTTGGCTTGGGTTAGTCCGACCCGAGGTTGTGGCTTCGAACCTCGCTTCCAATGATTTTTGCCTAAACTTCCTTTGTTTCGTAAAAATACTAAACGACCTCTAAAAATTACGCAAAAATACTCTAAAAATTCCTAAAAATCTCTAGAATATTTTAAAAGTATTTCAAAAATATTTTTATGGACATTTGGAACTCGAAATAGGGAAAATCGGGTCGTTACGGAATTAGGAAATGCGCTTAAGGTCAATATAATTTACTAAAATACCCCCTGTAAGTAGTAGTTTAAATTATATGCATGATAATCTAGATAATTATGAAATTATCCCTATTATGCTACATGACAATCTAGATTTTAATCAAGTCAATCAAGACTTTGATTAAATTGGCATCAATCGTGACTTGGTAAAACAGAACATTGGCCAAATCAATTCAGACACATTAATTAATTCAGAAAACTTAAAATTAAATATAAATTTAGAAATAATTAATTCAAATATTAAAATAAATTTAAATTTTAAAAATAACGAAATAGATTTAGATAAAATCAATAAATATCTTAATAAATTATTTAATAATCTAGATAATATCAATCTAGAAAATTCTATCCAAAATCAAAATAATTTAATTAATAAAAAAATTAAAATTTAAAGATAAGACTAATCTAATAAATTCAACTAATAATATAAACTTAAAATAGCAAAAAAAATATAAGGATAAATTTAAACACTTTAATAAAATCAAAACCAAAGTTAACAAATTCAAAATTAAATATTAAAGATAATAACTTAAACAAAGATAATCCAGAAAATTCAAAAACAACAATTAATACAAAGTTAAAAAATAAACCTTTAAAGAAATATAATTCAAAAAATTCGAATTTAAAAACTAATAAAAACTTAAATACTAAAAATAATCTTAACTTAATAAAATTAAGATTAAAAAAAATTTAAATATTAAATACACTACTTAGAAGGACAATTTGACCAATTTAATTAATTAAAAATTTAAAACTTAAATTTAAATTACAAATTAAACATTAAAATCATAACTAAAATTAACCTTAATTATACAAAAATCTTTAAAAGAAAATCAATAATTCAGGGGGAGACTCTAAATTAATTGGCACCTCCAAAAAAATTGATTACTCGACTGGATAATTAGGACTAGCTTAAATAGGGACAACAGTTTAACTTGACAATATCTATTGGTAAAGTTTTAGATGATAGTAGGTTAGGGAAGCTCTGTCTATGCATGTCTAGGAAAATATGACTTCGACCTGGTGCATTTGGCTTAGTGGAACTAACTGAAGCTACCTCTTACGAATCCTAAGTATTTAGACCAAGGTTTTGTACGAAGTTCAGTGGATGAGACTATTTGGAAAACTTCGGAGGCATGGTTACTCTAATAATGTCTAGGTGACTCACCATAGCTCAAAATTTTATCCAAAAAATGTATGTTTGTTGAGCCAAAAGCTAAATCTGAATCTAACACAAAGTTAACCAAACCCTGAAATTGAACCTAACTCATCTCACAAAATTATAGGATTCCCTAATTGAAAACATAGATAAGGTGAGATGATTAAGGACTTAAAATTAAAATTAAATTAAATTAAAACTAAATGAAGATAAATTAAATTAAATTAAGACTAAATTAAAATTAAAATTAAATTAAATTTAAAATAAAAAATTAATTTAACTTTAAATTAAATTAAATTAAAACTAAATTTAAATTAAAATGGAAATTAAATTAAATTAAAACTAAATTAAATTAAATTATATTAAAAATAAATTAAAATTAAATTAAATCAAATTATATTAAATTAAATTAAAAAGAAATTAAATTTAAACTAAATAAAAATTAAATTAAATTAAATTAAAACTAAATTAAAATTAAAATTATAATTAAAAAATTAAAATTAAACTTAAACTTAAAATTAAACTTAAAATTAAACCTAAAATTAAAATTAAAGTTAAAATTTAACTTAAAATTAAAATTAAAGTTCAAATTTAAAAAATTAAAATTAAACTTAAAATTTAAATTTAAATTAAACTTAAACTTAAACTTAAAAATAAGAATAAAAATTAAACTTAAACTTGAAATTAAAATTAATCTAAAAAATTAAAACTTAAACTTAAAAATTAAAATTAAACTTAAAATTAAATTAAAATTAAAATTAAAATTAAACTTAAAATTAAAATTAAAGTTAAAATTAAACTTAAAATTAAAGTTAAAATTAAACTTGAAATTAATAAAAATTAAAGTTAAACTTTAAATTTAATTAATCTCTTACTTAAATTAAAACTTAAACTTAAACTTAAAAAAAATTTAAAACTTTAAATGAAATTAAACTTTAACTTAAATTAAAACTTAAACTTAAATTAAAATAAAAAATTTAAATCAAATTAAACTTTAACTTAAATTAAAACTTAAACTTAAATTAAAACTTAAAATTAAATTAAATCTCCAATCGAAACTTCATACGATAACTACTTAAGCTAATCATTTTTTTTTATAAAATTATCACCCCAATCAAATTAAACTCTAAAATCAAAACTGAATTAAATATATGGTAATTAAGATAACACATATTTTAATTTTTTTTATAAAAATCCTTTTAAAAATTATTTTATTTTTTTATATTCTTTAAAATCCTTTTAAAATATTTACTTTACTCTAATTCATTTTAAATCGAACTTGACTTTACATTTAAATGTTAATCGAAATTTTAACTTACTTTAATTAAATCATAATTAAAGATTGACTTAAATTGAACCTTAACTTTATTTTACTTTATTTAATAAATTTAATAAACTTAACTCTAAATTAATGCTAACTTCAAACTTAGTTAATCTTACTTAAATTAAATACAAAAAAATCAAATAAATGATAAATTATATTATAAGTAAGACTTTCATTAAATCAATTAACTCAATCAATTAATACAAAATTTAAGTTGTTTTAATCAAATAAGTATTAAATTGAGTTACTTATTATTGAGTTAGGAACAAATCAATTCTTAACTTAATCCTAGAATAATTGATTATTGATTAATTTAAATAATCTTATTTTAATCAAACTTAAATATATAAGTATATAGAAATACATATGTAAATAATACACTTGATGGACATAAGAGTTACTAACACTACATCCCCTAAAAATACTTAGGTATAAAAATGTGCTAAGGCATTGAAATTTAACATAACTAAACCCCAGTGTTAACTTAAGAGAGAGTGTTGACTTTAGGAGGAGTGTTGACTTCGAGGGGAGTGATAAATTCAGGGGGAGGTTCATTTTCTTAAACTTATTAAAATCTTTAACCATTTGTTTAGAAATTTTCTTCTTTCTTGAAAATTTTACTTCTATTTTTCAAAAGCCTGATTTTAAAAATGCTTTTAAATCTTCTTTTGAAAAATCTTGATTGTTTGTTTTTGGTATTTATAGAAAGTTTTTATATCCCTTAGAAAAGTGTTTTAAATCATTTTTGTAACTTAGATAATTTTGTTAAAATTATTTTGGCAAAGTCACTTTGAAAATATTTTTTAAAGATGTTTTTACAAATCTTTACTTAAAAAAAAACCCTCTTAATAATAAACTCCTTAAAAGTTCAGCTTACTTCAAAACTTTCATTGAAGATATTACTTAACAATTTCTCTTTGAAATTTTTCTTCTTCTTAATTTTTTTTTGTTACTTTTCTATACAAGTTGTTTTCAAAAAGGATTTTTTTTTTTTTTTTACTTTACTTTGAAAATTTTAAATCTTTGGAAATAATTTTTAAAAAGCTATTAATTGTGAAAACTTGTAAAAATTATTATTCTTTGGAAAATTTTGTTTAAAATTATTTTGACAAAATTACTTAGAAGTTTTTGCAAAAGCTTTAATTCAAAAATTCTCTTCAACAGTTTTATAAAGTTTTTCTTGTAAAACCCAAAAAAAAAAAGTTTACTTAAGTTTCCTTTGATGTTTACTTAGAAATTTTTTTCCTCAACTATTTTAAATATACGTTGAAAGATGTTTTTGCAAACACTTTAGAAAGTTTTTTTTTTTAAATGTTATATGTCTTTCACACATTGTTGGTGCAAAACCTAATGGAAGCTAACCTTAAGTTTATATCCTTTTGACGTGTGCCAAAGGGCGAGAGTGATCTTAAGTTAGAAAAGTTAAAGGAAAAGAGTTATCTTAAGTTAGGAAAGTTAAAACATTTCTAAATCTCTCAAACTTTTCAAATCTTTTCGAATCTCTCAAACTTTTAGAATTAACCCTTAAAGACCCAAGCCTAACTTAAGAAAATTGTCAAACATAAAAAAGGGGGAGATGTTGGTGCAATTAACCTCTAGGGTTTCGATGTTTCACAATATACCTAAGTCTGGTCAGTTTGACCAAGGGTTAATCCAAACAGGACTTGATATTTGGAAGAGAGAAGTCCAGTTGGGACTAGATGACTAGCAAAGGTAAGTCCTAATCGAAGGATATGTAGGTGAGAAGTCTACTGAGTGACTAGTCCTAACTGGAGGTTAGACATAGTGGAAGTCCTGGTGAGTCAAACCAGACCCAAGTGAGTGAAGCTAGGTGGTGGAAGTCTTGGTAAGTGAAGTTGGGCCCTAGTAAGTGAAGATAGGAGGTTGAAGTCTTGGTGAGTGAAGTCAGGCCCTAGTGAGTGAAGCTAGGTGGTGGAAGTCTTGGTGAGTGAAGTCGGGCCCTAGTGAGTGAAGCTAGGTGGTGGAAGTCCTAGTGAGTGAAGCCGGACCCCTAGCAAGTGAGGCTAGGTGGAGAGAGTCTTGGTGAGTGAAGCCGGGCCCTAGCGAGTGAAGCTAGGTGGAGGAAGTCCTGGTGAGTGAAACCAGGCAATGGAAGTTCTAGTGAGTGATGTTAGGCAACCATAGGGGGAGATAACCCTAGGTTATATATGACGGACTGGTTTTCGGTTGACTGTGAGCGGTCGACTAGACCAGCAAATCTTGAATTCTGTTAACACTATTTTATTGTACTGTTTTATCTATTGTGCTAACTCAGTGTTGCAGGGAAGTCCAGCTAGGACAACGAGTTGATCGGATAGTTGGCACGAAGTCTAGACAAGTCGACGGGCTGACCGGATGTCTGGCAAAGTGATAAGATAAGGTAAGTCACTAGAGGGGAGTGACTTGGTGACAACGCATTCCTTGTTTGAGGGAACAGTAGGCGTCAATCCAACTTAGATCCATTTTAGAAATCTAAGTTGAGATCTTGACTAGATTCTAGTCTCGAGGAGACAGAATATAATTACTACTCTGTTTTAATAATTGTGCTAACTTTTATTTTGCAGGATAGTATAATGTTTATTGTCTCAGACTAATCTTTTTCTTACAGGAAAAAGCTTTGCTGGAAAAAGTGGTCGGGCGCTCGGAATGCAAAAGTTTATCTCATCGCAAATGTGGAGCGTGCTGATTGGCTGGGCTGACGTCACGGTCCAGGCGCACCGAGCTACCTATATAAGGAGCCTTCCACCAGAGCATTAAACATAACTTCCTTCTACGATTACTTTGTTGTGCAATGCTCTTGTGATGGTGTGAAGCTCTTCCGACAACCTACGACTCAATTTCATTTTCCTTGTTGTCGGTATTCTTTTCATAATTCTTGTACTAAATCATGTAATACTTTTGCGAATTATTAGTGATTGTCCAACAAAAGCACTCTCACATGTGGGCCTTGGAGTAGGAGTCGACAAAGGCTCCGAACCAAGTAAAATTAGTTTTGTTAGCATTGTGTTTATTTTTCTATTTCTGCTACTTACTCGATAAAAAACTTTCGCCCCCCCCCCTCCCCCCTCTAGCGAACTTTACGATCCAACAATAAGTAGAGTTGATGTGGAAGAATTGTGGATTGAGTTAACAAATGGATCAATTAATGAACTGGATGATTGAGTTAGGACTAATGGAATCAGTAATTTGACTGATGATTAGGTTAATCTAATTAGAGTTTCCTAATCAATTTAGGATTAGGGTTCAATAGTTGTTTTAGTGTGAACCTTGGATTTGATTGTGATTTATATTGCAGGGTTTGAATTCAGATTTTAAGCAGACTCTGTCAGGAGGATATTTAGCCTAATCTACGTTTAAGGGGGGGGGGGGTACTTCTTGACTTGTTTCTCTAGTACTTTGACCTTACTACATGAGCTATGTTTAGATAGGTTGTTGTATTTACCTTAAATCCACTCATATTATTTCATGAGCTTGACACTTGGTTGCTTGATCTTTGAGATTATTGATTCCTTATCTATATAGTCTCTCATTGGCCATCTATGATATTTAGTAGGCTAGATACCATGTTTATTTACATTAATTGCTATTTATTCATGTACCTTATTGAGCATACTGGTTTTATTATATCATAGCTTATTGTTATTAATATATGTAATGACTATTTCTTCTTGCTCATCATAGCATTGCATGTATGCAGGCGACTACTATTGTTGATCACTTGGCCGCTCAGGGTAGTGTGCTTGGAGTGAGTGTAGCTTGTCCTGACATGCCCAATTCACTTCACTCAGGGGTAGTGTTAGCTACATTTGCGAGCAATAGGGACCACATTGCTATGTAGCTAGATAACTACTTAGCAAACTATCCACTCACACCACTCAAGAGTATTGGTTGTTGGTAGTGTGTACAATTGTCATTGTCCCGGCCTTTCGACCATACAGGGTTCATGGTAGTTGAGGGTGGGCAAGAGTGACCATGTCGTGCATATGCATATGATATGTTATTGTATGTACTTGTGATTGATTATATCCATATGTCTGAGATATTTGTGATATGTTTACATATGGTTGAGATATGTCTGTTGCATGTACTTGACATTGATCTGCTCATTGGTAGTTGGATATACCATATATGATGCTTTAGTAGATACGAGCAGTTATGTTGTAGATTCACTCTTGAACATGCAGTTATTTAGGTGCTCGACACACCATTCAGGTTTGGACACTTATTATAGTATTACTGTTATGCTTATTGATTATTCTCTATAAGACTGTATACCTTTGAATCTCTATACATATTGTGTTCATGCATTGTCTATGTCTATTACTCGTTGAGTCTCCTGCACTCACCACCCCTTGTATTATTTTTTCTTTCATCAGGGAGCAGATAGAGGATTTATAGAGTCGTGTGGAGATCCTGTCCGCCAGTCCCATGTCTCATCGAGTGACTTCTTCGTTATTGTTTCCCCTTGCATTATTGATTTTGGACTTGTACATGTAATATGTATCTTCTATTTGGAGTTTAGCTTATGGTTTCTTGTATTTGGTTTGATCTTGTTGTGTCAAGCCGGCAGGCTCGTAGTTAGTTGTTTTATGGTTTTGCGTTTGTTATTTTATTATTTTTACTGTGTTTTGTTTCTGTCGTGTGGGCTTTTTATCAACTGCGTAGTTGTATTTACTTCTAGCTGTGTGGACTGTTTATCAAATGTGTGGTTGTATTTACATCTAACTGTGTGGGTTGTTTATCAGCTATGAGGTTATGTTTACATCCAGCCGTGTGAGTTGTTGATAACTTGTGAGTAGCCTTGTCGTATTGTATATATGTTTCGTTTGTCACTGTTATAGGGGAAATGCTATCCAAGTTTTGTCGAACAACCTTACCCTAGGGGCGTGACATTGTGCCCACTCAGTTCAAAGGATACGTGCCCTTCGATCTCTTGGGGTTCGTTTCGACTCGGCTTATGGGCTCCGCTTTCATTTGCCTTCAATGTCATGGGTTTTGCTCTCATTCGCCTTCAATCTCTTGGGATTCTCTCTTGCTCGGCTCACGGACTTTTCTCCCATTTCTATCTCTTTCAATCTCATGGGCTCCACACCCACTCAGCTCACAAGCTCTGCTCCCGTTTGCACTTGATTCATGGGCTCTACTCCCATTCACTTTTGATCTCATGGGCTCCGCGCTCATCCAACAAATGGGCTCCGCACCCATCCTGCACATGGGCTCTACTCCCGTTTGGCTTATAGACTCCGTGCCCTTCGATCTCTCGAGCTTCACTCTTGCTTGACCACAAGCTCCGTGTCCTTTAATCTCATAAACTCCATGCTCACTCAGCTCACATGCTCCACTCCCATTCTCCTTCGATCTCACAGGCTTCATGCCCAATCAGCTCATGGGCTTTGCTCTTATTCGCCTTTGATCTCTCGAGATCTGCTCCTGCTTGGCTCACAGGCTTCGCACCTGCTCAGTTCATGGGATCCACTCCCGCTTAGCTCACGGGCTTCGCTATCATTCCCCTTTATTTTCATGGGCTCCATGCCCACTCAAATCACGAGATCTGCTCTAGCTCATTTCACCGGGTTTCACTCCCGTTCGCATTTGATTTCACGTGCTCTGATTCCGCTCATTTCATGGGATTCGCTCTTGCTCAGCTCATCGACTCCGCTCCCATTCACTTTTGATCACACGGGCTCCATGCCCACTCAGCTCATGAGCTCCGCTCCCATTCCCAGCTCAACTCAGCCCAACACTCCATTAGCTACTCAGCTAGACACTCCATTTGCCACTTAGTGCGACACTTTTTGTGCCGCTCATTGCAACATTTCGTTCATCGCTTAGCTCGACACTCTCTTCAGCAATCATTTTGGTGTCCATTTCTACCGCTCTGTCAGCACTCGTCTCACTCTTCTCTCAGTTAGTACTGGTCTCGCTTGCCGCTTGGTCGGTACTTGCCTCATTTGCCACTCAATATCACTTTTGTCATTTGCTCGACATTGCTTTGCCTATTTGTTCAACACTATTTTCCGTCGCTCACTCGGCACTACTTGGTCGTCTGCTCAACATTCGCTCTGTCGCCCACTCAAAATTTGCCCGGCCTCCCACTTAGTATTCACTTAGTTGCCCTCTCAGCATTCACCCACTCACTCGCTTGGCATTTGCCTGATCGCTCTGCTCAACATCATCCAGGTTGTTCATTCGACATTCGCCCGATTGCCCACTCACCATTCACCCGATTGTTTCCTAGGCATTCGCTTGATCACTTGCTCGGCATTCGCTCACCACTATTTTCCATCATTCAATAGGCACTGCTATCGTCACTCACTCAACATTGCTTCCGCCGTTTGCTCGACATCGCCACAGCTACTGGCTCGGTATTATATGACGAGCCTAGCGATCTGACTCTGCACTCAGGAATGATTCAACATTCACAATGGACTATCTAATCAGTCAGACTCACACCTCCTTTGACTAGACTTGAAGGGGTGCCTTGTGATGCGGTAAATGGAGAGAGGACATGTGGATGAGGAGGGTATTTTGGGGATTTTACTATTTTCTTTAGCATTTTTAGGTTTGGTTCGAGGGAGAGAAAAGGAGGAGCTCTTTTTCTAGGTTTTGGTTTGTCGCCACCGCCACCAAGCACAAGTCGCCACCCTGGTCAGCTGTCGGCCACCTTCGACGTTGTTAGCCTCCGACGTTGATTGCCGTCGTGACCAGCCCGCCTTTCCTTTCCTATAGCTTAGCATTTTCGATCACACCTTGCCGCCCCCTCTCACACCACCTCTTCATCCAGTGCTACCACTCCCTTTTCTTCTCCACCTCATGCATGTCGCAGCCAGTCAACTGTCGATCCCTCTCGTCAGATGCACACTAGTAGCCTCATCGTCTCTGCCCCTCCTCTTCTCCCTCTCTTAAGTCTCCACTGTCAATAACGATGCTGCTGCCATGGGGAGGAGGTTGTTGCCTCCTCTCATATTTGCCATTGGCCTTCCCCCTCCCAACTTATGCCACCGTCAAAGCACGCACCGCCTTGCCACTGCCTGAGGCTCTCTTCTTTTTAGGCGTAGCTCATGCTGCCTCTCCCTCTTCTCTCCTATGAGATATCGTCGTTGTAGGAACACACATCACCTCCCTTGACATGATGCCATTGCCTTGGCTAGCCAACAACCGTCGGTGCTGCTCCACAGCCCTTAACGAGCATCCCTCAGTCGCTGACGCTGCTACCGGCACCCCCACTTCCAGATTTGACCATCCAACGCCCTTGCCTGCAGGTCTGATGCTGATCCGACCTCTGATCTATGCAATCATATGATCCCGGTGTCGATCCAACCTTTAGGTCGTCGTTGCCTTACCTGTTGTTGTGCTCTAACATTGTTGCCATCCGACCTTTGAGTCGTTATTGTGTTCTAGCATTGTAGTCGTTCAGCCTTTGAGCCGATGTGGTGTTCTGGCCCACGAGCTGTGGTTGTATTCTGGCCCGCGAGCCACTGCTATGTTTCCTACCTTTGTACCGCTATTGTGTTCTAGTCTTTGAGCCACTGTCATATTTTGACTTGCATGTCGTTATCATATTCTGGTATACATGCCGCTATCATATTCAAGTCTGTGGATCGTATTTTATGCATTTGATTGGAATTAGATTGACTTTTGCCGATTTGGCATTTGAGTGAACCAAAGATTGGTGATTTGATTGAATTGAAGATTGTCGATTCGACATTTTGCAAAGTGGAATTTTGGGAGTTTGTCGATCGGCAGAGAGTGTTTGGAATTTGAGTTGGAAAATGCCAATTCCCAATTTGAATTGCCCATCTAAATTTGATGCTTCAGCCGTGTTGGGAAAAATGCTTATGTCTATTAGAAGTTTCCTATTAATGAGCGAATCCAAATGAAGCCAAGGGGCTATTGATCACCTTTTTCCAATTGGTGAATTCAGTATGCTGTCGATCGGATTTACTATTTGGAAGCTTCAATTGAGAATTGTTGATTGGTGGATGATACGGATTATGGTGAGTGGGTTCAGGAGATGATGGTGGAGGTCAAGTCAAGATGAAATGGGAGTCAAAGTGGAGATAAAGCAGTATTTAGTTCTGTTGATAGCTTGACCTCGGAGTCCTTAAATCTTGCCCGTGTAGCTCCGAAGTAGAACGCTCGTATAGGGCCGACCTGTTGTAAGCTTGGAAGAATGTAAGAATTATATGATTTTATGTTGAAAAAGAGAAATAGGGCACTTGGTCAATTCATGGTCGATCGGACTTAGAAGAACTCGGTCGGGTGAAGCTCGACTGAATGTAAGGCTTTCTATGGGTGCTCGATCGGGCAAAGCCCGGGTGGGCCTAAAGGCAATTAGCCTTATAAAACTCTTAACATATGTTCGACCAGGTACAGACTGAACGGATATAAGGTTCTCTGTGAACACCCGATCGAATAATGGCTGGGCGGACCTAGATATACTTAACATTTATATATATATATATAGCTCTCAATACGTGTTCGGTCGGATAAAGGCTAAACGAACATAAGGTTCTCTATGAACACCCGGTCAGGCAAAGCCCGAATGGACCCATAAATACTTAATCTTATATATATAGCTCTCAATACACATTCGATCGGGTAAACGTTGAACGAATATAAGGTTCTTTGTGAACACCCGATTGGGCAAAGCCCGAATGACTCAAAGATACTTAACCTTATATATATAGTTCTCAATACGCGTTCGGTCGGGTAAAGGATAAACGAACATAAGATTCATTGTGACCACCTAGCTGGGAAAGGCTCGGGCGGACTCAGAGATATTTAACCTTATATATATATATAGTTCTCAATACGCATTCGGCCGGGTAAAGACTGAACGAACATAAAGTTCTCTAAGAACACCTGACCGAGTAAGGCCCAGGCAGGTATATAGCTATCGATATGCGTTTGTCCGGGTAAAGGTTGAACGAACATAAGGTTCTCTAAGAATACCCGGCTGCATAAGGCTCAGGCGATCCCAGAGATATTTAACCATATATATATAGCTCTCGATATACATTCGGGCGGGTAAGGTAAAGGCTGAACGAACATAAAGTTTTCAAAGAACACTCGACCGAGTAATGAACCGAGCATACCCAGAGATATTTAACCTTATATATATATATAACTCTTGATATGCATTCGGTCAGATAATGGCTGAACGAACATAAGGTTCTTTGAGAATACCCGGTCGAGTAACACCCAGGCAGACTTAGAGATATTTAACCTTATATATATATATATATAGCTCTCAATATGCGTTCGACTAGGTAAAGGCTGAATGAAAATAAGGTTCTCTATGAACACTTGACCGGGCAAGGCTCGAGCATACCCATAGATACTTAACCTTATATATATAGCTCTTAATATGTGTTCGGTCGGGTAAAGGCTGAATGAACATAAGGTTTTTTGTGAACACTTGACTGGGCAAAGCCCTGAAGGACCCAAAAATACTTAACCTTCTATAGAGTTCTTAATACCCGTTCGGTTGGGTAAAGGCTGAACGAATATAAGGTTCTCTATAAACACCCGACCGGACAATGCCTGGGGTAACTTAATAATATTTCGTCTCATGAAACTCTTTATTCATACACTATTGTTCGGATGAGGATAAATTGAACATATGACTCTCTATGTATGCCCGACCTGTTAAAGGTCGGATGAGTTTAAATTACTTGAAGGTATAGTACCCCTAAAATATAGTTTAAACATACATGCTTTATTATATGACTCCTCAAGTGAACTTATGATAATAAAGGTATTATATTTGTTATAAAACAAACTCTTGTAGTATTTAATGTATGATTGAATAGATTAATACAATAATAAGCAGTGTAGTCGTCTTGGTAGAGCGGTTGAGATGCATTCAGCAGGCAAACATCAGACAATATTTTGATAGTTTGTCATAATTATCGGGGAGTATTCCCTTGAAATCTCTTTTGAAAACTAATTGGTTTCCCATTAATGAGTTAGTTATAACAGCATTCTCCTTCGACAACTTCAGTAATGGCGCATAGCATAAACGACAAAAGAGGTACATCTGTGGATAGGAAAAAGATTCCTCAGAACTATCATGAAACACCCAGGTTGTACTTTTTTCCATCGCCTAACAAACTCTAACAAACTAGGGACACCTCACGATCACGGAGGTTATGTAAGGTGGTATAAAAAGGAGAATTCTCTCCGTTGGTAAGGTACATAAATATTGGCATCTGAAGCCATATTTTCTTACACTTCCATTACTATTGTTCCACTTTCAAGAGAGGAGACTCACTTGAGTATTGGAGGGCCTAGCTAGAGATTCTCACCCAGGTCTAAGCTCGTTAACGCTTTATTGGCTCGGCTGACTGTGTGCATGATTATTAAGGAGCTCCTTCAGATCTCGAGAAGCTCATTATTCATCAAACAACTACCCATCAGAGCCAGTTCACCATCTCATAGCCTTCAGACAAGACCAAGTTTGGCGCCATCTATGGGAATCTTTGCCTAAATTTAAAGCTTTGTGATGGAGGAGACTAGAAAACTTAATACCATCACCTTGACATAGGAAGATCTAGAGTTGCTCATCAACACCAGAGCGCAGAAGTTACTTCAACAATAACAACAAGCCAACACTAGTGGTATGCTTCTACCACTAAATATGGAAGCATCAACAACTGCTCATCAAAGGGAGAGAGGGGTTTAGGAGAAGGGCCTTGCTCGCTTGCTCCTTGAGCCTCTCTCACCAACTTGACACCCCGAGTACTTTTTCGTACACTATTAGAATAGATAGGTAAAGGAATAATACAACAGGATTCTTTTGGAGAGGTACCTATATGGGATGGGTACAGAGGAAAAGCTATGGCTAGTGATAGCTCTCCTGAGTGAATTTTTACTCCATTCTCTCAGAGGGTGTTGGATGATCCATTACCCAAACATTATTAGAACCTGAACATTGGAGAATATTCGGGAATAACTGACCTGAAGGATCATCTCATTAAATTTGAGCATGCCACCCTTCTTCAGTAATTCACAGACGGTGTAAAATGCTGGATGTTCCTCACCATATTTGGTAGAGTAGCCTGGCGATGGTTCAAACGGTTGTCAAATAACTCTATTCGTCACTTCAAGGACTTCCATAAGGTATTTCTCTACCATTTCTCTAGCCACCGACGATATCACAAAACCCCTTGGAGCCTCTTCTCACTTAAGTAGGGGCCCAAGGAAACCATTCAAGCCTACATCCAGAGGTTCAATCAGGTGGCTATGGATGTTCTCACGGCCACCACAGAGTTTTTAGTAAATATATTTTCTCAAGGACTTAATGATAATGATTTCTTCAAAGATTTGGTTAAAAAACCTCGAGCTAACTTTGACCTACTGATTGAACAGACAACTGAATTCATTAATATTGAGAAAACTCAAGCTACTCAAAAGAAGGAGGGTACTGCACCCGCTTTCGCTCTAGTCCCTAAACATACAGTTGTACCTGCTCCTCCCCCCAAAGGACCTCATGCAGGTCCTCAGTATTGTCATCCAGAGCCATGGCCTTAAGCCATATAACATGTGGGGGGTTCCTCAAGAAGTCCCATGAAAGTGGTGCACGTATCATCAGATAATCACTCACAACATAGAGGATTGTTACACTATGCGGAATCAGTGAGAAGGTAATCACCGATATCGTCTGCATTCCCTAGCCCCAAATCACCGACTGTATCCATGAGGAAATAACCCACTCAAGATTGAATACTGGGCGATTGAGCCTCATTCGGGAACTTTACAACTCCCGACCGATCAAGCTCAAATACTTGCCCGAGTGTAGTAAGAGCAGCCATCCACTCGGCAGGAAGAAAATCACAATAATGCCTCCTAGGGTAATATTAACATGATAGCCATGGGGACCAACTGATGGTGACTCCAACCGAGTAAGGAAGTCACATGCTCAGCGCTTGGTCATCCATGAAGTCGGATGCAGTGCAAAGCAGGCGGTTGGGCCTAAAATCAGCTTTGGGCCAGAGATCTAGAGGGAGTAGAAATACTCCATGATGTTGCATTAATAATTAAGGTTGTGATAGTCAATTATAATATCTCTTGTACTTTTAACACAGGTATCTCTGTTAACATCATCTTCAAACAAGTGTTTGATCAGCTGCAAATCGACTTGAGTGAGCTTCAACCCATATCAACTCCTCTATATGGGTTTATGGGTAATGAAGAACAGTTGATTGACCAGATAAAGTTAGCCATATCCTTAGGGAAGGAGCCCTTAATGAGGATGCGTCGATCGGTCTTTATAGTGGTGGGCGTACCCTCTACATACAACATCATTTTTGGTCGATCGACCCTAAATGAATTTTGGATAGTCATTTCAACTTTCTGTTAGAAGATAAAATTCCCCGTGGATGATCAAGTGGGAGAGGTCAGAGGCGATCAACTAGTGACACGCAAGTGCTATGTGGAGATGGTGAAGACAGAGGCTAATGCCGCTCGAAAAGTTCAAAGGATGGAGGTCAACGCCATTCAAGAAAAGTCGCCCGTCCTGGTATATGAAGAGAAGGAGGAAGTACAGATTCAGGCCGACCCACCAGAGGTGACTACTCATATAACAGCCAACCTATCTCCTGAGCTCAAGGCTGGGTTGTTGGAGTGTTTGACATGCAATAGTGATGTATTTGCATGGACTCCTAGAGAAGTGATGGGTGTGTCTCCAACAGTTATAGAGCATGCACTTCATGTATATCCTGATGCACACCCGGTCAAGCAAAAGAAGTGGGATTTTGGAGATGACCAAAATAAGATCATCAAAAAAGAGGTGGATAAATTATTGGAGGCAGGCTACATCCAGGAGGTGCAATTCCCAAGCCGACTAGCTAATGTTATTATGGTGTCCAAGCCTGGAAACAAATGCCGAGTCTGCATTGACTTTTGAGATCTCAACAAGACTTGTTTGAAGGATTATTATCCTCTCCCCCGCATCAACCAAGTGGTGGATTCTACTGCTAGTTGCGAATTCATTTGTATGCTGGACTCTTACCAGGGGTATCACTAAGTCCCTTTGGCAAAAGAAGATCAAGAAAAGGTTAACTTCATAACTGCCGATGACACTTATTGTTATAATGTTATGTCATTTGGACTAAAAAATGTAGGAGCTACATATCAACTGCCGATGACACTTATTGTTATAATGTTATGTCATTTGGACTAAAAAATGTAGGAGCTACATATCAATGGCTCATGAATAAAGTTTTCCAAAAGTAAATTGGAAGAAACATAGAGGTCTATGTGGAAGATATTCTTATCAAATCCTTCCGAGTGGCAGATCTGTGTGCAGACATAGAAGAAACTTGTAGAACTTTGAAAAAGTACGGGGCTCAAGTTTAACCCCTGCAAATATTTATTTAGAGCTAAAAGTGGAAATTGTAGGATCGTTGTGCTAGAGGGGGGGGGTTGGGGTGAATAGTGCTCGTGGCTAATTCGTTTAAAAAAAACACGATCGGAGATAATGCAGCGGAAAGAAAGATAAAAAATAAACAAAGCAAACATAGTTTTTTTTACTTGGTTCGAAGTCTGTGACGACTCTTGCTCCAAGGCCCGCGATCGTTGACCGCTTTCATTGGGTAATTTACTATCAGTTTGAAAAATCTTTTACAAAGACAATTACAATAGATTTATAATTTAAGTGATATAATTAAAAGTATACCAACAACTACTGGGGATCTAGAAGGTTGTGCTTTCAGTTTTTGGAGTTGCGTCACTCAGTCGTCGGAGTTGTGTTGCTCGATCGTCGGAGCAGTGTCACTCAGTCGTTGGAGTCATGTCGTGGAGTCGCAGGAATGTCTTTAGAATAGCGCGTAGCGCGCAAGAAAGCAATCGTGAATCAAAGTTGTGTCCTTGTCTCTTGGTGGAATACTGTTTATATAGGTTGTTCCGGGTGCCTAGATCCCTTCAGGGTGTCTAGATCGTGATGTCAGCTCGTTCAATCAGCACACTCCAAACTAGCGAAGAGATAACTCTTGGCATTCCGAGAGCCTGGACCAGGTTCGGGCGCTTGAATCCTTTTCGGGCGCCCGGACCAGTTTTTTCCAACACTTCATTTTCTACAAAATAAAGTTAGTTCAGGCAATAACCAATATCCAAAATATGAATTTAACTATGAATTTGGCAGCCTCGGAGTGTCTAGTTCTGACTTTGAGTTTCGATGAAACTCTAGGTCGAACCGACGCCTACTGTTCCCTTTTCGGGGGAACGCGTCCTCACCTACTCCTCTCAGGAGAGTTTACCTTTTTCTAGACCGGTCCTCCAGACCGTCTGGACTTTTGCTCAGCGTTTGAGACTTCAAGTATTCATGCTGAACATCTGCTTCACGACCCGTCTAGACTTCGACCTGGTCCGCGACCACCAGGGTTTTCACCTAGAGTCCCTAACTCTAGGATTTCACCCAAAGTGCTTGACCCACCAAGACTTCACCTTGTCTAACCGCAGTTAGGACTTTGCACCACTTAGGGTTACCCCCTAGGACCTAGGGTTACCTCCCCCTTAGGGTTTTCCACCTTCTTAGAATCCACTAGGACTTTTACCTAAGAACACTTAGGACTTTCCTACAAGCTCATTCATCCTTGTTAGACAACAAGTAACCTTAACTTTGGACCCTTTGCCATAATTAAAACTTAGGTTCAATCATCTGGTGCTCCCTGCACCAATAATCTCCCACTTTTTGATTATAGTAACCTGATTTAAAGTTAAGTAAAATGTAACGCCCACCCTTCTTACCCAACCAAAGGTGGCGCTACGTTCTTATACTACTTACGTACATGCTTTAGTTATAACAGCGGAAGAATAAAAACTTTAAAGAATTTAATTTATTAAGCATAATATCACATATTCTGATTTGTTCAAATGTGCATATATTGAACTTATAACTAAAAATATTAATTTGTCCGAATCGTCCTAGCCGAGCCACCACCACACACATCATTATCTGCTCCTCCTGCTGCTCCGTTGTACATCCAGCTTTCTCTTTTATCTGCGGTACAAGGAAAGTAAGCTATGAGCACTCATGGCTCAGTAAGTTCCTTTCCTACTCACTAAAACCGAGAATCATCGTATATCAAGAATGGATCAACATATCATCGTCTCAACTAATCATAACATAACATATCATTCTATTCAAACATATCATGCATATTTCTTATTCACATATCATTTCATAGAAGCATGAATATCATATCATAAAACAAATAAATCACAAGCATGAGACATACAAGGGCATCATATTCATATCATAATATCACATGACATTATATCATATCATCATATAATTCAAGCACATATGAATGTAGGCAATGCATCGTGAATTTGAAAACTTATACTTAATAGTACTTGAAATTAATATCATCATCATTTGGGATCCCGGTTTGTACCACATACTTAATGCGTAGGTCCAAGGTAGCAAGTCTTGAGTCCTACCATGCATACATACTAGGCCCGAGTCTTACTCCATCGACCTAGGGCACTCAAAGGCCCATTACTGACGAGGCCCGAGTCTTACTCCATCGACCCCGGGGCGTTTACGGAGCCCACCCTTGGTACAAACCATAAAAATAACTTATCATGCATAACTATCATATCATATCCTTAACAATCTTTCATGCATTTATTCTTTTTCATTTCTTTTCATTATGTATAGCATTTTCTATGCTATCACATATCATAACATAACTTCATTTCTTTTCATTATGTATAGCATTTTCTATGCTATCACATATCATAACATAACTTCATTTCTTTTCATTATGTATAGCATTTTCTATGCTATAACACATCATGACATATTTCATAATATAACTTCATTATGCATATCATTTCGTAACTAAAGCAATCATGCATTCTAACTTATTATCATATCATTTTCATACAGCATGGCATAGACATATTTAATTTTTGTTCTAGGGTTTCTAGGGCATCTATCCCTTCATGGCCGAACACATAATGATTCATTTAGGTCATACAAACATGTATCACATTCACACATTATCAAGTTTTCATAAGAAGTACTTTTAACCCCTTAGGTTTCATTTCCAAGGCCTCTAGGTCCTTTAAACCTTACTTGGCCAAAATTCATAGAATATAAACTTCCTTTAAGTGGCCTAAAGCATGGGAAACCTAAGTAATTTCATAGCAAGATTTACTAAGAACATCATACACAAGGTTGGATCATAAACAAGCTAGGACTCTTGTGATCTTACATGTCATAAATCATGTAACTAATTTTCTACATTCCAATTAAACATGAGAGCATTAATCATCTTTCATAACATAATATCATAGAGGTCATTGAGCATATTAGAATTTTGTTTAAGCTTCTCTAAACTATCACCTTACCATGGCCGAAATATTAAGAGTAAGGTTCATGAGTTTCTTTCAACATACAAGTATACAACTCTTAAGAACTTTATATCATGTCATATAAGCATAGTTATTTTAAATTCAAGGTCCTCCTAACCCTAAATTCTTTCTTGGCCGAAACATGAGAGTGGGGTTCTTTTGGTTCCAATCAACTTCCAAGCAAGAAAACCATAGGAAGGTCCTTAGCATTTCATAGGGGAAAACTTGCACTAGTTTGGTTAGACAATAATTTTCCTAACCTATTTACAATATTTTTGATTGAAATTCTAGGGTTACATACACCTCTGATCATGCATCATATATGTATACAAACATAGGGGAAAACTTTCTTTCAAGGCATAGAAAAAGAATCCGAAAATCACATGAAAGCCTTGTACCGCAGGTGAGGGGAAGCTTACCTTCTTTGCTTAAGTTTCCTAGAGTTGAGAACTTGCTTGTGGACCTTTCTTCCTTGCTTGCTTTGCTCGGCACCAATGAAGGAAGAAGTGGCTAGGTCTTTTGGTGGAGAGGAGGAGGAAGAAGAGGAGGCTTCTTCCTCTTGTGTTGCTCGGCAACAAAAAGAAAGAAAGAAGGGGGAGAGTTGTTGCTCTCGGCAACAAGAAGAAAGAGGGAGGGAGAGTGCTCGGCACAAATGGAGGAGAGGAGGAGAGTGAGTTGAGGATGAAGCCCCCCCCCCTCCATGCCTATTTATACTAAAGTGAGGGGAGGAAAACTTGACTTGATTCATCCTCCTCATTTACTTCTCCTCTTAATGAGAAAGAATATGCTAGAGAAATGCTTCTTGAGTTTCTCTCTTTTCTTTCTCTTAATTTCTCTCCTTTCTTTCCTTTAATTATAATTCCCATCTCTCCTCTTACAATATTCACTCCTATCACACTTGGTTAACACATGCATGCATCCACAAGAGAACCAAGGATCAAATCCTTCTCCTAACATATTTTTGTACAAAATAATTCATGTATATGCATTATGCATAAATATTTCATACATGCATATATAATATCTCATATCTCTTTTGTTTACATTAATTCCTTGCATTATAAATCATGTATAGAACTTTATATTCTCAACTTTATTTTCTTTCATAAAGTTTTTAATCATCTAAATCCTTCCCTTCGTAACATTCAACGTAGACTATCTACACATTCTTTTCATTACATTCGTACTCTCATTGCCTTTACTTTATCTAGGCTTTCTAGGGGTGTTACATAAAACATAACATAACATATAAAACTTAAGCATCAAAAGAACTTAGGCATAAGTAAAATAATTTGGAAAAAAAAATTCCCTTTTGCTCCCCCTTAATCAAAGGTTATATGTTTAACTTAACTTTAACCTTTCTCTTCCCCTTTGACATATATCAAAAAGATACTAAGTGAGAGAAAAAAATATTTGTAAAGATAGTTAAAAAAAATTAATCTCTTTCATAATTACATCACTAAGCTCTCCCTTAAATAAACAATGTTAGTTTTGAGAGGAATTTAAAATACTTAGTTAAGTTTTCAGCAAAGAAATTTTTTAAAATCTTTAAGGCTTAACTAGTTTAATTATCTTTTAGAAAGAATTTGATAAAAGTCTTTAGTTAAAACCTTTAACTAAATACGTTAGCTTTAGACAAATTTGACTAAGTACTTAGCTAACAAAAAATCTTTTAAAAATTTAACTAAAGATTTTCTTTTAAAAAAATTTAACTAAATCTTAGGTTTAGAAAGATTTTCAAAATGTATCTAAATACTTAGCTTTTTCGAAAAACTTTATGTTTTGAAAATTCTTTGTAAAAATACTTAGCTAAGAAAATAATTTCAAATACTTAACAATATAAAATACATAGCTTTTAAAACACACTAAATACTTAGCTTTTACAAGATTTTTTTAAAAAAATTAAAGGATATTTGAGATTTTGAGAAGTAAAAAAAAAATTTAACCTTGAGAAAATATTTAACTTAATGCCTTAACTCTTGTCACTTCCCCTTGATTAATGCCAAAATTAAGTCTTTTAAGTTTAGGGTCCTAGTGTCCAAGCAAACAAAATAAGATAAAAGTAATTATCTATTTTGCTGATTTTCCATCTCACTCTTTTTAGGTTATCAAACATGTGAATCTTATGGATTTATGAGAGATAGAGAGAATTATGAAAAATATTAAATATTGAATTTTAAATGTCACGCCCCGGAGGAGTCCCTGTCCGAGGAAATTTCGGCAGCATCTCCCCTGTACGACGGACAATCTGAAACTTTTATACATCCTCATATACCTCAGCCACATGCGGCAGGAATAATAAAAATAATAAAATACAACACACAGACATTCCATGCAGTATAATAAGCAATAAACAAAACAGTAGTACCAAGACTCGAAAATAACCCTACTCCACTACACCCATAAAGCTCAAATCCGACCAACTCACCTCTTCTGCCGTCCAGGCAGGTATGTAGCAAAAACCATCCAAAAACTATAACCATCGACACAAGAATCCATACAATATCCAAATCCTCAAACAGAATAAGTCTATCACAGTCTAAATAAGAAACCAAAAATAAATAAATACAGCTTGTGGTCTGCAGGGGACTAACGACTGGAACTCTCTCTTGACAGTATTAACCTGAAAAATAACAACAATGGAGGCGGGGTGAGTCCAACACTCAGCAGGTACAACTGATATGCAAAGTAGGGAAATAACATCTAGCACTAATCATGCGTACAGTCTCCTGATATAAAAGGATGAAATGCAACTGAAGTAAACAGGAGAAAAACTGTACTCATCAGGACCTGGGTATAAGGACAAACAGTCCGAGTGGCATAGAAATCCTGTATGCATGTCAAACATAGGCGTCCAAACAATATACAGCATATAAATGCAGCAAGCACAAACACAAGCAATAAATGCATCATGCATATGATGCCAATGATGCGTCTTGGTCACCCCTGACGCCAGTCAACCATCTCACACACAATAGTGAGGCCGAGTGGGTAGGGCTGTGACAACCGTGCACTCTGTCGTCACTGCTCCTGATGAGTGAACGAGTGGACGGGATAATATGGGAGTATACCTATCCTTCTAACCCAAAATCATAAATGGGGGAGCGCAATGCTCTCAACTCCTGGTACACGGTGACGGGGAGGAATCCCTGCCGGCTAACACGTTGCATCACGCTACCCATGAGCGGACCAACGGAGCCAAACAAAGTCCCTGCTGTAACACACACTGCCTGAATCGACCACTAACCCATGAGTGGTGGTGTGTGCAGATCTATGTAACTGGCGATGTGCTCAACAATAATGGAGCGAACTATCGCACAGCATGCAATCATGCAAATGGTGCATGGCACTAACCACAACATATCCTGACCTAATCCATATATATATAAAAGTGCACCATAGGTCAACGAATCAAATCAAAAGTACACAGAAGGTATAAAACCTAGGTCCTGAACATGGTGAAGTATGGTATATCACTACTCCTATAAGCATGTATAAGCAGGTAAGGAATACATGAGATGCAAAACAAGCAATCAATCAATCATGTAACGGGTATCGGGTAGTGATTAACCGAAACAAATAAGAGAACATAATTATTGCTACTTGTTAAATTCACTACTATGCATATCAAAGACATAAAGTCAAAAGTACCCGCCTCCAAATCGAAAAGTCCAAACTGGTAGTCGAGATACGCGTCTCGCGTCAAGGTCCTGTGTCACCAATATACATACATTTTTATTTAACTATAACTCAAATGCATAGCTAAATAAATTCTTAAGGCTAAATTAGGGTAAAACCCTAATCAATCCACAATCATAACCCTAATTCACAATATCTATCACTATCTAGAAATCAAATCACACCATGATCTACAACTAAGATCAATTTCTCTACTCCTCACCTCAATTCAAACCTCTGCTCTTGATCCACTGCCAACTAGAGTTGTTGTCGAAAATTGTTTGCCGGAACTATTTCTGCCACAGATCTGTTGCCGACACTGCAAAGAACTACTACTGTCTATGTGTCAGCATCCCAGTCAAAATCTAATACCAAATATGCCTTACCTGCAACGAAGCCAAGTTCTTCCTCTCTGTCGGAGACTTAACAGAAGTAGGAGCCTAGGGCACGGAAGGAGAAAACTAAGGCTTGGATTCTCTGCACTTGGTCGCAGATCAGCCCGTGTAGGGCAGTGTGGCACAAAGGGGATAGTGGCATAGAGAGCCCATGTAGGCAGATTGGTCGACGATGGGAGGAAAAACAAAAAAGGAGTGGTTGGCTGCCGGCGCTAGGGCACTCCTCGGAGGGGTAGCCAGCGACGGTGCTAGGGCACGAAGGTCGGCTGTAGTGGCGCCGTCGCTCAGTGAAATGGCGGAGCAAGGGTGGCGTCGTCGGGTGGAGAAGGCTCAACCGAGAAGATGACTAGAGCACAGACGAGAAGAGAAGAAGATCGGCTCGGCGTTGCTCTCTCGTCTGCCGGCATCGGCTGTGGTGATCGGTGGTGCTGAAAAGGGGCAACCCGCGGCTAAGGCGCTGCAAGAAGGAGAAGAAGCGAGATTCAAGCGAAGAGGAAGGCTCGGGTGCAAGCTAGGGTAGAGGAAATCGGCGCAGGGAAAAGCTTATATGCGTCGGGTTGGAGAAACCGCCGGGGGCGGTAGAGGTTAGGGCAGATCGGGTGAGAGGGGAAGAAGGCCGAGGAACGACGTCG
This sequence comes from Zingiber officinale, assembly GCF_018446385.1. Lineage (NCBI taxonomy): Eukaryota > Viridiplantae > Streptophyta > Magnoliopsida > Zingiberales > Zingiberaceae > Zingiber > Zingiber officinale. The sequence goes on along the minus strand of NC_055997.1, from coordinate 38,554,236 downwards.
GCTTAAAACGCTGTGAGGAGAAAAAGAAAAGGAAAGAAATAAAAATAAATAAATAAACATTTCCTCACTTAAATAGGGTAGCTTAAACTGGCTTTCCTAGGCCCCATTTTTATCTCCGTAAACTCGTCCATACAAGCTTCCAAAAAATTTCCGAAAAATCTCCAAAAATTTCGGAAAATTCCCCTTTATTATTCACCATTTTTCCGGTATTTTACATTCTCCCCCGCTAATAAAATTTTGGTCCCCAAATTTCATTATCTACCATCAGCAAACACTAACAACAGATAAAGTATATAAATGCTGAACGGTAAATTAAATCACATACCTCAAGTAAATAGATGTGGGTATTGAGCTCGGATAGTATCCTCGAGCTCCCAATTAGCCTCCTCATCCGAATGATGCTGCCATCCGACTTTAACCAGCCGGATAGTCTTGTTCCGCAACTGACGCTCTTTCCGGTACAAAATCCATACCGGAACCTCCTCAAAAGTGACGTCAGGCTGAACCGGAACTGAGATATTTGCCAGCACATGTGTCGGGTCGGGTACGTATCTCCTCAGCATAGCTACGTGGAATACATAGTGGACGCCTGGGTGGATCGCAAATCGAGAGCGATGAACCTCCTGAAGTAGCTCCTGTAAGATCGGATGAGACTGAGGTACGCATAATTTGCCTCGGAAGTATATAATACCCTCCTCGTCTCGTGTGAACTCGGTCTGCTGCCCAGAAGCTATCTGGCTACTAATGGACCGTAAATACTGATCTCTAACCTGGGCCTCCTGAATCCTCATCCTGATCGAGGATTGAGCAACCACGGTAACCAAAGTACCCTGCTCTGTCTGTCCTTACCCCTCAAGGCCCAAACCGGAGAAACCTTAAATCAAGTCTGTGACTACAACTCGATGGCAAGCTAAAGTCCCTCGGACTTCCTGCTAAGCACATCGGCAACCACATTAGCTCTTCCCGGGTGATAGCTAATGGTACAATCATAATCCTTCAGGAACTCCATCCATCTCCTCTGTCAGAGATTAAGTTCCTTCTAAGTAAACAGATATTTGAGACTCTTATGGTCAGTGAGAATCTCAAATGTAACACCATATAAATAATGTCGCCAAATCTTCATGGCAAAAACAATGGCGACTTGCTGCAGATCATGTACAGGGTAGTTCTTCTCATGTTCCTTCAACCGACGAGAAGCATAGGAGACTACCATATCGTGCTGCATCAGAACAGCGCTCAAACCCTGAATAGATGCGTCGGTGTAGAGGACATATCCGTCCTCTTCAGAAGGTAAAATCAAAATTAGAACCGACACTAGTCTCCACTTCAGCTCCTCGAAACTGGTCTCATAGTCCTCGAACCACGTGAACTTCACGCCTTTCCTGGTCAGGCGTGTCAGTGTCATAGCAACACGTGATAAACCCCCAACGTATCTCCGGAAATATCGAGCCAAACAAAGGAAATTGCGAGCCTCTTCTATAGACTCCGTCTACTCCCAACGGTAACAACCTCTATCCCCTGTGAAACCACGGTATACTCCTACTAGTGACCGTGTGTCTCAAACATCTCACAAAAGACAACCAAAATACGCACTACTGATCTTCACATATAAACATTTCAGTCGAAACATCTCTAGAACTATGCGAAGATAGTGTACGTGATACACCTTAGATCAGGAATAAAACACCACGTCATCAATAACGATAACGAATTCTGATCCAATATCCTAGGGATACCCAAATCATTGAGTCCATGAAAACATCTAAGGCTCCGGAAGCCCTAATGGTAAAACCAAGACACATAATGTCCGTATCACAAACATTCCTAACCATAAGATCCTCGACAATAAACAGATCTGATCACCAACGATATAAATCACCAAAGAATAGATCCTCCAGTGTGAGAGCAACGCTCCATCACACGAAAAACCACATATGTGGAAGCAACGCTCTACCACAAGAAATCCTCAATATGTGGGAGCAACACTCCACCACAGCTAAATCCGTAATATGTATCTACAATATATATATGGGGCAATACTCCGCTACAAGAAATCCATAATAGGTGGAAGCAACACTCCACTACAAACAATACATAACATGTGTGGGAGCAACGCTATACCACAAACAATACATAAGTGCCCAAGGCACCTAACTATCCGGCTAGAGACTACACGAGATCTCTTTGCCACAGATCACTGTGAGTAGCCTAGGGTATAACAACCTAGTAAGCAAATCAAATTCATAGTCAACTCTATCATCATCCTAGTGGATCGATCACCCACTAATAGGAGAATTAGTTGACAGGGTAATACAACCAATAACATAATGTAGACACTTAACATTCTACATTCAACATAGGTAGAATCATCATGATGCTACCAACAATACACCTAGCACACGTGCACACATAACATAGGTATGATCGACATAATCATCCAATTAGTACACCAAACACACTCATAGCACAGGTATAATTCAGTGTGATACCTCCAACAATGCCTACCGAACACGTGTGCAAAATCAAAGTAGATAAAATCAACAATACACCTCAAACAACACTCACATGACATATATACACCTATGCCAAGAGAATAACCAACATATACTTCCAATAAAGCATACTAAACCCCGGTGCACTCACAAATCACACATAATCAACAAGATACCTCAGATACCACACCAAACACATATGTATATATCACAACACCGATGTAGTCAACAAGATCCCTCCAATATGACACTCAAACACATGTGCACATTTCACAACATAATTTTTAATTGACAAAATACCTCCAATAACCAATCAGACATGTATTCCTAACCACTCAGGTATAATCTACTAGAAACCCACTACGTGTAATTTAAACCGTCTATCAAGAACTCCTACTACACATAATAATCATATGAACACACCTCATAGATATGCAAAAATCAACATACTTAATCCAATCAACCTGACATTCCCTATTTTACCTTCTATGTTATCCAAATCCGACACAATAATCAACCATTTTCATCCAGCCTTGACATTGATGAAAAATTGGTTACATTTAATACTTCAATAAAATTTATTTCCTCAATATCTGAAACCATTACTAATCATTCATATGGAGTTATATGATTAAAAATTTTGCCAGGATTCACAAACTAATCCACTCATAATCAACCGGATATCATGTTCCATACATGTATCTACTCAGCAGACCCAGAAAAATTTTCAACTATGACAACCAAAGGCAGCACAACAAAAATCCTACCAGTTCATTGATCCATAATCCATACAGAACTATCCGAAGGGATTCATCTTTATAGACACCAGAGCAAGTAACAACTTGACCCCCAAATAAATTGTCAAATAACTAAATCAGTTCATGGGTCAATTCAACACTAATTTCATCAACTCAACCTAGAAAATGCCAGCCCACATAATATCATATGTATAAATGTGTACGACCCAAAAGAAAAAAAAAATCAAAACTCAAGATCATCAAGACACTCTCATTTTTATCCTAAAAAATATCAGCCTACATAATATCAGATGAATAAATCTCTACTCCCCATGAGAGCAAGTTAGCATTCAAAACATCAAATCATTATTTATCCACATAGTCCAATATCAGAGGAAGCAAATATCAATCTTATCATCCTGTTAACTAACCACAACTAACCATATTTATTAAAATCTCATTGGCACACTCAACCGTAAACTCTCTAGCACCCGATTTATAATCTAATCACCAACTATAATCATCAAACCTGTGAATATTATACATGACACTCACTATGTCACCATCAACGACAACCCAAATAATAGATCATCAAAATAGTTATCCACTAATAGATCATCAAAACAAATATCTAGTAATAGATCATCAGACAACCACATAACATTTACTCTCATAAATCATTAGAAATCAACATATCACAATATCTGATCTCATAATATCCCTCAACCTCAAACCATTCTCAACAATGATCAAACATGGTAACTCCCAAATGAACAATTTTCATCGTATCGGGTACCCTAATATCCAAAAGATATGAGTATAAAAACCCTACTGACTAAATCAACAGGAATTATGTAGGTATCATCCACTACCCAGCTAACAATAGTAGAGGTTGGTATGTGCCTCCATCTCCTACTAGTAGTAACAGAAGCTAAAACTACTGATGGTATGATAAGAAAAATCACCAGAGACTATAATACTTGATCTCTATTAAGGTCAACCATGCTCAATGGCTAACCCATCACATGTAATATGTGCTACAACGACCAAACAGGTACTACATAAAGAATACTAATACCTATCATAAACTATAAAATTAAACATCATACCTATATGCCATCTGGAGATGTTCCATCGTTGTTCAATCTTCAACTTCTGACCTCAAAATTCCGAACATGAAAATCACAGGAAATCCATATAAATCCGAAACGGAAGTCCAAAATATATACATAATGGAAAATCCGTGCAATCTAAATAACTACCCAGTTTGCCTCGCAAACTTGGGCTAATCCAAAAATCCAGAATACCAAAAGCAGGTATCATAACCCACTCTGATACCAATAAATTGGTATCAGCCAAATCTCGAAAATCCGTAACACGAAAATCAAACAAGTATCGCCAAACTTTGGCGCTCTGATACCAATAAATTGGTATCAGGTTATCCCCAATATCCAAAATACAAAAACAAACGATCGTAAAACTTAAGCTCTGATACCACTAAATTGTCACGCCCCGGAGGAGTCCCTGTCCGAGGAAATTTCGACAACATCTCCCCTGTACGACGGACAATCTGAAACTTTTCTACATCCTCATATACCTCAGCCACATGCGGCTGGAATAATAAAAATAATAAAATACAACACAGACATTCCATGCAGTATAATAAGCAATAAACAAAACAGTAGTACCAAGACTCGAAAATAACCCTACTCCACTACACCCATAAAGCTCAAATTCGACCAACTCACCTCTTCTGCCATCCAAGCAGGTATGTAGCAAAACACATCCAAAAACTATAACCATCGACAAAAGAATCCATACAATATCCAAATCCTCAAACAGAATAAGTCTATCACAGTCTAAATAAGAAACCAAAAATAAATAAATACAGCTTGTGGTCTGCAGGGGACTAATGACTGGAACTCTCTCCTGACAGTATTAACCTAAAAAATAACAACAATGGAGGCGGGGTGAGTCCAATACTCAGCAGGTACAACTGATATGCAAAGTAGGGAAATAACATCTAGCACTAATCATGCGTACAGTCTCCTGATATAAAAGGATGAAATGCAACTGAAGTAAACAGGAGAAAAACTGTACTCACCAGGACCTGGGTATAAGGACAAACAGTCCGAGTGGCATAGAAATCTTGTATGCATGTCAAACATAGGCGTCCAAACAATATACAGCATATAAATACAGCAAGCACAAACACAAGCAATAAATGCATCATGCATATGATGCCAATGATGCATCCTGGTCACCCCTGACGCCAGTCAACCATCACACACACAATAGTGAGGCCGAGTGGGTAGGGCTGTGACAACCGTGCACTCTGTCGTCACTGCTCCTGATGAGTGACCGAGTGGACGGGATGCTGTCGGAGTACACCTATCCTCCTACCCCAAATCATAAATGGGGGAGCGCAATGCTCTCAACTCCCGGTACACGGTGACGGGGAGGAATCCCTGCCGGCTAACACGTTGCATCACGCTACCCATGAGCGGACCAACGGAGCCAAACAAAGTCCCTGCTACAACATACACTGCCTGAATCGACCACTAACCCTTGAGTGGTGGTGTGTGCAGATCTATGTAACTGGCGATGTGCTCAACAATAATGGAGCGAACTATCGCACAGCATGCAATCATGCAAATGGTGCATGACACTAACCACAACATATCCTGACCTAATCCATATATATATAAAAGTGCACCATAGGTCAACGAATCAAATCAAAGGTACACAGAAGGTATAAAACCTAGGTCCTGAACATGGTGAAGCATGGTATATCACTACCCCTATAAGCATATATAAGCAGGTAAGGAATACATGAGATGCAAAATAAGCAATCAATCAATCATGTAATGGGTATCGGGTAGTGATTAACCAAAACAAATAAGAGAACATAATTATTGCTACTTGTTAAATTCACTACTATGCATATCAAAGACATAAAGTCAAAAGTACCCGCCTCCAAATCGAAAAGTCCAAACTGGTAGTCGAGATACACGTCTCGCGTCAAGGTCCCGTGTCACCAATATACATACATTTTTATTTAACTATAACTCAAATGCATAGATAAATAAATTCTTAAGGCTAAATTAGGGTAAAACCCTAATCAATCCACAATCATAACCCTAATTCACAATTTGTATCACTATCTAGAAATCAAATGACACCATGATCTACAACTAAGATCAATTTCTCTACTCCTCACCTCAATTCAAACCTCTGCTCTTGATCCACTGCCAACTAGAGTTGCTATCGAAAATTGTTTGCCGGAACTATTGCTGCCACAGATCTGTCGCCGACCCTACAAAGAACTACTACTGTCTATGTGTCAGCATCCCAGTCAAAATCTAATACCAAATAAGCCTTACCTACAACGGAACCAAGTTCTTCCTCTTTGCTGAAGACTTAACAGAAGGAGGAGCCTAGGGCACGGAAGGAGAAAACTAAGGCTTGGATTCTCTGCACTTGGTCGCAGATCAGCCCGTGTAGGGAAGTGTGGCACAAAGGGGATAGTGGCACAGAGAGCCCATGTAGGCAAATTGGTCGACGATCGGAGGACAAACAAAAAAGGAGTGGTTGGCTGCCGGCGCTAGGGCACTCCTCGGAGGGGTACCCGGCGACGGTGCTAGGGCACGAAGGTCGGCTGTTGTGGCGTCGTCGCTCGGCGAAATGGCGGAGCAAGGGTGGCGTCGTCGGGTGGAGAAGGCTCAACCGAGAAGATGACTAGAGCACAGATAAGAAGAGAAGAAGATCGGCTCGACATTGCTCTCTCGTCTGCCGGCATCGGCTATGGTGATCGGTGGCACTGAAAAGGGGCAAACCACGGCTAAGGCGCTGCAAGAAGGAGAATAAGCAAGATTCAGGCGAAGAGGAAGGCTCGGGTGCAAGCTAGGGCAGAGGAAATCGGCGCAGGGAAAAGCTTATATGCGTCGGGTTGGAGAAACCGCCGGGGGCGACAGAGGTTAGGGCAAATCGGGTGCGAGGGGAAGAAGGCCGAGGAACGACGTCGGCTTAAAACGCAGTGAGGAGAAAAAGAAAAGGAAAGAAATAAAAATAAATAAATAAACATTTCCTCACTTAAATAGGGTAGCCTAAACAGGCTTTCCTAGGCCCCATTTTTATCCCCGTAAACTCGTCCATACAAGCTTCCAAAAAATTCCCGTAAAATCTCCAAAAATTCTGGAAAATTCCCCTTTATTATTCGCCATTTTTCCAGTATTTTACATTAAATTTTAAAATATTTAAGTTTGAAAAATATTGAATTTTAGATTTTAAAATATTTAAGTTTGAATTTAAAATATATTGAATTTTGAATATTAAATTATTTAAGTTTGAATTTCAAAAATATTGAATTTTGAAAATTTTGTTTTGAAAATAATTAAGTTTTAAAGTTTGTGTTGAAATTAATTAATTCTTGAAATTATTAGGATTTTAAAATTAATTATTCTTTTGAAATTAAGAAATTAATTCAGAATATGAAATTAATTATACTTTTAAATTTAATTAAGAATTTAAAATTAATTAAACTTCTGAAATTAATTAAGAATTTAAAATTTATTAAAGTTTAGAAATTAATTAAAGTGACTTAGGTTAGTTGAATTGAATTAATTTTAGTTAAATTTTAATTAAGTTAGCTTAATTGAATTGAGTTTAATTAATTTATATTTGGTTAACTACTATTTATTTTAAAGCTAAGTCCATCTCACCCTTTTTTATATTTACAATCAGGGAATCTTATAAGTCTTGTGAGATGGTTAATTTAATCTTTAATTTAAATTTAAATCTAAGGATTAATTTACATTTGAGTTAGACTAAGGTTTAACAGTTTGTCAATTAAATATTCATTTCAATGATTGGCTTTTAGGCTATGGCGAGGCATTAGACCTTCTTGGATATGGGATCATCCACCATTTCTAGATAAAACCTTTCAAAGAAATTGAATATTTAATTTTCTTTCTAAACGTCCTAGGTCTAACTAGTCAAGTGTAGATCAAGCCTAAGCCCTTATCTATCCTAATCTAAGCATGGATAATAAAAAGTGGTAAAGAAAGCATCAAACAAATTTATTTAATGATAAAAATGGTCTTTCTATTGGCTCCCCCTGGATCATAGCTTCGATAAGGTCTATCAAGGATCCCCTGGATCATAGCCTCGATAAGGTCTATCAAGGATCCCCTGGATCATAGCCTCGATAAGGTCTATCAAGGTAGTAGATTTGATCCTTGGGGATTTAATATTGACTAAGTCTAACTTAATTAATCAAGTTAGACTTAGGGACCCATGCTTGGACTATTCTCCTATTGGTACGATTAACAAGAGATAAATATGATTTAAATTTATGTTTAGCCTTGTATTTAAGTCTGGATTGATTGTATATGGCTCTTTGTTTTTCAAGAATCAGATCAAGATTCTTAGAATTCAAAGTGAACAATTCTAATATTTCCTTTAGTTCCTTGACTTGACTTTTCAATCTGAAATTTTCTTCCTCAAGTTGTTAAACTTGAGTTGAAGTTCTAATCTGAATAGGTTCAGTCAAGGATCTTGGGTTAGTCACTTCCTTAAGAGTTGTTACCTTCTTTTAAAGTGACTTGGCCCGGATGTTGGATTTAGCTAACTTGCGCATGAGATAATTCACTAAGTTGTGTAGTTTATCTATTTGAGAAGAACTTACAGTGGGGTTAGGCCCTTTGGAAATGGATATGGATCTGTAGCTTCTATCAGACTTTGTTTCCAACTCACTCTCAGACTCATCGACTTATTCTCGGGTCGTAAGTGCGAGGAAGCTCGTCTATTCGAGCTCTTCATCAGAATCTTCTGAAGAGGATTCATTCCACGTCGCCTGCAGTGCTTTCTTCTTATGTTGCTTCTTTATTTTCTTCTGGTTCGGACAGTTGACTTTGATGTGTCTCTTATTGTTGTAACCATAGCAAGTTACTTCGGACTTGACTTTTCAATTTGGTTGCATTGTCTTTGTCTGAATCACCTTCTTAATATCCTTTTTGGTGAATCCTTTCTTCTTCTTGTAGAGTTTTCATACAAGATTGACGAGTTTGGCAGTTATCTCATCATTATCTTCTTGTGAGTCCAGTTCATCTTTGGACTCAGGTTCGGTTCGATGCTTGGTTTTTGGTTCCCGCGTTCTGCTTGTTCTTATAATCAAAGCAATACCTTTCTCGACCCAAGTAGTATTAGTTTGTTCGTGAAGCTTGAATTCGAAAAATAATTCATCTAATTTTATTAAGGAAAGGTCCTTGGATATTTTGTAAGCATCTACCATGGATGCCCACAAAGTGTTCCTCGGAAAGGGGTTGAGTGCATACCTGATGACATCATGGTTTTCCACCTTCTAACCGATTGCATGGAGGCCGTTAAGTAGGTCTTGAATCCGCGTGTGAAGTTAGTTTGCCGATTCACCTTCCTACATTTTTATGTTATACAGTTTATTTAATATTAAATCGCATTTGCTTACCTTCGTGTCGGAAGTTTCCTTGTGCAGCTCGATCAACTTTTCCCACAGCTCCTTTGCGCTTGATAATGGGTCAACTCGGTTCAACTCTTCTTTTGTTAGGCCGTTGTTCGCTCTCCGCAAGTGTATGGAAATGTCACAAGTAATATAAAAGATTATCGTATCGATAGGGACTGGAATAAGCACTAGAAATATCTCAAAGCGAATTAGCTAAACAACTAATCAATTGGTTTCAAATGATAAGGATGAAAAACAAATCTAAAATGAAAGATTGACAAACAAGAGTTTGGGGTTTGAGTTATGATAAGGGAAGGTTCTAGGAATTTTGGTTTCTTTGTAAGATCTCTTGAATGTATATGATTTACCAATTCTTATTTCTCAATTGTCTAATATTTGTAGAAGGTTGCCGGTTCTCTCTTGCAATAGATAACCGGCTTAGGACTGAAAAATGTACCTAAATGTGATCAATTAGATATGAACCTACGTTGTCCTTACACAGGATTGCACTTATTACTATGCTTCCCTCAGATATCAACATAGAAGTTCATAGCTTCTTAACCCATAAAGATACAAGGATTGAATCATAAAATCTATCCTACCCTCTTGCATATTCTCATTTCCCCTTCAAAGTTATCCCTTAAACGTCCATACACGGGCTTGCACCTGTCACGTGGATCCCTCTGAAAATTGAGTGAGAGTTAATCTCTACTAAGTCTATAAGATATCCAAACAATCAATCAAGAATGAGAATTAAGCCCTAATCACAATTAATCATTCAAGATCCAATCGATACAAACTAGGCAACATCATAGAAACCAAGAAATGACAAATCCACAAGAGTTTTACATCATCATCACATCACAAATACTTCCTACATCCTAGATCTAGAGATCTACTCCATTGCAAGATAATTACAATCAAGAGACAAGAAATAAAATAATCTACAACTCAAAACATAAGGAGAAGAGAAGAGAAGAGAAAGCTTATCCATGTAGCACCGGTCTTCTTTGATGCAATCCTTGCTCCGGAGGTGGACGGATCGGCGAAGGATGGAAGATCTAGGGTTCCCCCAAGGGGGAGAACCCTTCCCCATGCAATGGGGAAGAAGCCCCAAGCCAAAGGGGCACGGGCACCACATGACCCCGTGGCACGACCGTGTGAGGCTTACATGGCCTGCACCACTTCCTTCTCTGCCAACCTCACACGGTTGTGCGAGGTTGGCACGGCCATGGCCTGCTCTACCACTGCCCCCTTGCATGGCCGTGTAGATCTACACGGCCTGCACTGCCTCCAGTTCTGGTACCCTTACACGGCCGTGTCTGGGACATGGCCATATTCTTCTCCTTCTCTGTCAAAGTTACACGACCTTGTGGATTCACACGGCCATGCCATTCTTCTCCTCTAGAAACCTTACACGGCCATGTGGCTCACATGGTCATGGGCCATGTGGCTCACACGGTCGTGTGCAGGTCACACCCCCTTGCATGGCCCTTGCACACCCCCTTGCATGACCCTTGTCATAGCTCTAAATTGCAATGCTTCATTTCAGTGTCTTTTACACCATCAAGATGGGGTTTTCTCTAGTTGAAGTCTTCATCAAAGTTGTATATCTTGAAGTTATCTACAAATCGGTATAAAGAACAGCCCAAAACTCCAACCGAGTACAAAGTTATTGCCATTTTACTTTTGGTCTGCTGTGTAGGAAATCTCACACGGCCTTCACACGGCCGTGTGAGGTTTACACGGCCCCAACATGACCCCTACATGGCCTTAACATGCCCATGTGGTCTCCACACGGCCAGAACTTGGAAGAACTTAGTTTTTGCATGCCCGTGACACTCTGGAAGCTCTAGACTTTATTTAAGCTCCATTTTTGCTCCAAATCACGTCCTATCAATCAAAACAAGCAAATAGTAGATCTCTGAACAAAATATAATGGAAGTATGACATTACAATGAAATAGGGTGCAATAAACATAGATTATGCTAATGAAATAAAAGTAGATGTGCGTCAAAGTATGCATAAAAGTGTATATAATCTATGTTGGGTTTTTCGGACCGCGAAAATCGCGTTTTCGCATCACGGAAACCCCCAATCACCCATGCCACTGGATCTTGTGCGAAGAAAAAACTTTCACAAATACGAGTACGAGTTTCAAACAATGATCTACAGTAGATCTATAAAGGAAAAACATTTGTATACCTTCGATGCGTGCCCTTCGCAATCCCGCAAGTCCAAGGTACGCTGGATCTCGAAGTTGTCAACTTAGACAACTCTCTAGTGATATCCACACGAACAAGATGTGTTCTCTAACACTCAAGGATGGAGAAGAGAGCACCCCAAGTGTGCTAGCACTTTCTAGGGCTCTCGAGTAGGATTTGAAAGAAGAAGAAAGGAAAAGAAGAGAACACACCTCTAAAATCTCTATGTGACTTTCACTAACCTTTCTTCTTGGATTAGATTCACTCTCCTTTCTTCTCCCTTGCTTGAAACCCATGACCAAGAGAAGAGAAGGAGCAAGAAGAGAGCTTAGGAGGAGGAAGATCACTTGAATGAGAGTTACTCTTGCAAAATGAAACTCTTTTCATCTAATTAAGTGGTTTGTAACATCCATGGGATACCAAGAGTCACAACTCTTGGTAACTCCCATGAGGTGACACTTCACTTAAGTAACCATGATGATGTGGAGAATCATCATTGGTCCACTTAATGCCAACTCACCAATGAGGTGGCATAAAGTCAAGTCAAACTTGACTCTTCATCTTCCTCTCAAGTCAAGTCAAACTTGACTTAATCTCTCTCATGGTTGATCTAATTCAACCATTTAATTAAAGCCAATTTAATATAATGAATCTAATTCATTTAATTAAATTGATTCAATGAGTCATAATCTAAATTAGACTCATTGAACACATGAATCAACTTGAGTCCAACTCAATTAGCCCAATTAGGATTACTCTTAATCCAATTTGATTCATCAAATGAATCTAATCCTCTTGGTTCATCATATGAACCTAATCTCCATCCACTTGTTCTTTGTGTGTGACCCAATAGGTTCTTGTAACGTTGGCAATGCCCCTAAACTCATTTAAAAACATAAGTAATGAGCGGTATCTAGCAATACATCATTACTACCCAAGTTACAAGAAAGTTGAGATCCAACATCACCTTGTGACTACTAATTGTGACTCCTCACAATATATGACAAGTGTCATTCTATCCTAGACATCTAGATTGATCAATGTGAGGCATAGACCGTGTCATCCTCTAATCAATCTAAATCTTGAACTCCAAGTAGACTCACTCAATCAAATGAGCTCAATATCTCATATTGTCTCATTTGGGCATGGTCATGCACTTCGTGGTCTCACTCTATCAAGAATACCGATGTCTCTCCCGTCATATAGGAGGGATAGATCCCATCTACATCACTCACATCCCTCCGCATAATTTGTTACATACCCAGTAATCGCCTTTATAGTCCACCCAGTTACGGGTGACGTTTGACGAAACCAAAGTACATAACTCCTTATGTAGGAAACCATGGTGACTTCAGGTCTAGGGACTAGTAGTCATACTAATAGCCACATGAGAAAGTATATAACACTCATATAAAGATCCTTGATACTTTCTTATGGCGGGTCATTCAGTATACATTCTCCAATGCATACCCATGTGTCAACTTGATATCTCTATATCCATGACTTGTGAGATCAAGCCATCGAGTTGACCTACATGCTAGTCTTATTGCATTAACATTGTCCCTGAATGTTAATACTCGACTAGGAATGATTAAGAGTAGTGTTCCCTATATCATCTCACTATCGGTTCAACTAACCGATTGATATAGGTGAGAACCTTCTACTCAAGGACGTTATTATACTTAGTTTATTTGGCACCAATACAAGTAAGTATAATAATCAAAAACCAAATGCCTTTATTTATATAGAATATGATACAACAAGTCCAAAATACAATAATCAAATGATTGGCTCTAGGGCTCTAGCTAACAATCTCCCACTAGCACTAGTACCAATCAGTGTAGGCTCTAAGCCCCAATGACCTAGTGTGACCATCATGCTTCCTCTGTGCCAAAGCCTTGGTCAAGGGATCTGCGATATTAGCCTCTGTAGGTACTTTGCATATCTTCACATCTCCTCTCTCGATGATCTCTCGAATGAGATGGAAGTCCCGTAGTATGTGTTTGGTCCGCTGGTGTGAGCAAGGTTCCTTCGCCTGTGCTATAGCTCCATTGTTGTCACAATAGAGCTCAATAGGGTCAGCAATGCTAGGAACCACCCCATGTTCAGTGATGAACTTGTGAATCCAAACTACCTCCTTTGCTGCCTCTGATGCAGCAATATACTCGGCCTCGGTCGTAGAATCAGCTACTGTGTCCTGCTTCGAACTCTTCCAGCTCACAGCACCACCATTAATTCAAAACACGAACCCCGACTGTGATCTATTGTCATCCTGGTCGGTCTGGAAGCTAGCATCACTGTAACCCTTTACAGCTAGCTCATCATTACCTCCATATATCAAGAAATATTCTTTAGTATTTCTTAAGTACTTAAGAATATTCTTGACCGCTATCCAGTGACTTTCACCTGGATCTGACTGGTATCTGCTCGTCATGCTCAAAGCATACGAGACATTAGGTCGAGTACATAGCATGGCGTACATGATCGATCCTATGGCTGAGGCATAAGGGATCTGATCCATGCGGTCTCTCTCCTCTCTAGAAGAGGGACCTTGAGTCTTCGAAAGACTCATGCTATGTGACATCGGCAGAAATCCCTTCTTGGAATTCTGCATGGCAAACCGAATGAGTACCTTGTCAATGTATATACTCTGACTTAGGCCAAGCAATCTCTTAGATCTATCTCTATAGATCTGTATCCCTAGAATGCGGGATGCCTCACCTAAGTCCTTCATTGAGAAGCAACTCCCTAGCCATGTCTTGATAGACTGAAGCATAGGGATGTCCTTCCCAATGAGCAGTATGTCATCCACATACAATATGAGGAAGACAACTATGTGCCCTACAACCTTCTTGTAGACACAAGGTTCATCTTCATTCTTGATGAAATCAAACTGTTTGATTGCATCATTGAAACGAAGATTCCAGCTCCGAGAAGCTTGCTTTAGTCCATAAATGGACCTATGCAGCTTGCATACTCTGCTAGTATGCTGTGGATCTACAAAACCCTCAGGTTGTGTCATGTACACATCATTGAGTAAGTTTTCATTCAGAAACGTGGTTTTGACATCCATCTGTCATATCTCATAGTCATGGTAGGTTGCAATAGCAAGCATGGTCCGAATGGACTTAAACATCGCTACCGGAGAAAAGGTCTCATCATAGTCAATACCATGAATCTGCTTGAAACCTTTAGCTACCAAGAGACCCTTATAGATAATTCCATCCATGTCAGTCTTTCTCTTAAAGACCCACTTGCACCCAATGGGTTTTACCCCTTCAGGTGGATCAACTAAAGTCCATACTTGGTTGGTGTACATGGATTCCATCTTAGATCTCATGGCTTCTAGCTATTTCTCGGAATCTGGTCTCATCACAGCTTCCTGATAGGTGGTAGGCTCATCCTCTATGAGCATAACGTCATCATGGTCAGACAAGAGAAATGAGTATCTCTCAGGCTGACGACGTACCCTATCAGACCTGCGAAGAGGTATGTCTACTTGAACTGGTTGTTGTTCCTCAACACTTTGTGGAACAACATCATCCACAACACTTTGTGGTTCCAGTTCAACTTCCATCGAGGCATCAGTGCTATTGTTCACATCTTGAATTTCTTCAAGATCGAATGCGCTCCCACTAGTCTTTCTAGAAACAAAGTCCCTTTCTAGAAAGACCCCAGTCTTTACCACAACTACCTTGTGCTGACTGGGAATGTAGAAGTAATAACCCTTAGTTTCCTTGGGATATCCAATAAAGTAGCACTTGTCGGATTTGGGTCCTAACTTGTCTGAGACTTGACGTCGAACGTAAGCCTCACAACCCCAAATCCTCATGAAAGACACCTGGGCATCTCTTCTAGTCCATATCCTATATGGTGTCTTTATCACGGCCTTGGATGGAACTTGGTTGAGTATAAAAGCTGCCGTGTCTAGAGCATAGCCCCAAAGGAATGTCGAAAGATCAGTGTGACTCATCATACACCGTATCATATCTAATAGGGTACGATTCCTCCTTTCGGATACACCATTCCACTGTGGTGTTCCAGGAGGAGTGAGTTGGGATAGAATCCCACACTCAGCTAGGTAGTCACGAAACTCATGGCTAACGTATTGTCCACCTCGATCGGATCGAAGTATCTTAATACTCTTGCCAAGCTGGTTCTGTACTTCATTCTTGAATTCTTTGAACTTTTCAAAGGATTCAGACTTATGTGTCATCAAGTACACATAATCATATCTACTGAAGTTATCAGTAAATGTGATGAAGTATCTATAACCACCTCTAGCAGCAACATTGAAAGGGCCACATACATCACTATGTATGAGTCTTAACAAATCAGTTGCTCTCTCGCTATGCCCACTAAAGGGAGTCTTCGTCATCTTGCCTCGTAGGCATGACTCGCATATCTCATATGATTCAAAATCAAATGAGTCCAGCAAACCATCCTTATGGAGCTGGGATAAGCGCTTGTCATTTATATGACCTACGCGACAGTGCTAGAGATAGGTTTGGTTCATGTCATTTGACTTGAACCTCTTGGTATTTATGTTATAGATAGGGCTCTCAAGGTCTAGAATATAGAGTCTGTTTATCAGAGGTACACTACAATAGAACATTTCGTTTAAATAGACGGAACAACATTTGTTCTTTATTATAAACGAAAAACCTTTCTTGTCCAAACAAGAAATAGATATAATGTTCTTAGTTAAAGCAGGCACATAACAACAATCATCTAATTCTAGTACAAGCCCAGAGGGCAGAGATAGATGGTAAGTTCCTACAGCAATAGCAGCAACCCGTGCTCCATTGCCTACTCGTAGGTCTATCTCACCCTTCGTCAATGCCCTGCTATTTCTCAGCGTTTGTACATTAGTACAAATGTACGAAGCACATCCGGTATCTAATACCCACGATGAAGAAATAGAGAGGTTGACTTCTATAACATGTATACCTGAAGTAGAAATCTTATTTCTCTTCTTTGTAAGATCTTCCAGGTATTCTTTGGAGTTCCTCTTCCAGTGCCTTGTTTGTCCTTGATATAGGTGACAAAGATGTTCAACCATATCGTAAGCGCCCATCAACTCATGTTGCTTCTGAAGCTCAGAGTTCATGGTCGCGAGCATAAGACAGGACACATCTAATGCGTCATCTTGATGCTTCTTGTAAGCATCTCAGTCTGCTCACGTGGCAGTGGCAGGAGGAGCCTCCGGAATGGGCTGCTCCAGAACATACAGTTTACGTTCTTGGATGAGAACTATTCTCAGGTTCTTGTACCAGTCCAGGAAATTTTCTCCGTTGAGCTTGTCCTTCTTAAGGACAGATCGTAGAGAGAAGGTGTTCGTATTCGACGTCATGGTAATCTACAACAGAAATAAATGCAGAAATAAATATCATATTCTTAATCATTTAATTAGGCCTTTAACTAAATGATGCTCCCACTGAATTCTATAATTCATGTGGGACAAGATCCACATCATACTAACCCTTGAGTTAGCTTTGGCTAATACGCCCAAGACTTAGTATGATCGGTAGGTAACGATTATCAATTACATCTCTATGCAACTCTTGTTTATAGGATCAATATCCGCATTTATATTAAAACTGGAGTTAGCTTTGGCTAATACACCCGAGAGTTAATATATATGTGATTTTGACCTATCTTTCCAACCGTTGGAAGAATGCCTATAGTTATACTCGATCCAACCGAGTTAACTAGGAATACTCAATCTAATTGAGTTGTACTCACCCATGCGTTGATAGGCGGGACCAAGATTATCCCTCCGTACCCTACCAAGATAGTATGTGTTGCTCTGCTTTGGCAGATTCAACAACAACATGCGATCGAGGTAGTGGTAGGTATCACGGCATGGTAGACATTACGAGTTGACGTGATTTAGATCTAATCTAAACGATGATGCGTATCATATACTCGATAGTCTAATCTAATCGAAAGGTGCATCATGTGCACGACTTAGATCTAATCTAATCGTAAGGCACTAATTAATTACTTAATTAACTAGCATGCATCACATACACACAAAACAATTAATTAAATAATTAATCAAATAATTTTGTGATTATGTCAGGCCCTACTATGATCTTCTCAAGCCAATGAGAAGATTGGATGGTCAAGCTAAGGTCAACAGCTTCTCAAGCTCCTTCCTTTGACTACCTTGTGTTGCTTGCGCCCTCCTCGTAACTCCGTCTCGAGTGGACCTTCCACCGCTTCAAAATTTACATTACATTTTGAAACTCGAGTTACATTCGAGTCTAAATCTAATTTACAACAAGATTAAAAGAGAAAGGCACGACGCGCAGGTCGCGAAAAATAAAAACATACAACACGCACATCACATCACAGCACGCAGGCCGTATTATGAATTACAACACGAATTATCCAATCAAATTGGGTCTTTGGGCCATGACTATCACAAAAATAATATATAATTCAAAATTATATATTTCTATAATTTTCTGTAATTTTTTCTATAATTTTTACAATATTTACGAGTACAATTTCCCGGCGGTTCCGTTTAGCGGTTTTCGGGCGCAATCGCGGAACGAATCCCCTTGCGGGGCCACGGGAAGCGCCCCTACCCGCGATCTAACCATCGCGAGGGTTCCATTGCGATCTAACAGCACCTTAGCCCGCTGTCCCAAAAAGTTTTGGGGCGAAACTTGGCCGTTTTGGAATAATCTTCCCGGTAGCGGAAGCCTACAAGCGCCGAAACACTTGTGCTTCGCTTCTACGAGAAAATTACCCATAAAAACTATAAAAACATGAATTTACAGAAATTTTATAGATCTATATTTTTCATAAAAATATGAATCTAAACTCGAACTCGCTTCGCACGTGGCTCTGATACCACTGTTGGGTTTTTCGGGCCGCGAAAATCGCGTTTTCGCGTCGCGGAAACCCCGAATCACCCATGCCACTGGATCTTGTGCGAAGAAAAAACTTTCAAAAATATGAGTACGAGTTTCAAACAATGATCTACAGTAGATCTACAAAGGAAAAACATTTGTATACCTTCGATGCGTGCCCTTCGCAATCCCGCAAGTCCAAGGTACGCCGGATCTCGAAGTTGTCAACTTAGACAACTCTCTAGTGATATCCACACGAACAAGATGTGTTCTCTAACACTCAAGGATGGAGAAGAGAGTACCCCAAGTGTGCTAGCACTTTCTAGGGCTCTCGAGTAGGATTTGAAAGAAGAAGAAAGGAAAAGAAGAGAACACACCTCTAAAATCTCTATGTGACTTTCACTAACCTTTCTTCTTGGATTAGATTCACTCTCCTTTCTTCTCCCTTGCTTGAAACCCACGACCAAGAGAAGAGAAGGAGCAAGAAGAGAGCTTAGGAGGAGGAAGATCACTTGAATGAGAGTTACTCTTGCAAAATGAAACTCTTTTCATCTAATTAAGGGGGTTGTAACCTCCATGGGATACCAAGAGTCACAACTCTTGGTAACTCCCATGAGGTGGCACTTCACTTAAGTAACAATGATGATGTGGAGCATCATCATTGGTCCACTTAATGCCAACTCACCAATGAGGTGGCATAAAGTCAAGTCAAACTTGACTCTTCATCTTCCTCTCAAGTCAAGTCAAACTTGACTTAATCTCTCTCATGGTTGATCTAATCCAACCATTTAATTCAAGCCAATTTAATATAATGAATCTAATTCATTTAATTAAATTGATTCAATGAGTCATAATCTAAATTAGACTCATTGAACACATGAATCAACTTGAGTCCAACTCAATTAGCCCAATTAGGATTACTCTTAATCCAATTTGATTCATCAAATGAATCTAATCCTCTTGGTTCATCATATGAACCTAATCTTCATCCACTTGTTCTTTGTGTGTGACCCAATAGGTTCTTGTAACGTTGGCAATGCCCCTAAACTCATTTAGAAACATAAGTAATGAGCGGTATCTAGCAATACATCATTACTACCCAAGTTACAAGAATGTTGAGATCCAACATCACCTTGTGACTACTAATTGTGACTCCTCACAATATATGACAAGTGTCCTTCTATCCTAGACATCTAGATTGATCAATGTGAGGCATAGACCGTGTCATCCTCTAATCAATCTAAATCTTGAACTCCAAGTAGACTCACTCAATCAAATGAGCTCAATATCTCATATTGACTCATTTGGGCATGGCCATGCACTTCGTGGTCTCACTCTATCAAGAATACCGATGTCTCTCCCGTCATATAGGAGGGATAGATCCCATCTACAATACCGATGCCTTTATTTATATAGAATATGATACAACAAGTCCAAAATACAATAATCAAATGATTGGCTCTAGGGCTCTAGCTAACAATCTACGCACATCACACCCCCAGACTTAAACCTTTGCTTGTCCTCAAGCAAAACCCACAATCTAGAGTCATGTGGTTAAATAGTGCATCATAATATCTAGCAAGTCAAACTAATCGTATAAAATGATTTCATTGGTGAGCAAGATACAAAAGTAGTTTGAGTATGACCTAAATAGTAGTCCTCCGTGCTCAGTGCGAAAGTGGCCTAAATTTATCAAGTTTCAATCCCTAAGTCTAGTCAAGTCGTCATAAAATTGTGTTCCTTATGCTTCCGGCGATAGACACTTACCTTCCACACGCAAGGTTCGTTCCTCACAAAAATGCATACTATGCATCGTCTACACAAGGTCTCAAAGGAATACTCAGTATCAAGAGAAACATAGCATTCATTTCCCCAGTAACCTAACTCGGTCTCAAAGGGGTGAATTACTAGCTTCCACTCACGACAACTATTTTTTTATCCCTTATTTTTTATTTTTTTTTTATGTTTGCAAAGTATCAAACTTGAACAAACTTTCATTCTTTTGGGGTTGATTTTTCCAAATGAGCTTACATGATCTGAGTTTATCCAGTAACCAAAATGTAGTTGAGAGGTCACCATAGAAGCTCAAGTAATAGTCCAATTCTATGAATCATGACTATCTTAGAGTTATCAACCATCAAAAATAGGCATAGTGTATAGAGGTCCTAAAACAAGGTCAATACTTAAACTCTTATAGTAAAGACATTGCTCACTTCATTCTATCATAGATAGAAAAAGAAAGATTACTAAACATACTAGCACCATAAGTAACCCATAAACCACATAAAATCTAGAATAAACGTGCTAGTATTTTGCAATAAGGACAAACAATCATGATGTGATGTAAGATGCAACTAGCAAAAACAAAAAAATTTATTATACAAAAACTAAACTAAACCAAATGCATCTAATGCATCCCCCCAGACTTAGACTTTTCATTGTCCCAATGAAAACTAAAAATAATGTGGAGGAGATTTTAAGTAAGAGAAGTTACCAAGTGATGAGTTCTAAATGGTTGACATCATGTTTTTAAAGATACTCCTCCATCCAATACTCACATTCCTCCACAACTTTGAATTCTACAAAAATAAGATAGACAAGAAAAATTAAGTAGAGGATACATGTTTATTATAAAGAGAGAACTAAAGACATAAAAGAAAACAAGGAAAATGAACTTGGGTTGCCTCCCAAGAAGCGCTTGTTTAAGGTCATTAGCTCAACCACCTCATTAGATTCATCTAAATCTTGCTCTTGGAGGGGTAAGACATTTTAGAACCTTCTTACCAAGGGTTCTCAATTTTTCAACAAATAAACTCTCCTTCAAAGGTTCAACCATATCTTCTCCTTGTGAACCCTGTGCAACATATGTCCTGCCACCATCATGCTCAAAAAAGAATTGATTAGTAACAATAGAAAAATGAATTGAAATTTGACTTTTACCAATCACTAATGTAAGAAAATCATTGAACATGGTTTGACATTTAGATAAGGAAGGTTGTGGCTCAAGTGGAAGTCTTTCTAAAAGAGGTAATTCTTGAGACTTAGCTTCTATTGCACAAGTCCCTACACTCTCAACATCAACTAGTTCATGTCCTACATCATCCAAAGTGACTAAAGGTTGTGTGACTAAGGAGGGTGATTCTTGGGTCATCCCTACACATCCCTCCACAACATGACTATAAATTGGTTCAGATGTAGGAAGGGAAGGCCCTTCTAGATCTTTGACATTAGGAGGTAATGGAATTAAAGTGGTGCACTCCTTTATCAAAATCTTAGATTCATGATCCTCAAGCTCATCACAACGTTTTCTTATCATAGACTCGAGATTAGCTGATATTCTATTATTTGTTGAGTCTATTCTATTAAGTGTAGCATGCATTTTCTTGATATCCTTGCGTGATTCAGCTTGAATAGCTAGAACCTCCTCAAAACCTTTCAATATTCTATCCATAAATGATGAAAATTGGGTGTCATTCAAGTCAAAGTCATATGTGTGTGAATTTGATGAAGCCATTTCATCTAATTTTCTACCAAGTTCATCAATTGATGCTCCCAAATTGAATAGCTTGTAACAACTCTCAATTGAATGGCCTATTTCATTGCAAGCTTTACAAAAATTTTGCTCTGACCTTTGATTAAAGTTAAAGAAAACACCCCTTCTTTCTACATGCATTCTATATGGACGGTCAAGCAATATTGGACAATTATCATATATATGGCCAGTTGCACAACAAAATTCACAGAAAAGAGTACTAGAGTTCACAACAAACATTTGGTCAAACTTTTGAAATAGAGCTTTCAATCTAGTAATCAGTTTATACATGTCTATCTAAATGATTATAGCCAAAACAAGATAGACATATAGAAGTAACAAAAATAAAATGCAGAATTTAAATTGCAGAAAAAAATGCATAATGAAAACAAGTAAGAGAATGCAAAAAATAAAAAGATAAAGAAAAATGTCTAGAGTAACTCATATGCTAATCAACTAATGTTAATCGAAAACAGTCCCCGGCAACGGCGCCAAAAACTTGTTCGCTCTCCGCAAGTGTACGGAAATGTCGCAAGTAATATAAAAGATTATCGTATCCACAGGGACTGGAATAAGCACTAGAAATATCTCAAAGTGAATTAGCTAAACAACTAATCAATTGGTTTCAAATGCTAAGGATGAAAAACAAATCTAAAATGAAAGATTGACAAACAAGAGTTTGGGGTTTGAGTTATGATAAAGGGAGGTTCTAGGAGTTTTGGTTTCTTTGTAAGATCTCTTGAATGTATATGGTTTACCAATTCTTATTTCTCAATTGTCTAATATTTGTAGAAGGTTGCTGGTTCTCTCTTGCAATAGATAACCGGCTTAGGACTGAAAAATGTACCTAAATGTGATCAATTAGATATGAACCTACGTTGTCCTTACACAGGATTGTACCTATTACTATGCTTCCCTCAGATATCAACATAGAAGTTCATAGCTTCTTAACCCATAAATATACAAGCATTGAATCATAAAATCTATCCTACCCTCTTGAATATTTTCATTTCCCCTTCAAGGTTATCCCTCAAACGTCCTTACACAGGCTTGCACCTGTCACGTGGATCCCTCGGAAAATCGAGTGAGAGTTAATCTCTACTAAGTCTATAAGATATCCAAGAAATCAATCAAGAATGAGAATTAAGCCCTAATCACAATTAATCATTCAAGATCCAATCGATACAAACCAGGCAACATCAAAGAAACAAAGAAATGACAAATCCACAAGAGTTTACATCAATTTATCTCACAAATACTCCCTCCATCCTAGAACAAAAAGATCTACTCCATAGAATGAAGAAAGAAAACCAAAGATAAGAAGATTACAAGCATTTCTTCAATCCTAATCCAAGAAGAGGAGAGAAAGAAAACTTTTCTACAATATAGCTCCATCTTGGGATCCAATCCTCGCTCCCGGAGTCGAATTCGCCAAGATCTCCCTTTAGATCGCCCAAAAATCCTCCCAAGAATGGGAGGAATCCACCAAATCTTGCTTTCTCCCAAAGGGGAGAAGATCCCCTTTCAAATCTTCAAAGAGGCTTTAAATAGAGGGGGCTTTCGGGCGCCACACGACCCCGAGGCATGGCCGTGTGAGGTTCACACGGCCAGAGCCTTTGCCCTCTCTGCCATCCATACACGGCCGTGTGGTGTACACGGTCGTGGACAACTCCCATCAAGACCTCCAAGCATAGCCGTGTAGATCCAAACGGCCTGGACTGCCCCAGCTTCTGGTACCCTTACACGGCCGTGTCTGGGACATGGCCATATTCTTCTCCTTCTCTGTCAAAGTAACACGGCTGTGTGGATTCACACGGCCATGCCATTCTTCTTCTCTGGAAACCTTACACGGTCGTGTGGCTCACACGGTCATGGGCCATGTGCCTCACACGGTCGTGTGCAGGTCACACCCCCTTGCGGCCCTTGCACACTCCCTTGCATGACCCTTGTCATAGCTCTAAATTGCAATGCTTCATTTAAGCGTCTTTTACACCATCAATATGGGGTTTTCTCTGGTTTAAGTCTTCATCAAAGTTGTATATCTTGAAGTTATCTACAAATCGGTATAAAGAACATCCCAAAACTCCAACCGAGCACAAAGTTATGGCCATTTTACTTTTGGTCTGCTGTGTAGGAAATCTCACACGGCCTTCACACGGCCGTGTGAGGTTCACATTGCCTTCACACGGCCGTGTCAGGTTCACATGGCCCCAACATGACCCCTACACGGCCTTGACATGCCCATGTGGTCTCCACACGGCCAGAACTTGGAAGAACTTAGTTTTTGCATGTCCATGACACTCTGAAAGCTCTAGACTTCATTTAAGCTCCGTTTTTGCTCCAAATCACATCCTATCAATCAAAACAAGCAAAGAGTAGATCTCTGAACAAAATATAATGGAAGTATGATATTACAATGAAATAGGATATAATAAACATAGATTATGCTAACGAAATACAAGTAGATGTGCGTCAAAGTATGCATAAAAGTGTATATAATCTACGCACATCAGCCGCATTGGAGAATGCATGTTACTTTAGCGTCGGCCTCAATCTTCTTCATCAGATTTGTATCCCAGTTCTCACATGATACTGGTCTTCCAATGTCGCTGAGAGGGAGGACGAGGCCTGTTTGGATGATTATCCACATCTCAAGTTGTGCCTTGAGGTGGTACTCCATTCGGCTCTTTCAATAGCCGAAGTCTTCACTAGAGAAGAGGGAGGGCGTGCAGTGCTATAACCTTCTTGGTGTACCATTACGGAAATCTTGTACACAATTAAAAAAACTTGTATCAAGACTGGTTCTTAGATTAGTAGTGTGGGATAAAGAATTTAAATAAACGGACTCGAGTGGTGTTGCACCAGTTCCATGAAGGAAGAAATCTCGATTGTGATAAAACCGATCGGAATGACACAACTGTACTGATTCTGATCGACTCTGAAAAAAATAAAACTATGAATACCACGAGGAGAAAAAATTGCTTGAATGATGGTTTCACAAATTCGAAGCCTGCTCTGATACCAATTATAGGATCGTTGCGCTAGAGGAAGGGGGGGATGAATAGCGCTCGTGGCTAATTCGTTTCAAAAAACATGATCGGAGGTAATGCAGTGGAAAGAAAGACAGAAAAAACAAACAAAGCTAACATAGTTTGTTTTTACTTGGTTCAAAGTATGTGACGACTCCTACTTCAAGGCCCGCGTGTTGATGCTGGAATTCCGTTCTGTGTAAATCCCTTGTACAAATATTTGTATGAGCACAGAACCTTTCCTAGCAACTCATATGCTCGATCAGACATGTGTTTGATCAATCAAGCAAGTTCTTGATTGATCAAAGCGCACCTTGATTGAAGCACAAGATCGCTGGCCTCTTGTGTTGGTGTTCAGGATCCATACAAAGAAAAACAAACTAATTGCGCTGCGGAATAAATGAACTAGTTGTACCTTTCTTCGTAGCTAAAGACCTCAAGATCTTTTGCCGTATTCCTCTCCTCTTCTTGGACGTCGTGTGGGCGACGATCTACCAAGACAACACCACCCTCTTTTCTTCTCTTCCAAAACCGCCGGCCACAAAAGAGTCGCTAGGATGGGGCACCTTCTAATCTTCTTCCTTCTCTTCCTCTTCTTCTTCTTCCTCTTCTTCTTTTCTTCCTCCTCTTCTTCAAGCTGCCAACCACCAATGGATGGGAAGAGGCGCCGACCACTAAGGGAGAAGGGGAACCGTCGGCCCTAGCCAAGGTGGAGGAGGAAACAGTCGGCCCTTTGTAAGGGAGAGGTTGGTGCTGGCCCTAGGTGGGGAAGAAGGTGGCACCGACCACAAGGGGAGAAGAGAATTGGTTGTTCCGCCGGCCCTAGCAAGGGAGAGGTTGGTGGCAACCACAAGGAGAGAAGGGAGTTGTGGAGAATTAAAAAGTTAGGTTTTAGGGGCCACATCCTATTCCTTTTTATATACTTGCCGTCGGTTACAAGGAAAGAAAAATTAAAAAAATTTTGTTTAGAAAAAATCTAAACAAACTATGTTAAAACAAACCAAGTTAAGTTAAACCAAACCAAGTTAAGTTAAACCAAATCAAGTTAAACCAAACCCAGTTATGGAAAGGTGGATGCGAGGCTTTATATATTGAGGCTACAACAGGGACCTAGAGGAGGAATTGGTTTAGGCCTCCCGACAGGCTTGGGTTTCCCGTGTTCGTCCCGAACACCAAACTCAAGTCCATCAATAATAACTCATACCACTAAAGGGTTATTATTGAACTACCGCACCAATCCCATATTACAATATGGGCTCCTTCTTATTATGAGTGTATTAATCTACCTTTGTTTAAGATATCGTATGCTCGTTAATTCAATAAGTTACTGACAACTCATTTAATTAACATCTGGCTCCAAGAGTAGTACCACTCAACTTGATTATCATGTCGGACTAAGTCCACCTACAGGGTTTACATAATAATCCTTATGAGCTCCTCAAGGGGACATCATCAACCTAAATAAATAGGATACAGTTTCCCTTTATAATCAACAACATACCATATAAATGGTACTATCTTCCAACTTATCGGGCTTATTGATTTAACGAATAAATCTCACCCATTGATAAGTTAAAGAAATAAATACTAAGTATATGTGTTTGTTATTTTATCGGGATTAAGAGTACATACATCCATAATAATAGAGGTTCTGTTCTTTTATATAGTCAGTATAAATCGAACAACCTCAAATGGTCCTGCTCAATATACACATAGTGTACTAGTGTAATTATATAGTCAAGACAATATAATACCAAATTACACTACAATCGTTCCAATGGTTTGCCCCTATCCATCTTGGTTGTGAGCTACTATTTATAATTTATAAGGAATTGATAACGTGATCTTTTGTGTGGTACCACACACCATGTTATCTACAATATAAATTAAATGGACAATTGCATCGACATATATATAAATATAAAATGCCGGCATTTAACCAAAGTGATTCTCATTTCAAAATATCCCCAAAACAGATGTTCATACAAAAGTTATGCTTATAATATACATCCCAACAATCTCCCATTTATACTAAAAGATTATGCTGCATATATACTGCCATATATCTGATTCTCATCCCCTCAACATGGTCATCAAAAGCTCTCTCCGGAAGGGCCTTAGTGAAAGGATCTGCCATGTTATTTGCTGATGCAATCTTGGCGATAACAACTTCTCCTCGCCTTACGATGTATCGTATCAGGTGGTACTTGCGCTCGATATGTTTACTTGCCTTATGGGCTCATGGTTCCTTCGAGTTTGCTACTGCACCACTATTATCACAATAAATTGTGATAATTTTGGGCAAACCAAGAATCACATCTAAGTATATCAAAAAGTTTCTGAGCCATACAGCTAGCTTCTTTGGCTGCCTAAGAAGCTGCCACATACTCAGCTTCCATTGTGGAGTCTGAAACACATTTCTGCTTAACACTCCTCTATGTTATGGCTCCACCTTCTAAAGTAAACACATACCCTGAGGTTGACTTACTATTGTGCCTATCTGATTGGAAGTCAGAATCCGTGTAACCCACAGGGAGCAAATCATCTGCTGGTAAACCAGCAAATAATCTCTAGTCCTTCTCAGGTGCTTTAAAATATGTTTTACGACAGTCCAATGTCCCGGTCCTGGGTTACTTTGATATCTGCTAACCATGCCCACGATAAAACAGATATCCGGTCTTGTACATAGCATCGCATACATTAGGCTTCCTACATCTGAAGCATAAGGAACTACCTTCATCTCCTCCATCTCCTTTGATGTTTTAGGACACATCTGTTTAGATAAACGTACTCCATGCCAAAAAGGTTGAAAACCTTTCTTGGAGTTTTGCATGCTAAAACATTCTAGGATAATATCGATGTATGAAGCTTGGGATAAACACAACATCCTTTTCTTGCGATCCCTTATTACTTTGATCCCAAGAATATGTCTATATTCTCCCAAGTCTTTCATATCAAACTGCTTGGACAACCATACCCTTACATCTGACAACACTTTGACATTGTTGCCAATAAGCAAAATATCATCTACATATAGTACAAGAAATACCACCACATTTTCGTCACTTTTCTTGTATACACAAAACTCATCCGAACACTGAATGAATCCATAAGACTGGATCACTTCATTAAACCATATGTTCCAAGATCTCGAAGCTTGTTTCAGTCCATAAATGGACCGATTGAGCTTGCATACAAGATGCACATTGCCCTTCGCAATAAATCCCTCTGGTTGTTTCATATAGATATTTTCTTCAAGACTTCTGTTAAGGAAATCTGTCTTGACATCCATTTACCAAACCTCATAATCTGTATGAGCAGCAATAGATAAAAGAATCCGGATAGACTTGAGCATGACTATTGGCGAAAAAGTTTCCTTATAATCAATTCCCTCTTTCTGAGTATACCCCTTTGCAACAATCCTTTCTTTAAAGGTTTCCACCTTCCCGTCTGTCCCTCTTTACCTTTTGTAGACCCATTTACATCCAATGGCTTTTATACCATTTGATGGTTCTACAAGCTCCTAACTTGATTAGAATACATAGATTCTATTTCATAATTCATTGCACTTACCAAGATGTTGTATCTTTTGTTGGTGCAACCTTAGGTCAAGGTTGACATGGTTGACTAGACTTGAGTTGACTGGACTCGAGTTGTGTTTTGATGTTTGACGAGTTATGTTTGACAATGTTTGTACCTTGATGCTTGACAAGGATACAAGCTTGGGAGATTGTGGGTGCAACCCACGGTCAAGGTTGACCTGGTTGACCCAAGGTGAGTTGACCTGACTCGGAAAAGTCCAAGCAGGGAGCTTGGCACGGGAAAAGTCCAAGTATGGAGACTTGGCATGGGAAAAGTCCAAGTATGGAGACTTGGCACGGAGAAGTCCAAGTATGGAAGCTTGGCACATGGGAAGTCGGAGAGGGCTCGGAAGCTCGTTCTCCGGACTGTGGTCAGAGAGGGCTCGGGAGCTCGTTCTCTGGACCGGATGTGGAAGAGTCCTGGTGAGTGAAGCCAGGCAGACGGGAAAGTCCTGGTGAGTGAAGCCAGGCAGTTAGAAAGTCCTGGTGAGTGAAGCCAGGCAATTGGAAAAGTCCTGGTGAGTGAAGCCAGGCAGTTGGGAAATCCTGGTGAGTGAAGCCAGGCAGATTGGAAATCCGGGTGAGTGAAGCCAGGTGAAAACCCTAGTGAGTGAAGCTAGGTGAAAGTCCTGGTGAGTGAAGCCGGGCAAGGGAAAATCCAAATGGATCAAGGGTGATCAGACATCTGGTGATGGGAAGTCCAAGTAGGTCATAGGATTGACCGGATACTTGGTACGGAGAGAAAAGTATAAGTGGGTCAAAGGGATTGACTGACACTTAGCGGGGAGTCCTAGCGGTCAAGGGTGATTGGATGCTAGGCGCAATGTACCAACAGTCAAGATTGACGGATGTTGGTTTGGACTTGGTTTGGGAGAAAACCATGAGTGGATCGATCGGTGATCGATCCGGTGATCATGAATATTCGATCGGTCGGTGACCGATCGAACACATCGATAGCATCTTGTGATAACGATCGATCGGTGACCGATCGAGTCGATCGAAGCCGAACAGGCGAGGCGCAAGAGGGCTGATCGGTGCGGGGACCGATCAGCCTGATCGGTCCCGGACCGATCGGAAGTTCCTGATCGATGCGTGGACCGATCGATGGTTCTGATCGGTCCACGCATCGATCAGGCACTAGCTTGTGACGCAAGCGGCTGATTTCTTCTGCTTCTTTCTCCGCGGGTATAAAAGGAGGTGAGAGCTTCTACATTGGCTTCTTCTTCTTCTTCTTCTTCCTTGGATTGAAGCTTCCGCTCCTGTGCTCGAGGTTCTGAGCTTTGTTTCCGAAGCTTCGCGTGAGCTTCCAGTCGTCGAACAGCTGCTGCAGTTGGGTTGTGAAGTTGCTGCTTCATCGCCTCCGGTCGATAGAGAAGGCAAGCGAGTGTTGCATTCATATTGTTGTTTGTATTTGCTTCTTGCTTTCCTTGTACTCCTTTCTTGTTGTTACAAGTATTGTGGCGAGGTTTCTCCACCCACAAGGAGCATCTATTAGCCGGTTCTCCGGGGACTCATCCACCGACGGATTGATAGGCTTCGTCCACCTTACGGACACGCCGAGGAGTAGGAGTTTATCTCCGAACCTCATTACATCGGTTTGTTTGAGGTTTGTCTTCTTTCCCTTTCGTTTCTGTGTTTATTTTCAGCTGTGCTAACACGTTTTGTAGAAAGAAACGATGATTTGGGGTCGGCTATTCACACCCCCCTCTCTAGCCTCCGTACGAAGGATCCCAACAAGTGGTATCAGAGCAAGGTTGCTCTTCATCGGATTAACACCCGGGGGAGCACAAGCTAGAGAATGGATCGACTCGGAGAAGACATCACGTTTCCACCATTCTACGAGTGCTGCGACTTCGCGTATTGGAAGGTAAGAATGAGGTATTTTCTTATGACTAACCTTGAAAATTGGAGTTGTGTTCAATTAGGTTTCAAGTCTCCGATGGACAAGAAAGGAGAAACCCTAGAGAAGAAGGAGTGGACCAAGGAGCAAATCCACCAATCAACCATCAATGATGAGGTAACGAAAATCATTGAATTTTCTTTACCTAATGACATTTTGTGTAGAATAGGTGGTTACAACAACGCCAAGGAGTTGTGGAATAACTTGGCCAAGTTTCATGAGGGGAACTCCACTTCAAGCCATGAAGAGGAGGCAAGTGAGCCAAGTCGCTCACATCATGGAGGCATGGATTTAGAGGTTGAGGGTCACTCAACATCTAAGGATGAAGAGGAGGAGAGTTCTTCTTCAAGTTCGGAGCAAGAAGTAGAAGCTTCTACCTCCGGAAGGGATGAAGGAGAGAGCATTCAACCATCCTCAACCCTAGGTAACTCAAGCAATTTAATTTCTTGTAAATTACATATAATGTGCTTTGAGTGTAGGGAGTATGGACATTACAAGAGTAAGTGTCCAAGGAGGGTTAGGAAGACTCCACCGGCGCCAAAGGTCAAGGAAGCCGGAGTCCCAACACGCAAGGGCAAGGAGCACGTGGTGTGCTTCCAATGCAAGCGAAGGGGACACTATAGGAGCCAATGTCCGAGGGGGAGGCAATCTCACAAGGACAAGAGATCGAGCACACGTATAGGGGGAGCTAGGGCAAACCCTAAGGTAATCTCTAAGGCACATTCTTGCAATTCTAGTAGGATGCATGCTAGTAGCCTTATTGCTATTGTCAAGAATGATAAGCATGTTAATTATAGGAATCAATATACATGCTTAGGTGTCAAACATGTGAGCCTAGATGAGGATAACACTAGGAAAGCCAACCCTAGGACTAACTCATCTAAGGCTAAGGAAAACCTAGGTAGAAATCCCAAATCAACTAGACACATGCCTAGGAATACCTCCAAGAAAAATGAAAAATTAAAAATTGAGGTATTAGAGAAGGAGAATCAAGTCTTGAGGTCAAGACTTGATACTTTGGAAAAGACTCTTAAGAACTTGGAGAAGTCATCTCTAGGGTTTAAGGGTCAAAAACCAATGTCCAAGGACAAGAAAGGTTTGGGTCACAAACCTAAGTCCCAAATGGTCAAGCCCACCTATCATAATGTTCCATTCGATTATGGAACAAAACCTAGGGCTAGGAAGACCAACACCAAGGTCACAAGGGGAGTCACCCCTAGAGTTGATCTTGATGAGTCCCAAATGGCCAAGGCTTTAAAGCCTAAGAGGGTCATTAGGAGGGTTGCTAGGGAAGTTATCCCTAGTGAATATTTAGTGAACCCAATGAGCTCTAATAGGTATTGGGTTCCTAGGAGCATCTTCTCTACCCCATAGATGGGTTAGAGAGTGTCAACTCCGATTAGAAGGGTAGTTAACCCAACTTTGAGGAAATTGACACTCAAGGAATATTTTCAAGGTTTTGTGAATCTTTGAAAATGAAATGAATCTATCATTTACTCCTTGAAGAGTAAATTGTGCCATATTTGAAAAAAAATTATATCGACTTTAATCTTTATTGGCACAAGTTAGGAAAACCTAGAGAAATACCAAGTTGGGGTCTTGGTACTCTCTTAGGAATTTAAGACAATCTAGGCCTTAATTAAAAAGGTGCTATTCTTGAGGAAATATGAAATATGCCAATATTTGAGGATATACTTAATGTTAAGTGGCATAAATTAATCAAGAAAAATAGGAATGCCAACTTAGGTTTGGGCATTTTCTTGAAGCACTTTGAGCAATTTAGGTTTAGATTTTAAGTTAGCTAAGGTGTTAAGGATACTTAGATAGGTAATCTAGGTATTTTATTTGTGCTAACTTACCATGGTTGTTTGCCATATGTCATGTCATGACATCATATTTATTTTATGATCATTTGAAATGTCATGATAATGCTTAGGTTAGTTATATGTCATGCTTTATTTAAGGTTCATACTTTATGCCATGACATTATGACATTGGCACATGTTTTCATTTATGATATCATTTTATGCCATGTCATCATTTCTTGCATTTATAATCAATGAAATTGATCTAAGGATAAACAACACAATTTGATATGGAGATCAAGTTGTTGTTTTAGAAAATGCATGAAAACTTAGCCTAAGATAACCTAAACCCATATCTCACATCAAAATTGACTTGGATGTGTTTGATACACCTTAGATGTGTGTGAGATATTAGGATGATGAGTTAGGATCAAGGTGCATAGCTCTTGTACCTAGATGAACCTAATTCAAAATTGGGGATCATAGGGAAAGCTTATGTACAAGTCATGTACATATAGCCCAAAGATTGTGGTCCCAAATTAAAGGGTTTAAAATCATTTCAAAATTGATTTGAAAAACCTTGATGAAGCTTTTCTAGTGATAGCATTCATCATTGAGCAAATTGATACAAAGTTGAGGTAAACTTGAACTATTTCAAAGTTTTTGAACTTTGTATCAAGATTTGAAAATGGAAGTTATTTTCATAGAAAACTATTTTTCCTTGATAATATATGTTATGAGGAATGTATCCTCAAAATTTTACGATTTTTGGAATTTTCTGTAATTTTCTGTGAGTTTCTGAATTTCTCCCGGGGAGAAAATCAGAAATCTCTGATTTCAGAGGCTGGATCGGTCACCGGACCGATCCAGAGAAGTCCTGATCGGTCTGGTGACCGATCAGTGACGATCCAGAAAGCGAGGATCGATTTGGGAATCGATCCTAGGGTTCCTGATCGGTCAGGGACCGATCGGGCGTCATTCTGAATTTCGATTGTTTGTCTGAAATTTCAGTTTTGGGAGTAGTGTTTTAGGTTTCTAAAGGTTTGAAACTCTCCAAGACATTGTTGGTGCAATGGTCAAAGGGGAGTTGACCTTTAGGGAGAGTTTTACCTATTAGTCAAGGAGGAGTTGACTTTTAGGGGGAGTTTTTACTCGTCGAAATTTTTGAGGATGAGTGATATGGGATTATCACTAAGTTAATTGTTGACTCTAGTGTCAAGGGGGAAATTAAGAGTTTCAATGGAAGGTATGGGACTTTCATTAGGAAGAAACCCTTGACCTTGATTCACTCTTTTTGATGTGTGTCAAAAAGGGGGAGAGTAGAAAGTAGAATGGAGAATGTCTAGAGAATGTTCAGGGAAGAACATTGGAAAACCTAAGTTAGGTTATCGAGTTAACCTAACTTGACTATGGGTTTGATTATGGGTTTTGTCAATGCGTTTTGTCAAACATCAAAAAGGGGGAGATTGTTGGTGCAACCTTAGGTCAAGGTTGACCTGGTTGACTAGACTTGAGTTGACTGGACTCGAGTTGTGTTTTGATGTTTGACGAGTTATGTTTGACAATGTTTGTACCTTGATGCTTGACAAGGATACAAGCTTGGGAGATTGTGGGTGCAACCCACGGTCAAGGTTGACCTGGTTGACCCAAGGTGAGTTGACCTGACTCGGAAAAGTCCAAGCAGGGAGCTTGGCACGGGAAAAGTCCAAGTATGGAGACTTGGCACGGGAAAAGTCCAAGTATGGAGACTTGGCACGGAGAAGTCCAAGTATGGAAGCTTGGCACATGGGAAGTCGGAGAGGGCTCGGAAGCTCGTTCTCCGGACTGTGGTCAGAGAGGGCTCGGGAGCTCGTTCTCTGGACCGGATGTGGAAGAGTCCTGGTGAGTGAAGCCAGGCAGACGGGAAAGTCCTAGTGAGTGAAGCCAGGCAGTTAGAAAGTCCTGGTGAGTGAAGCC
The DNA here is from genome assembly GCF_018446385.1 of Zingiber officinale. NCBI lineage: Eukaryota > Viridiplantae > Streptophyta > Magnoliopsida > Zingiberales > Zingiberaceae > Zingiber > Zingiber officinale. Next base: position 38,519,659 of record NC_055997.1, on the reverse strand, counting down.
AGGCAATTGGAAAAGTCCTGGTGAGTGAAGCCAGGCAGTTGGGAAATCCTGGTGAGTGAAGCCAGGCAGATTGGAAATCCGGGTGAGTGAAGCCAGGTGAAAACCCTAGTGAGTGAAGCTAGGTGAAAGTCCTGGTGAGTGAAGCCGGGCAAGGGAAAATCCAAATGGATCAAGGGTGATCAGACATCTGGTGATGGGAAGTCCAAGTAGGTCATAGGATTGACCGGATACTTGGTACGGAGAGAAAAGTATAAGTGGGTCAAAGGGATTGACCTGACACTTAGCGGGGAGTCCTAGCAGGTCAAGGGAGTGACTGGATGCTAGGCGCAATGTACCAACAGGTCAAGATTGACCGGATGTTGGTTTGGACTTGGTTTGGGCGAAAACCATGAGCTGGATCGATCTGGTGATCGATCTAGTGATACTGCGAATATTCTGATCGGTCTGGTGACCGATCAGTAACACATCAGTAGCATACTGTGTGATAACTGATCGGTCTGGTGACCGATCGAGTCGATCGAACAGAGCGAGGCGGGCAAGAGGGGCGATCGGTGTGATAACTGATCGGTCTGGTGACCGATCAGGAGTCGATCAGAAGCCGAACAGGAGCGAGGCGCAAGAGGGGCTGATCGGTCCACAGACCGATCAGGGCACTAGCCGTTGCGACGCAACGGCTAGTTTCTGTGCTTCTTTCTCCGCAGGTATAAAAGGAGGCTGAGAGCTTCTACATTGGCTTCTTCTTCTTCTTCTTCTTCTTCTTCCTTGGATTGAAGCTTCTGCTTCTGTGCTCTGAGGTTCTGAGCTTTGTTGAGCTCGTGAGCTTCCAGTCGTCGATCAGCTGCTGCAGTTGGGTTGTGAAGTTGCTGCTTCATCGCCTCCGGTCGACAGAGAAGGCAAGCGAGTGTTGCATTCATATTGTTGTTTGTATTTGCTTCTTGCTTTCCTTGTACTCCTTTCTTGTTGTTACAAGTATTGTGGCGAGGTTTCTCCACCCACAAGGAGCATCTATTAGCCGGTTCTCCGAGGACTCATCCACCGACGGATTGATAGGCTTCGTCCACCTTACGGACACGCCAAGGAGTAGGAGTTTATCTCTGAACCTCGTTACATCGGTTTGTTTGAGGTTTGTCTTCTTTCCCTTTCGTTTCTGTGTTTATTTTCAGCTACGCTAACACGTTTTGTAGAAAGAAACGACGATTTGGGGTCGGCTATTCACACCCCCCTCTCTAGCCTCCGTACGAAGGATCCCAACATCTTTATCTTGGAGTGCTTCATCATATGTCCAGGGATCATGTTCATGTTCACTAGGGATCAAGTCCGAAGACTCTCCCAAAAATATGAATCTATCAAGTTGCCGAATAACCCTCCCACTATGACGAGGTACTACCTGTAATTGTGTATCATTTGTGACACATGTTGCAGTTTCTTGTGGTATCTCATCTTGTACTGTTGGTACTAAATTAGACGTGTCCTCTCTTATTTTCTCAAGAACAATTTTACTCATGGACTTGTGGTTCATTACATAATCATCTTCTAAAAATTGGGCATTGGTACTAACAATAACCTTATGATCTTTGAGACTATAAAACAAACCACCTTTTGTTCCTTTAGGATAACCCACAAACAAGCGAACTTGTGTACGTGATTCCAACTTATCAACATCTCACTTCAGCACATGTGCTGGACTACTCCAAATCCGAATGTCTCTTAGACTAGGCTTACGCCCATTTCATAATTCTGTGGGAGTAGTGGGTACTGACTTAGAAGGTACCAAGTTCAGAATGTATGCCGTCGTTTCCAGAGCATATCCCCAAAATGAATTTGGTAATTCTGAATAACTCATCATTGATCTAACCATTTCCATAAGAGCCTTATTCCTTCGTTCTGTCACACCATTCTGTTGGGGTGTACCAGGTGCAGACAATTGGGATTGGATCCCGACCTCTGATAAGTAACTCCTAAACTCTCCTAAGAGGTACTCTCCACCATGATCAGACCGTAGTGTCTTGATACTTTTACCATGACGTTTCTCCACATTATCCTTGTACTCTTTGAACTTATCAAAACATTCAGACTTGTGGCACATCAAGTAAATGTACCCATATCTCGAATAGTCGTCTATAAAAGAGATTAAATATTTGAAACCACCTCTCGCCTGGATAGTCATAGGTCCACACAAATCAGAATGAACCAATTCCAACACTTCTTTGGCTCTATACCCCTTTACCTTAAAAGGTCTTTTGGTCATTTTTTCTTCTAAGCAAGATTCGCAGGTTGGAAAGTTTTCCACCACCAATGAACCCAAAGGTCCATCAACTATTAACCTTTGAATCCTACTCAAGTTAATATGACCTAGCCTTAGATGCCAAAGATATGTTTGGTTCATTTTCAAAGGCTGCTTTCTCTTATTAGAATTAGAAGATGTGTTATTAATTTCCATTTGTTGCATCGTGGGACTTATTGGATTAAAAGTGTATAAATTGTCAACCAACATACCAGAACAGATAACCTCCCTATTTTTCTTGACAACTACTTTGTCATTAAAAGAAATAGAATATCCATCCATAAATAATTTAGAAACTGAAATCAAGTTCTTTCTAAAACATGGTACGTAAAGATAATTTCTCAAAGTCAAAGTTTTATTCCTATCAAAAGATAAATAAACATCTCCCACTGCAACAGCCGCCACTCTCGTAGCATTGCCCATGTAGACGGTGATCTCCCCTTCATATAGTCATCGGGTTTCCTGGAACCCCTGCAATGAATTGTAGACATGATCAGTGGCTCCTGTATCTACACACCAGGTATTGGTAGATAACATCGCTAAACATGTTTCAATAACTAATGAATGAGATATACCCTTATTGTTCTCCTTTCTACGAGGACAACCCACCTTCCAATGTCCAGACTACTTGCATGTGAAGCACTTGCCCTTCGGCTTCTTCACACCTGCTTGCGGTCCAGTCCCTTGAGGTTGAATCACTTTCTTTGCTGAACCAACTTGTTTATTTTTCTTCTTCTTTCCTTTCGGCTTAGAAGCAGAAATGTTTTCAGCAATGTGATTTGAGAACTTTGACGAAATAACCCTTCTACTGCTTGGAGTTCTGTCAGAAGTTTCCAACGAATAAACCCTTTTGTTCATGTTATAGTTCAGGTGGAACTGCTCAAAACTCTTGGGTGGCGTTTGGAGAATGATATCGACCTAGGTTTCCCCATCAATTTCAGCTCCAAGGATTTGTATCTCTTTCAAGTGAGCCATCATTTTAAAGATATGATCCCTCATGGGTGTCCCCTCAATCATGATGGTCGTCATCAGGTTTCTCATAGCCTCCTGCCCAGCAGCCCGATTCTGGTGTCTGAAGAGTTCTTTGAGATTATATATCATGTCATAGGCAGTAGGCATGGCTTGATGTTGATGTTGCAGCACATTTGACATAGAAACCAAAATGTAACACCGCACAATCTCATCTGCCTTGACCCATTTCCTATGTCTGTCAATCTCCTCTTCACTAGAATCGCTATCAGGCACTTTAGGATAGACCTAAAAAAGTATGAATTTGTATCCTTCAGCAGTTAAGATAATATCTAAGTTTCGTTTCCAATTAATATAATTGGGACCAGTAAGTTTGTTTTCTTTTAAAATAACAGCAAGAGGATTGAAAGCCATTTTGAAATCCTGAGAATCACAAAATAAAATATTTGGTCAAAACTTTAGAATTTAAAATAATATTGATTCCTCGAACAATATAATTTAAATTCACCAACATCTCAAAACATTGTAAATTTCATATGCCACGATAGTGTGGACGTATACTAATTCAAGCATTTGTAAGAGGAGGTTTTACCCATTAATTTTATTATCTTATCAACCTAACTTTATGACAAATAAAATTAATAGTTGGTTTGTCTTCGGTCATACAAATAATAGCAGTGACTCCGATGGGGAGGATACTATTAAATGCGCAAAAGTGTATACCATTACTTGATACTTAGTCCATTAATTAGAATTGTGCCCCTTCAGATGGAGAAGATCACACAAACCTAAATAATTTCCTATAATCATCCATAGAGGAAGTTTGATCTAGTGATCCGCAAACAAGTTCATCCGATGTGGAGGAAGGCACTCAAAGCCAACGCGCAAGTTTGAATGCATCACTTACAAATCAGTAATGGAGACCGTGGAATTTATTTAAATAATTCCTCTCCCACTTAGTTATTTAAAAATGAGAAATTTTAACATGCACACAAGCACACAAACACAGCATATAAAGACAATAAATATGAAAATAAATTTCCAACTATTATGGTCTCATCTATCGCTGTTCTCCGTATGTCACCAACCCTAGCCGCCGCCAACCCTAGCCAGGTGAGGAGGAGAAAACCTAGCCACCACCCTAGGGTTTATGTCGTCGCGTCTATCTTGCTTCCTTCTTCGCTGCGCCTCTGGTCCTCAAGGTAGCACCATGCATAGCAAGCCGTAATAATAAGAAATAAAAAATTACATTTATCGATCCTATATTCCACGAAGGAATATACATGCAATCTAGATCGAACAAAATATAAAATAAACTAATATAGCTCCGACTTTATTTAATAATTACAATCATGCACACACAAAATACCTCGACATGCCTGAGAGTTTAAATCACATACAAACACAATAGGCCATAATAGATGGAACTAGGATATCTGCAACCACAGGGTTAATCTATTTTGCATATCCTACTATTATCTTACCTAATATATATGAACAGTACATAATTTAACTGAAAACCAATCACTCAGAAGTAGAAAACTCGCTCTGATACCAATTGTTGGCGCTGAAATTTCGTTATATGTAAATCCCTTATAAAAAAATTTGCACAAGCACGGAACCTTTCCTAGCAACCCACATGCTCGATCAGACATGTGTTTGATCAATCAAGCAAGTTCTTGATTGATCAAAGCACACCTTGATTGAAGCACAAGATCGCTGGCCTCTTGTGTTGGTGTTCAAGATCTATACAAAGAAAAATAAATTAATTACGCTGCAGAATAAAAGAACTAGTTGTACCTTTCTTTGTAGCTAAAGACCTCAAGATCTTCTGCCGTATTCCTCTCCTCTTCTTGGACATCATGTGAGCGACGATCTACCAAGACAACACCACCCTCTTTTCTTCTCTTCCAAAATCGCCGGCCACAAATGAGTCGCTAAGATGGGGCACCTTCTAATCTTCTTCCTTCTCTTCCTCTTCTTCTTCTTCCTCTTCTTCTTCTCTTCCTCCTCTTATTCAAGCCATCGACCACCAATGGATGGGAAGAGGCATCGGTCACTAAGGGAGAAGGGGAACTGCCGACCCTAGCCAAGGTGGAGGAGGAAACTGCCTGCCCTTTGCAAGGGAGAGGTTGGCGCCGGCCCTAGGTGGGAAAGAAGGTGGTGCCAGCCACAAGGGGAGAAGAGAATTGGTTGTGCCGCCAGCCCTAGCAAGGGAGAGGTTGGCGGCAACCACAAGGAGAGAAGGGAATTGTGGAGAATTAGAAAGTTAGGTTTTAGGGGTCACATCCTACTCCTTTTTATAGACTTGCCATCGGTTACAAGAAAAGAAAAATTAACAAAATTTTTTTAGAAAAAATCTAAACAAACTATGTTAAAACAAACCAAGTTAAGTTAAACTAAACCAAGTTAAGTTAAACCAAACTAAGTTAAGTTAAACCAAACCAAGTTAAGTTAAACCAAACTAAGTTAAGTTAAACCAAACCAAGTTAAACCAAATCCAGTTATGGAAAGGTGGATGTGAGACTTTATATATTGAGGCTACAACAGGGACCTAGAGGAGGAATTGGTTTAGGCCTCCCGACAGGCTTGGGTTTCCCGTGTTCGCCCCGAACACCCAACTCAAGTCCATCAATAATAACTCATACCACTAAAGGGTTATTATTGAACTATCGCACCAATCCCATATTACAATATGGGTTCCTTCTTATTATGAGTGTGTTAATCTCCCTATGTTTAAGATATCGTATGACCGTTAATTAAATAAGTTACTGACAACTCATTTAATTAACATCTGACTCCAAGAGTAGTACCACTTAACTTTATTATCATGTCGGACTAAGTCCACCTGCAAGGTTTACATGATAATCCTTATGAGCTCCTCAAGGGGGCATCATCAACCTAAATAAATAGGACACAATTTCCCTTTATAATCAACAACACACCATATAAATGGTACTATCTTCCAACTTATCGGGCATATTGATTTAACGAATAAATCTCCCCCATTGATAAGTTAAAGAAATAAATACTAAGTATATGTGTTTATTATTATATCAGGATTAAGAGTACGCACATCTATAATAATAGAGGTTCTGTTCTTTTATATAGTCAGTATAAATCGAACAACCTTAAATGGTCCTGCTCAATACACACATAGTATACTAGTGTAATTATATAGTCAAGACAAACTAATACCAAATTACACTACAACCGTTTCAATTGTTTGCCTCTATCCATCTTGGTTGTGAGCTACTATTTATAATTTATAAGGAACTGATAACATGATCTTCTGTGTGGCACCACACACCATGTTATCTACAATATAAATTAAATGGACAACTGCATCGACATATATATAAATATAAAATGCAGACATTTGATCAAAGTGATTCTCATTTCAAAATATCCCAAAAACATATGTCCATACAAAAGCTAGGCTTATAGTATACATCCCAACACCGCGATCATTGACTGCTTTCGTTGGGCAATTCACTATTAGTTCGACAAATCTTTACAAAGACAATTACAATAGATTTATAATTTAAGTGTTGTAATTAAAAGTATACCAACAACTTCTAGGGATCTGGAAGGTTGTGTTTTCAGTTGTTAGAGTTGCATCACTGAGTCGTCGGAGTTGTGTTGCTCAGTCGTTGGAGCAGCGTCACTCGGTCGTCGGAGTCGCGTCGTGGAGTCGCAGGAACATCTTTGGAGCTGAACGCAAGAATGCAATCGCGAATCAAAGTTGTGTCCTTGTCTCATGGTGGAATGCTGCTTATATAAGTTATTCCGGACGCTTGGGTCCCTTCAGGGCGCCTAGACCGTGATATCAACCCATCCAATTAGCGCGCTCTAACTTAGCGAAGAGATAACTCTTGGCATTCCGAGCACTTGGACCAGTTCCGAGCGCCCAGACTAGTTTTTTCTAGCACTTTATTTTTTGCAAAATAAAGTTAGTACAGGCAATAACCAATATCCAAAATATGAATTTTACTATGAATTTGACAGCCTTGAACTGTCCAGTTCTAACTTTGAGTTTCGTTAAAACTCTAGGTCAAATCGATGCCTACTGTTCCCTCTTCGAGAGAACGCACCCTTACTTACTCCTCTCAGGAGAGTTTACCTTTTACCAGATCGGTCCTCCAGACCGTCTGGACTTTTACTCAGTGTCCAAGACTTCAGTCTTTATGCTGAACATCCGCTCCACGACCCGTCCAGACTTCCACTTGGCTCACGACCACCAGGATTTTCATCTAGAGTCCCTAACTCTAGGATTTCACCCAAAGTGCTCAACCTGCCAAGACTTCACCTTGCCTAACCACAGTTAGGACTTTGGAACATCTAGGGTTACCCCCTAGGAACTAAGGTTACCTCCCCCTAGGATTTTCCACTTGCCTAGAATCCACTAGAACTTTTACCTAAGAACACTTAGGACTTTCCCGCAAGCTCATTCATCCATGTTAAACAATAAGTTACCTTAACTTTGGGCCCTTTGCCATAATCAAAACTTATGTTCGATTGTCTGGTGCTCCCTGCACTAACAAAAAATTTCTAGGTTACATGGTGACCGAGTATGGAATAGAAGTCGATCCTAGCAAAGTGCGAGCACTACAAGATATGACTCCCCCACGTAATTTGAAGGAGGCACAGAGATTCACCGACCAAATTACTGCCATGTCCCACTTCATCTCTCGGTCAGTTGATAGGAGTCTCCCCTTCTTCAACATACTATGTTGAGAAACTAAGTTCCAATGGGGCGATGATTGCAATAAGGCATTTGAGGAGTTAAAGAACTATCTATCTACTCTTCCTTTATTAGCTAAACTAATAGTAAGCGAAACTTTGTGGATTTATTTATCAGCTAATGAACATGCTGTTGGTTCAGTATTAGTGAGGCAGGAGGGTAAATGTAGGACTGTTGGGCGGGCTAGAAGGGGGGGGTTGAATAGCCCTAAAAAAATAAACAAAGACCCTTCTCGAACTTTCAACAGAACACTTGCAAAATAATAAAGTAAACAGAAAACAGAAAGTAAAGGCTCACAAAGAGTTGACTTGGTTACAACCGGGGAGGTTGTTAATCCAAGGAAGATGCCGTACTATTATCTCCTTCTGGCGGAGAAACATTTTTACAGTAGTGTAGGCACAGAAAGACAGAAGCTTATCTAAACAGTGGAAGCGCACAAGTGTTGTTTACAATTTCTGAATTGATGAAAAGCTTCTGGACCAAGGCTATATTTATAGCCTTGGTCAGGGCACCTGGAAGGGTTTCGGGCACCTTGGGGGGATAAAACTTTATCCCCCAATGTTTAGATCGCGTAAATCGCGATCCTGGTCAAAATCAAGGTCCGGGCGCCCAGAAGGGTTCCGGGCGCCCCGGAGCCCAAAGTCAACAGGTGTTGACTTTTTCATCCGAGACCTCTTCTCTGGTTCAGTCCTACCTCGGTCCAGTTCTTCTCCTCCGGATCCGCTCGCTTGGGTGATCTCTGACATCCGGAAAAGGGCTCACCCGAACCCAACTTCTGGTCTTCTCGAGCGGACTTCCCTCCGGCTTCTCGTCCCTCGGAATCACTGCGTGTTTCCTTCTCGTCCGTCGGCGTACTCACCCGCAGTCTTCGTCCCTCGGACGCACCGCATGTCGTCCTTCTCTCTAGCTGCGTCTCTTGCTCCCCGAGCAATCTTCCGCTCCGGCTTTCGTCCCTCGGAACCACCGCTCGCTTCCTTCTCGTCCGCCGGTGTACTCTTCCGCAGCACCTCATCCCTCGGACTGTCGTCCTTCTCGCTAGCTGCGTCTTCCTCTCGACTACCTGTGCTCCTAAGCTCCTGTACACTTAGACACAAGGTTAGAACACACACAGGACCTAACTTAACTTGTTGATCACACCAAAATAACCTTGGGGTTCCAACAATCTCCCCCTTTTTGGTGTGATCAACCCAAGTTAAGCTAGGGAAAAATAGACATTAAATAAAATTAAGTAAATTAACTTAATTTACAATTTAAGTATAAAAAGATAGAAAAAAATAAATCTATCTACCTCCCCCTAGACTTATACTTTCCCTTCTCCCTCTTTGATCACAAAAAAATGGGGTTCCAAGAAAAACAATCTAAGGGTTAAAGACTTAGAAAAAAAATTCTAAGTTTTTAAGAAATTTAGAAAATTTTTCTAAGTAATTTAAACTGAGATTTCTAGTTTCAAGAAAAAGTTCTTGACTTAGGAAAGAATGATTTTTGAAAATTTTCCTAAGTATAAAAAAGTTCTAAGTAAAATATTTTTGAAATTAAAAAAAAATTCTAACTTAAATTTTTGAGAATTTTTAAGCACATTTTTTAAAAAAAAAATGACTTAGGCAATTAAAAAAAAATCTAAGTAAATTTATGAATTGAAATAAAATGTTTTGAATAACCTTTTTAAAGCACTAATTAATTCTTGTATTAATGCTTCATTAGTAAGTTAATTAAACATTTATTTCAATATTTTGGCTTCCAGGTCGTGGCGAGGCACTAGGCCTTCTTGGTTATTGGAGCAACAACCACTTCCTTGACAAAGCCTCATAAAGAAATTCTTTGTTTAATTTTTTACTTAAAGCGCTAATTTTAATTTTTAAAATTTAGTTTAAGAATGATTTAGGAACCCAATATGGGTTCCAACCTACTGGATTAACTAAAAAGTTTTTAGAGACATATTTTCTTGAAATGTTCCTAATTTGTCCCGGGTGATATTTAAAGTGCCAATTTAAATTATTAAATCTTCTAAAATTGGTTTTAGATGGACATGTATAGCTTTTTAAGTTATCTATTTGAATTTTCAAATTTTGATTTTCTAATTTTAATTTTTCATTTTCCAATTTTGATTTGTCTAATTCTTCTAAAGGGCAGGATTTAGCTAAAATTGTTTTTAAATTTTTTATTTCTTTTTCTAATTTACAACAGTCTTTAGTTAATAACTTAACAAATTTAAAAAGTTTATCGGGAGGAAGAAACGTACATGACTTACCTTGTTGAGTTCGTTGTCCGTGTCTCCCCCTGAACTGCTACTTTCTTCTGATGAAATTCCCCCTTCATCGATGCTCTCGATGCTCATCTCGGACGAGCATGACTCGCAATCATCATCTTGATGACTCGCCATCAGTGTGAGTCCGGAGAATGCCTCGACTTCTGAGTCGGACGACGTATCGTCCCACGTCGCCTTTAGGGCCTTTTGCTTTTGGATGGTCTTCTTACCCTTCTCCTTGTCCTTGTTCTTCAGCTTGGGGCAGTTGTCCTTGACGTGCCCTTCTTCGTCATAGTGGTAGCAGCGGATCGTTCTTTTCTTCTTTCCCTGCGGATGGTTAGTGGATATGGATTTACAAAGTTTCTTGAATCTTCTTACCATCATTACCATTTCCTCATCGTCGAGAGAGGATTCCGATTCTGGTTCGTCTCTCGAGGCTTTCAGGGCGACGTTGTTCTTGGGCTCCTTCATTCCTGAACATCTTGACTCATGCACTTCAAATGTTGAAAAGAATTCTTCTAATGAAATCTTTTCTAAATCTTTAGAAATGTAAAATGCATCTACTAATGATGCCCATTTAGTATTTCTAGGAAAGGAATTTAAAGCGTACCTGAGCGAATCTCGGTTACTTACCTTTTCTCCGAGATTCGAAACTCCAGTAATTATTTCTTTTATTCTTGAGTGCAGATCTGCGACTGACTCGTCTTCCCCAAGTTGCAGGCTGGTGAGCTGATTCTGAAGCAGATCTCTTCTGGCGAGCTTGGCTTCGGACGCCCCTTCGTGCAGCTCGAGGATCTTCTCCCAAAGTTCCTTTGCCGAGTCGTAGTGCTCGATCCTGTTGACTTCTTGAGGTGGAAGAACGCTTAGCAGATGGTATTTTGCTTTGCCGTTCGCCACAAATTCAGCCTGCTCCTTTTTTGTCCATTGGCATTTTTCCTTACCTTCTGGAGCTACATAGACAGATTCCATTGTTAAGATTAATTCAAAGTCTGTTGTAAAAAATACCTGCATCTGCTTCTTCCAGGTAGTGAAGTCCCCTTCGTTTTTCGGCGGGTGGATGCTTGGTCCGGCCATCTCGTTGCTTCATTCGGCGGTTAGTCCTCCTGAAGCGCCTCGGCTCTGATACCACTTGTAGGACCGTTGGACCGGCTAGAAGGGGAGGGGGGTTGAATAGCCCTAAAAAAATAAACAAAGACCCTTCTCGAACTTTCAACAAAACACATGCAGAATAATAAAGTAAACAGAAAATAGAAAGTAAAGGCTCACAAAGAGTTGACTTGGTTACAATCGGGGAGGTTGTTAATCCAAGGAAGATGTCATACTATTATCTCCTTCTGGTGGAGAAGCCTTTTTACAGCAGTGTAGGCACAGAAAGACAGAAGCTTATCTAAACAGTGGAAGCGCACAAGTGTTGTTTACAATTTCTGAATTGATGAAAAGCTTCTGGACTAAGGCTATATTTATAGCCTTGGTCAGGGCACCTGGAAGGGTTTCGGGCACCCTGGGGGGATAAAACTTTATCCCCCAACGTTCAGATCACGTAAATCGTGATCCTGGTCAAAATCAAGGTCCGGGCGCCCGGAAGGGTTCCGGGCGCCCCGGAGGGCTCCGGGCGCCCCGGAGCCCAAAGTCAACAGGTGTTGACTTTTTGTCCGGGACCTCTTCTCTAGTTCAGTCCCGCCTCGTTCTGGTTCTTCTCCTCCGGATCCGCTCGCTTGGGTGATCTCTGACATCCAGAAAAGGGCTCACCCGAACCCAACTTCCGGTCTTCTCGAGCGAGCTTCCCTCCGGCTTCTCGTCCCTCGGAATCGCCGCGTGTTTCCTTCTCGTCCGTTGGCATACTCATCCGCAGTCTTCGTCCCTCGGGCGCACCGCGTGCCGTCCTTCTTGCTAGCTGCGTCTCTTGCTCCCCGAGCAATCTTCCGCTCCGGCTTTCGTCCCTCGGAACCACCGCTCGCTTCCTTCTCATCCGCTGGTGTACTCTTCCGCAGCAACTCGTCCCTCGGACTGCCGTCCTTCTCGCTAGCTGCGTCTTCCGCTCGACTACTTGTGCTCCTAAGCTCCTGCACACTTAGACACAAGGTTAGAAACACATAGGACCTAACTTAACTTATTGATCACACCAAAACAACCTTGGGGTTCAAACAACTTGTATACTTTTTGAGCAATTTATTAAAAGGAGCAGAGTGTCGCTACACTGCACTTAAGAAGTTGGTGTATGGATTAGTCTTAGCTGCTCGAAGGTTGCACCCTTACTTTTTATCACATTCAATTATAGTATTAACTAATAGCACCTTGGGTAGAGTACCCGTTAACCCAGAGGCGTCTGGAAGATTGATCAAATGGATGATCGAACATAGTGAATACGATATACAATACCAATCTTGAGTGGCCATCAAAGCCCAGCTTTAGCTGACTACATAATAGAAGTGCAAGGTCCGGAAATAGAAGAAACCTGAAAAACATATGTTGACGGATTTTCCACCCAGTATAGGATAGTGGGACAGGTATTCTTCTTATATCACCAAGGAAGATCGAATACAATTATCTGTTCAGTTAAATTATTGGGCTACCAATAATGAGGCAGAATATGAGGACTTAATAGCAAGATTACAAGCTGCTCGACACATGGGAGCCACCCAGGTCATACTCTATTCTGATTCACAGCTGGTAGCTCAACAATTATCTAATAATTTTGAGATCAGCAATGAAAAACTCAAGTTATGTTCAGAATTATTTGATAAGTTAAAGGCATAATTTTAAAAAGTTAGTATACATAAAATTCTCTATTCAGATAATCAGACAACAGATGAATTAGCTAAATTGTCCTCTGCTATAATTCCTTGGAATTTGGATAAGCCTATGGAGTAGTCATTATTGGTAGCTTGTATTGAAAGGCAGGCTGATTTAGAATTACAAAGGGATTGGAGGACGCCAATTATCTTATTCTTACAACAAGGTATTCTACCAACTGATGGATAGCAAACATGGGTACTCTAGAAGAGGGTTGGCTAGTTCACTATGGTTGGAGACCAGCTTTATAAAAGCACCTTCTCTTGTCATTTACTTAAATGCATTGAGCCAGACGATATACAGTATATTGTACAGGAGGTGCATCAAGGCTCTTGTGGTAATCATGTGGGAGGTCGGTCTCTTGCTAGGAAAATATTATTAGCGGGATATTTTTGGCCCACTTTGCAAGATGATGCTACTCAACTCATGAAAATATGTTTGTCTTGTCAGAAGCATCAGAATATTCCTCATCATCCCACTAAGTTACTAAAGACTTCCATTGTATCTTGTCCTTTTGATCAATAAGGTATGGATATAGTGGGATCATTTCTTATGACACTTGATCAGAGGAGGTTTTTATTAGTAGCTATGGATTATTTTTCAAAATGGGTGGAAGGTAAACCATTAGTTAGAATTATTGAACAAGTAGCTATCAAATTCTTATAGCAACATATTATTTGTAGATTTTTTATTCTACATAAGCTGATTTCTGATAATGGAAGGCAATTCCAAGGCAGAAAAATTCAAGAATGTTGTTGGGGATATGGTATAACCCAGGCCTTCACCTCTATGGCTTATCCACAAAGTAATGGGCAAGCCAAGGTAATAAATAGGAAAATTATCAGAGAGCTCAAAACTAAATTAGATCATGTTAGAGGAAGTTGGGTGGACGAATTACCCAGTGTATTATGATTATGGGCATATTGCACAACTCTTTGAGAATCGACAAGTATCATTCCTTTCATCTAGTTTATGGTGGTGAGGTCACGATCCTGATCAAAATCAGCATGGAATCTGATCGGAGGTGCTTATATTGTTAGTTAGAGCCCTAGAGCCAATCATATGATGATTGTCGTATGGACTCAATTGTATCATATTCCTATGTATATAAAGGCATTTGTTTTGGTTATTATACTTACTTGTATTTGTGTCAAATAACTAAGTATAATAGCATCCTTGAGTAGAAGGTTCTTATCTTTATCAATCGATTGGTTGAATCGATAGTGAGATGATATAGAGAACACTACTCTTAATTATTTCTAGTCAAGTATTAACATTCAGGGACAATGTTAATGCGACAAGAATAGCATGTAGGTCAACTCGATGACTTGATCTCACAAGTCATGGATATAGAGATATCAAGTTGACACATGGGTATGCATTAGAGAATGTATACTGAATGACCTGCCATGAGAAAGTATCATGGATCGTTATATGAGTGTCATATACTTTCTCATGTAGCTATTAGTATGACTATTAGTCCTTGGACCTGAAGTCACCATGGTTCCCTACATAAGGAGTTACATACTTTGGCTTCGTCAAACGTCACCCGTAACTGGGTGGACTATAAAGGCGATTACTGGATATGTAACAAATTATACGGAGGGATGTGAGTGATGTAGATGGGATATATCCCTCCTATATAACGGGAGTGACATCGTTATTCTTGATAGAGTGAGACCACTAAGTGCATGGCCATGCCCAAATGAGTCAATATGAAATATTGAGCTCATTTGATTATAGTGAGTCTACTTGGAGTTCAAGATTTAGATTGATCAGAGGATGACACCGTCTATGCCTCAAATTGATCAATCTAGATGTCAAGGATAGAAGGACACTTGTCATATATTGTGAGAGTCACAATTAGTAGTCACAAAGGTGATGTTGGATCTCAACATTCTTGTAACTTGGGTAGCAATGATGTATTGCTAGATGTCGCTCATTGTTTATGTTTCTAAATAAGATTTAGAAACATTGTCAACATTACAAGAACCTATTGGGTCACACACAAAGAACGAGTGGATTGAGATTAGGTTCATATGATGAACCAATTGGATTAGGTTCATATGAACCAAAATTGGATTAACAGTAATCCGAATTAGACTTATTGGGTTAGACTCAATTGGATTCAATTGTTGAATAAGTCTAATTTATAGTTGATTTATTGAGTCAATTTATATTAATGAATTGTGATTCATTAAATTGAAATTGACTTGAATCAAAGATTGGATTTAACTCAACAAGGAAGATGTGTGGTCAAGTTTGACTTGACCAAATGGGAAGTTGAAACATCAAGTTTGACTTGACTAAATGCCACTTCATGAAGGATGACTCATCCTACATGGCATGGCCAACAAATACATTCTTGCCACATCATCTCCACATCATCAAGGGAGAGCAAGAAGCTTGGAATGTCCATGTGTGACCGGCCATATGAATGCAAGATTCATTGGCACTGAATGTAATTTATTGGCATTCCATGTGTGGCCGGCCATATGAATGCAAGATTCATTAACATTGAATGTAAGTTATTGACATTCCGTGTGTGGTCGGCCAAATGAATATGAGATTCATTGGCATTGATTTGGGTGTGATGGTTGTTGTCTTCTTCCTTCTTAGCTCCTTCTTGTTCTCATTCTCTTCTTGGCCGAGAGTTTCAAGCAAGGGAGAATAAGGTGAGTGAGTTTAATCCAAGAAGAAAGGTAAGTGAAAGTCACATAGAGTGTTTTAGAGGAGTGTATCCTCTCTTCTTTTTCCCTCCTTTCTTCTTCCAATCCCATCCGAGAGCCCTTGGGAGTGCTAGTACACTTGTGGTGCTCTCTCTTATCCATCTAGAGTGGTTTGAGAATCACTTCTTGTTCGTGTGGATACTACTAGAGGTGTGTACGCTTGAACACACTTGAGATCCGAAGAACCTTGGACGAGCGGGATTTCCGAAGGGCTTCGCTTCAAAGGTATAAACTCTATATCATGTAGATCTAAGGTAGATCTAGAGTAGAGTAGAAAACATGTAAACGAAATTTTTATCTTCGCACGGATCCGGTGGCATGGGACTTTGGGGTTTCTGCAACGCAAAAAGTGATTTTTGCGACTCGAAAATCCCAACATATATAACGAAGATAATGCTGATCAACGTCTTATGGAACTCGCCTTAATAGAAAAAGTATGGGACAAGGTAGCAGATCGACTTATATTATATTGTAAAAGAATGAGGTAAAATTATAACAAAAGGGTTATTCCTAAATTCTTTCAAGTAGGTGATCTAGTCTGGAAACACATCAAGTCGGTCGGGGATGTTAATAAGCTGGAGCCACAATAGGGAGGACCCTATAGGGTGGTACAAAAGCTCGTCTTTCGTTCTTACTATTTAGAAGATGCTGAAGGCCAGTGATTAGATAGACCTTGGAGTGCTAATCATCTATAATCTTATAGAACTTGACAAGTACGCCTGTAACTTACTTTTATATTTTACTTAATATATTTAATGAAAAGTGCAGATGGAATAATTACAGTCGATCGATCGCGTTAAATTAATAGTTGGAGACTTTAAACCTCACAATCGATTGGTCGCGATAAATAGACGGTCGGAAACTTTAAACCTCACAGTCGATCGGTCATGTTAAACATACGGCCGAAGACTTTAAACCATATAGTCAACCGGTCACGATAAATAGATGGCCAGAGACTTTAAACCTTACAGTTAATCGGTCATGTTAAACAAATGGCTGGAGACTTTAAACCTTATAGTCGATTGGTCATGATAAATACACTACAAAAAAATTAGACATTAGGATGGAAAAATTAGTAGCGGTTGATAAAGCGGTTGTAAAATCAGACCCAATAGAATTGGTCAATGGTAACCACTCTAAAAACCACTTCAATTGATCTTTTTATGAAGCGGTTTGTAAACCGTTGCTATTGGACACATATAGAATCAGTTATTAGAACCGATTCGTTAGGTTCCTTTTAGAAGCAGTCCAAACCGCTTCTATATGACCTATAGAAGTGGTTATGAGACCCGATCCAGAAGGTTTTTAGAAGCGGTCCTAAACCATCTCTAAAGGTCAACACAAGAACAATTAAAAAAACATGCTCGCATCTCATATTATTTTCTCAATTCCAGCAAACCTTTCTGTTTCGACGGCCCTCTTTGATCCAACGACCTTCTCTTTTCTGTCGACCATCTATGTTCCAGTGATCCTCTCTATTCTAGCGACTCATCAGATTAATTGCACTCTAGCATCATCTTTCGACATTTACATCCTAAATTGCCTTTGTTTTTGTTTCTCTAGGTAATTTCTTGGTTTAGTTTTCGTATGGTGACAATGTTTTTATATGTTAATGGTGATAAAATTATAATTGATTAGAGTTTAATTTGTGTTGGCCCATAGATTTGTAAATATTTCCAATGAATCCCTAAATTTAATTTGTCTTAGTTTTCTTACCGTGTGTCTATGATGCTAAGCTTCATTTTCACATTTTTGTTGTCTAAGTTGAATAATATTATGGATTTCTCATAAAACCATTAGCATATATATGATTTTTTTTTCTTTTGAAATCCTTCTGTTTATATACGAATTAATGTGTTAACTTTTATGAATTATTGAACAGGATCAAATTATGTAGAAGCAATGGGTGGTTGCGCCACATGGCAGTCTTGAGTATCGGGTGGGAATCCTATATTTTTTACATTATGCATTTGGTGATGCGGCTCTAGAAGTCACGAGACCATGTCCTTATTGTAAATGCATAAACTCATTGAGCCATGATCGTGAGACAGTACACGAACATCTAATGATAAATGGTATCTTACAAGATTATCGCATCTGGAGTTTTCATGGAGAAAAACTAATTGTACAAGATCATGATAACAAAGAACTTCATTATTCAGTGCAACAAGTTTCTGAAGTAACTAGACATGAACCTATGATACAAGAAATGTTGCATGATGCATTTGGAATGCATGAAGGATCTACAAGTAATGAAAATTACATTGGAGCATCAATGAGTCATACACCGATGGAGTCTATTGTTAAAGATTTCTATCGACTAATTGAGGAAGGGAAACAACAGCTATATACTGGATGCACAAAGTTTTCTAAACTGTCGTTCCTTGTTGAGTTATTTCAATTGAAAGTAAATGGAAAATGGAGTGATAAGTCATTTACAACATTGTTGGACTTCCTTTCGTCGAGTACTCCCATCTGAAGCTCAAGTGCCTAAGTCGTTTTATGAAGAAAAGAAATTAATTTCTAGTTTAGGACTTCATTATGAAAAAATACACGCTTGTTCAAATGATTGCATGATTTATTGGGGGGGGGGGAATGAGAATGAACATGCTTGCAAAGTGTGTAACCTTCCAAGATGGAAACATTTGCAGAAATCATCAAGGAGATCATATAAAGGTGGGAAAAAATGTCTCGAGGTTAAAATTCCAGCCAAGGTCTTTTGGTATTTTTCATTGAAACCAAGATTGCAACGGTTATTCATGTCATCTAAGACGTCTGAAAATATGCAGTGACATTTCAAAAAATGTGTTTCGGATGGAAATCTAAGGCATCCAGCTGATTCTCGAGCATGGAAGGAATTTGATGAATGACATTATGAATTTGCATCTAATCCTAGAAATGTACGCTTGGGACTCTCCGCTGATGGGTTTAATCCATTTAAAAATCAAAGCACTTCACATAGTACTTGGCCTATTGTCCTGATGCCTTACAATTTGCCACCTTGGGAATGCATGAAGCCTTATTCTATTATTTTATCCACCCTTATTCCAGGTCCAAAAGCACCTGGCAATGATATCGATATATATTTTGTTGGATCGAGAAGCGCTAGAGGCGGGCGGGGGGGGGGGGGGGAATAGCGCTCGTAGCTATTTCATTTTGGAATCGTAAAACTCGAGTAATAAACGCAGTGGAAAGAGCAATCACACACAAAGACACGAGGAGTTACTTGGTTCGGAGCCTGTGACAACTCCACCTCCAAGGCCCGCGATCGTTGATCGCTTCCGATGGGCAACAACTATAAGCTCGAAAATTATTACAATCTAACTATAGAGAGAAACAATAATTAAATTAATACCGACAATAGAATACTGAAAAACTGACGCTCCGGGTTATCGGGATGATGTTGCAGCACTTCGGGATCGTCTCGTTAGCAGTTTGTAGCGTAAGGATTGCTCAGAAGGTGTTTTCTTGGGTTGCTAGTCGAGACTCCCTTATAAAGGGTGTTCAAGGTGCCTCCATCAAGCTCCAAGGCGCCTTAGAACATAAGTTTTATCCCGCTCCGATCGCTGTTGATCAAGCTTTGACCGCTGCTCATTATCCACCTGAAGGCGCCTTCAATGCCGCTCCAAGGCGCCTTCGAGCGGTGATCCAAGGCGTCTTCAGTCCCCATGAAGGCGCCTCAAGCTCCTCAGGACAGCTGGCTTCGGCTTGCACCCGAGGCGCCTCAAGCTCCATGGAGGCGCCTTGGACACTGTTCATCCGAGGTGAAAGTTGCTCCTTTGTTCCTGCAAAATGTGTTACTCCCAAATACATACCCTG
The DNA here is from genome assembly GCF_018446385.1 of Zingiber officinale. NCBI lineage: Eukaryota > Viridiplantae > Streptophyta > Magnoliopsida > Zingiberales > Zingiberaceae > Zingiber > Zingiber officinale. The sequence continues at coordinate 38,500,076 of NC_055997.1, read as the reverse complement.
CAAAACAAAGTTGGCACACAATAGATATGGTAAATAAAATATTGATAGTCTCCGGACTATCCTGGGTCTGACTTCGGATTTCCAACCGGAAACCCTAGGTCAACCCGACACCTACTGTTCCCTCTGCGGGGAACGCGCCTCACCTACTCCTCTCAGGAGAGTTACCTATTGCCAGTGCGATCCTCCAGATCGACTGGACTTTTGCTCGGCGCTCGGTGCTTCCAGACTTTCTGCTAGACGCCCGCTCCCCGACCTGTCCAGTCTTCCACCTGGTTCGCGACACCAGGATTTTTCACCTATGGTTACCACCCCCTATGACTTTTTGCCTGAAGCCCTCGGTCCGCCAAGACTTTCCGCATAGGGTTACCATCCCCTATGACCTAGGGTTACCACCCCCTAGGGTTTTCCACTTGTCTAACCGCAGCTAGGGCTTTTACCTAAGTACACTTAGGACTTTCCTGCAAGCTCATTCAAACTTGTTAGATCATAATATAACCTTAACTTTGAATCATTTACCATTATCAAAACACTGGTTCGATCGTCGGATGCTCCCCGCACCAACAATCTCCCCCTTTTTGATTATGGTAACTTAAATTCAAAGTTAAGTAAAACAAGCATAAGTAAACAAATGTATCAATAAACATAAGCAAGCTTTTTAAGTACAAAGTTCAAGTAAGAATGTAAACAAGCTAAATGTATAAGACTATAAGGCTCCCCCTTAATAAGAGCTCTCTTTCTCTTATCCTTAATTTGAATTTTGAATAATTTGAATTTATCTTACTCTCCCCCTTTGCCATTGCTATGGGTTTGGTTTAGTAGTCCCCGGTGAAAAGGGGAAAAAGGATAGCAGAATCAAGCAGGTATGCATACCGGCCGGGGTAACATGCTTGAGAAAGTATAGGGCAAGGCCGGTCGGGATAATAAACTTAAGGAGGTATAGACCAATATCGGCCGAGATAACAGGCTTAAAGAAATATAGGCCAATATCGCCCGGGATAACAAGCCTAATGAAACATGAGCCAATATCGGCCGGGATAATAGGCTTAAAGAAATATAGGCCAAGGTCGGTCGGGATAATAAGCTTAGGGAGGTATAGACCAATATCGTCCGAGATAATAGGCCAATATCGGCCGGGATAACAAGCCTAATGAAATATAAGCCAATATCGACCGGGATAACTTGCTTAAAGAAATATAGGCCAAGGCCGGTCGGGATAATAAGCTTAAGGAGGTATAGCCCCATATCGACTGGGATAACATAATATAGCCCAATATCGACTGGGATAACATAATATAGCTCAATATCAGCCGAGATGATATGCTTAAGAAGATATAGACCAAGGTCGGTCGGGATAACAAGCTTAAGGAGGTATAGCCCAGTATCGACTGGGATAACATAATATAGACCAATATCGGTCGGGATAACATGCTTAAAAAAATACAAGTCAACACCACCCGAGGTAGCAAGTACTTCTAGAATGTGCATAAATATCTCATGAAAATATCTATTGCATATGATTGTATGACAGGTTGACTAATCTGGCGGGAAAAATATCTCTAGACTCTTCTACAAGCGCTAGATGACAGAGAAGGTACATCTGGGGTACAAAAAAGATTCCTTAAAAAGCTATCTTCTGTGAGTACAGGACCGACGTCATCTCATAACAAACTCTAACAAATCAGGGTCCACTTCATGACTACGGAGGTTATATAAAGTGGTATAAAAAGGGGAATCCTCTCCGTTGGCCAGGTAGGCTCAGGCTTATCACACTCACAACCCACTTTACAAACCCTAATTTTTAATCACTGTTCATCTTCATCTTTTTCCTCCCACACCAAGAGAGATCACTAACTTGAGCGTCGGAGGGCCTAGCCAGGGATTCCCACCCCGGTCTTAGGTCACTGATGATAGTGTTGTCGGTTCTCTTGTGCGCAAGAAGTCATCGAAGTTCCAGATCTTGGCATTTTTTCACTGTAGCCTTCCTTTCGTCTTTGGATCTTGGTACGAGGAGGGTGTTCGGTGAGTTCATTTTCTTAGATCCGCTTTGGGTTTCTCGGATCGGTAGTCCACAGGTATTATCCTTTATCGGCAGTGAGGTTTTCTCCCAGCTTTCCGTTTTGTCAAGCTTCTTAGACAGGATCAGCCATATATCAAAAACTTTTGTATGGAGAAACAATAGTAAAAAGACAACATAAAAAGGACTAAGTTTTTTTTTTTTACAACTTACATTTTCAGCTTTAAAAAGTTATATTTTAAAACACTGTAAAGCAATATTTCTTGTAAGTGAAATTTGCTAAGGGAAAACTTGTCTTTGAAATAAACAAATTAAAGCCTAATAAAGTTGGTTTTAAGAAAACTGAGTTTAGTAACTAATTTAGCTAATAATAATTTTCTTTGAACCGAAACATAGATAAATTAAGATTACTGTTTTGAACAACTCCTTCTCTGATGGGACAACAGAACCTTCTGTCGTAAGATTTTACATATGGTTTGATCGTTGAACATGCCTGTTGTCAGAAGATATTCCCCAATGTCCCCTTGTCCTTTTGTCTCTTCTCTCCCCGAGCCGAGTGTCCAACCGCTCGGAAGGAACCTCTCCATCCAATCGGGAAGATTCCCGATCGCGTGCTCGGCTGAGACTGTTACTTTACAGTCGATGCTTTACGCCTTGGCCGAGCGGACTGCCCGCTCGGCCCGGCGACCCTGTTCGCCATGAGCGTCGGAAACCCGACTCTCCGTCAAGTTGTCTTTGATTCCGCCCGGACCTGATCGGCCGGTCGACCCACCCCTTTTCCGGTCGGCCTACCCTCATACTACCCTTGACTTTTGACCTTTACGTGTCATTGACTCCCCTCAAAAGGGGGTCCTGCGTCCGTACCGCCGGATCATTTGCCTCCCCTTCAAGTCTAGTCGAAGGAGGCGATTAGTCCGACTGACTGGACCGTCAGTCACGCCGAGCGGCGTCTATATGCAACTATCCTCCGCTCGGCACCCACGGGGGTAGCTATAACGTCAGTCAACGCCAACATTCCTCGGATCTCTTTGAAGTTTACGCCAATCTCCATCATTAAGGCCGAGCGCGCTCATTAAATGCGCTCCAGTAGCTAAATGCCACGTGGCGATGCTGCCGTCATTGTACAGCGGCGGCATGGTGTCCGACGGGATCGAGGTGATTTGAAATGGAAGGCCCGATGCGTGCTTCGGTTCCCGTGACCTGCATCCGACGGTGGAGGCCGCTCGGGCCCAACCCTATAAAGCCTTCGCCTTCTCCTCCAGCCGCATCTTTGCCTTCGCGTGCTCCCCAGTTTTTCTATCTAAGCACTCCGGCGATCCTGCTCTTCTGTTTTCCGACGATCTCCGGCTTTCTTCCCTCGATCCTCCATTTCATTGTAAGATTCTCCTACTTTCTCTCTTTGTTAGCCTTGTGTTTCTTGTCGTGTTCTCGTCCTCTGGTCGCTGTCTTGTTCCTCCTCTTCTCCCCTCTGTCGTTGGCCTTTTTTTCGCCTTTCGCTTGCTCTGCCGTTCGGACAATGGCCAGTTCTTCTCAGCCTCAAGACCCAGCCCTCAGCTTGTGGTATACCACCATGGAGTCGCGCTTCGATCGGCGCGACGCCGATATTCTGATGGATAATTTTGATATCCCCTCTGATTTTGAAATTATCCTATCCTCCCCCCTCTGCTCGGCCACACAAGCCACCGCACGGAGCTTTCTGTGTTTTCCGCAACCAGTTCGTAGCCGGTCTGTGCTTTCCAATCCATCCCTTCATCATAGAAGTTTGTAATTTTTTTGGCATTCCGCTCGGAAGCCTAGTCCCTAACACTTTCCGCCTTCTATGCGGCGTTGTCGTCTTGTTCAACATCCACAACATTCCCCTCCGACCGGAGCTCTTATACTATTTTTATTACCCTAAACAGTCCTAGCTGGGTACCTACATGTTCCAGGCTTGGCCCGGTTTAGTTTTCTTTAATAAACTGCCCTCTTCCAATAAACACTGGAAAGAGTTCTACTTCTACCTTCGTCTGCCCGAGCGGGCCTCTTTCCGAACCCAGTGGCAGGTCGGACCGCTAATCTCCCCAGAGCTAAAAAGGTTCAAGACCCGACCGGATTATCTTCACGCTACCAACATGCTAGCCAGTCTAAAGTTTGACATCAATAAGTTCTTGCCTGAAGGGGTGATGTACATATTCGGCTTGAGTCCAATCAGGACCCTCCTCCCGAGCGGCTTCGGTAAGAATTTTACTCATACATATGCCTTGATTGCTAACTAATTTTCTACTTTTTTTTTCTCTGCAGCGGACATTGTCATGGAGTCCGTGATGGCCAGCATTTTGAAAAGAAAAGCAGCGACGTTCGAGGCCGCGGCTGCCAAAGAGATGGAGGCGCTTGGTATTGAGCCGGTCGGCTCACATGAAAGGGAGAGCGGGACTCACGAGGAGTCGGCCGCTCAGGCCTCTCCCCAGGATGTGGCAAGAGGAGCCACCCCCAGCGGGGGACCAACAGTCCAAGAGGAAGGCTCTGCTCAGGAGGAAGAGTGCCCTCTTCGACAAAAGAGACGTCGAACGGAGACACCACTCCGCTCGGCCACTTCCGCGGTCCAGCCGACCGAACGGACCACCGCCGATTCTCACGGCAAAGCTCCAGCGGTCGAGGTGATTTCGTCCGATCGGACCCCATCCCAGCTGGATGCGTCTGCGGACCCTCTCGAGGACATTCCAGTCAGTGCCCTTCCGCCCGCTCCACGCTGAGTCGAACGTTCGGCCATTTTGTCCCAATTTTCTGCGCCAGCCTCCGATCCTTCCCCGTCTTCCGCCTAGACGACTCTCGGTCGGCACCGTACCATCCGGGTCTCCTTGCATCTCCCCACCGAAGAGTTGATGCCTGAATCTGATCGGCCAACCGCGCCAGAGCACATGATCACAATGAAGGGGCCCCTAGCCGAGATGTGGGCCGACGCTCGGGCGCGCATCGCAATGATTCCGCTCTGCAATATGGCAAACAACCATATGTAATAGGCCACTGGGGTAAGTATGTTTTCTTAAGTCCTTTATGCATTCTTTCCGATCGGCCATTAACATTCTTGTTTATGCCAGAGATGGGTGGAGGAGATCGCCGTCTGCAACCGTCTGGCCATGGTGGACGAAGAATTAAAAAGGCTGAAGGCTCCGGGCGGCACGTCTGGCTCCCAAGGTCCATCATATGTCGAGCTGCAGAAAGAGCTCAAAAAGACCCAAGACCTGTTGGCGACTGAGCAGAAGAAGATGGCCGGCCAGGCCCATACTCTGGCCGAACTTGAACGACAAGTCAAATCACTGGACCGCAAAATAAGCCTGACCACCAAGCGGAAGAAAACTGCTATCTCCGATCTGGAGAAGAAGAATGTCAAGGCTCGGGGCCTGGAACAAAGAGTCAAAGAGCTGATGGAGTAGCTGGACGGCGAGAAGGTTAACCGCTCGACCGAGGTGATTAAATATAAAGATAAACTAAAGACTTTGTAGGAGTCCCTCGCAGCCTCCCAAGCTGCCTTCAAGGAATATCAAGAGGCTGAGCCTGGCTGAGTCGCAGCCCTGAGGCTGAATTACATCTGTTCGGATGAATTCTCGGAGAAAGTCTGTGAACGGATGTACAATGCCTTCGAGCTTGCTATGACTGCCACCACCACTTATTTGAAGTCCAAGGGTCATCTTCCCGACTCCGTCCTCATCCCGGCCCAAGACCAAGCGACGCTCCTCGGCACCATCCCAAAGGACATTTAGGATTTTCTTGAGTAGAAGTTTTTATGTAATTCGGCCGCTCGGCCAAAGACTATCCTTTTTTGTAATTCAGCCGCTCGGCCAAAGACTATCCTTTTTTGTAATTCGGCCGCTCGGCCTTAATTCCTCGATTTTCAATGAAAAATTTATCTGCATTGTGCGATTTCATTTTTACTTTGCATGCTTGCGGGTGATTGGTTGGATCCCATGACACACAACTTGGCCAACTAGGCCTCCCGAGCGGGCGTAGGTGACATTCAACTTGTCACTACTTTCCCTTGCCACTTATCTTCAAACGTCTTTTGTTCCGCCCGGAGGGTTTATAGTCGCCGGTTCGACTCTCGATTTTTAACGTCGGAGCTCGACGGTCTTCCGCCCGGAGGGTTTATAGTCGCCGGCGTGACTCTCGATTTTTAACGTCGGAGCTCGACGGTCTTCTAGCCAGAGGGTTTATAGTCTCCGATTCGACTCTCGATTTTTAACATTGGAGCTCGACGGTCTTCCGCCCGGAGGGTTTATAGCCGCCGGCGCGACTCTCGATTTTTAACGTCGGAGCTCGACGATCTTCCGGCTGGAGGGTTTATAGTCGCCGATTCGACTCTCGATTGTTAACGTCGGAGCTCGACGGTCTTCCGCCCGGAGGGTTTATAGTCGCCGGCGCGACTCTCGATTTTTAACGTCGAAGCTCGACGGTCTTCCGCCCGGAGGGTTTATAGTCGCCAGTGCGACTCTCGATTTTTAACGTCGGAGCTCGACGGTCTTTCGGCCGGAGGGTTTATAGTCGCTGGCGCGACTCTCGATTTTTAACGTCGGAGCTCGACGGTCTTCCGGCTGGAGGGTTTATAGTCGCCGGCGCGACTCTCGATTTTTAACGTCGTAACTCGACGGTCTTCCGGTCGGAGGGTTTATAGTCACCGGCGCGACTCTCGAGTTTTAACATTGGGGCTCGACGGTCTTCCGGCCGGAGGGTTTATTGTCGTCGGCGCGACTCTCGATTTTTAACGTTAGAGCTCGACGGTCTTCCGGTCGGAGGGTTTATAATCGCCGGCGCGACTCTCGATTTTTAACATTGGGGCTCGACGATCTTCCGGCCGGATGGTTTATAGTCGCCGGCGCGACTCTCGATTTTTAACGTTAGAGCTCGACGGTCTTCCGGACGGAGGGTTTATAGTCGTCGGTGTGACTCTCGATTTTTAACGTCGGAGATCGACGGTCTTCCCGCCGGAGTGTTTATAGTCGCGGGCGCGACTCTTGATTTTTAACGTCAGAGCTCGACGGTCTTCCGGCCGGAGGGTTTATAGTCGCCGGCGTGACTCTCAATTTTTAACGTCGGAGCTCGACGGTCTTCCGGCCGGAGGGTTTATAGTCGCCGGCGCGACTCTCGATTTTTACCGTCGGAGATCGACGGTCTTCCGATTCAGCTGACGATGCCCTATACTTGTGTTAATTTTTCGATTTTTTACTCCTTCAATTCAAATATACAGCCGAACAGAAAATATACAACATACATTACATTGGCGCACCTTTCATCCTGCCCGGTAAGGCTGGAGGTGGTTCGCGCTCCATGGTCGATCCAGTTGTCGTCCGTCTTCATCCTTAGATAATAGGCACCCGAGCGGAGCTTTTCGATGACTTTGAAGGGGCCCGATGAAATAGAACTCTGGCAGGCGGTGCTTCCGCTCGGCCCCCTGAGGCTGACGTCGCTTGTTGCTCCAGCCGCTCGGCTTGCGCCTTCTGTTTCTGTTGTTCCACAAGCTTAGCTGCTCTTGCCTCGATTAGAGCATCAAGCTCCTCCTGGGAGAGCATCACGGTGTGTTGTCGTCCAGCTTCGTCCATCTCTTCCGCTCGGATGCAGGTGCATTCCCACAGACGGCGCCAATTTGATCCTGTCCGAATGCTGAGTCGATGGACGCTAGGCACGTGGCGCTCTCCGAACTGGTGACGTGGAGCTCTGACCGGCGATACGGATCTCCAGTGAACCTGCAAAGAAGTTGGGCCGGGAAGGGGTTCCCGGCGATGACCCTCCGAAGCTCAAGTCAGGCAAGAGGAAAATGATAGTGGCTTCGAATATGAGAGAATGCGTACCTCCGACGAAATCTGAGGGCTCTTATATAGAGCTGTGGGGAGGCTCAGGCACACCTAACTAGGCGTATACGTGTCCTTTGCCCATACCTTAGCATGGGCTTACCAGAGGAGTATGCCTAACACCATACTGCTATAGTCCGAGAACCTCTCTGATGGGACAACAGAACCTTCTGTCATAAGATTTTGCGTATGGTTTGATCGTTGAACATGCCTGTTGTCAGAATATATTCCCCAATGTCCCCTTATCCTTTTGTCTCTTCTCTCCCCGAGCCGAGTGTCTAACCGCTCGGAAGGAACCTCTCCGTCCGACCGGGAAGATTCCCGATCGCGTGCTCGGCTGAGACTGTTACTTTACAGTCGATGCTTTACGCCTTGGCCGAGCGGACTGCCCGCTCGGCCCGGCGACCCTGTTCGCCATGAGCGTCGGAAACCCGACTCCCCGTTGGGTTGTCTTTGATTCCGCCCGGACCTGATCGACCGGTCGACCCACTCCTTTTCCGGTCGACCGACCCTCATACTGCCCTTGACTTTTGACCTCTACGTGTCATTGACTCCCCTCAAAAGGGGGTCCCACGTCCGTATCGCCGGATCAATTAAGTTAATTAAATTTTGAAGAATATTAAGTTAATTAATTTTTGAGAAATAATAAGTTAATTAAATATTAAGTTAATTAAATTTGAAAAAAATATTAAGTTAATTAAATTTGAAAAAATATTAAGTTAATTAGATTTTGAGAAATATTTAAGTTAATTAAATTTGAAAAATGTTAAGTTAATTGAATTTTGAAAAATATTTAAATTAATTAAATTTGAAAAATATTAAGTTAATTATAATGTTAATTTTAATAATTTAATTTTAATTTTGATTTTAAATTTAATTTTAATTTTAATTTTAATTTTAATTTTGAATTTAATTTTGTTCTTAGTCATCTCACCCAATCTAAGTTTTCCAATCAGGGGATCCTATAATATTGTGAGATGAATTAGGTTCAATTATAGGGTTTTGTTTAACTTTGTGTTAGATTCAGGTTTAGCTTTGGGCTCAACAAATAAGCATTCTTTGAATAAACTTCTAGGCTATGGTGAGTCACTTGGACATCATTAAAGTAACCATACCTTCGAGGTTTTCCAAATAGTCCTATCCACTGAACTTAGTACAAAACCTTGGTCTAACTAGTTAGGATCCATAAAGGATAGGTTCGGTCAGTTCCACTTAGCCAAATGCACCAGGTCGAAGTCATATCTTCCTAGACATGCATAGACTAAGCTTCCCTGATGTATTATCATCCAATACTTCACTAGTACCGTGGGTCAAGTTAAACTTAGCCCTTTTTATTCTAGCCCTAATTACCCTGCCGGGTAGATTGCATTTGGTTACCCTGTCGGGTAGATTCTTATTGGAGGTGCCAGCTATTCTGGAGCCTCCATTATTGATTTTCCTTTTAACTTGTTTTTAAAGTTTTAATTTAGAATTATATTCATTTAAATTTATGTGTTAAGATAATTTTTATTTATTTATTTGTTAAGATGAATTTAATTAATTATTTATTTGTTAAGATAAATTTTATTTATTTATTTATTTATTAAAATAAATTTTCTTTTTGCTCCCCCTGGATCATAGCCTCGATAAGGTTTATCGAGGTAATGTACTTGATCTTTGGGGACCCAATATTGACCAAGTCCAACTTGATTGATCAAGTTGGACTTGGGTACCCATGCTTGGACCAGTTTACTATTTGGTTAATTGACTAAGGATAGATAAGACCGATATTTCCTTCTGGATTTAAAACCTAGTCCAGTTCTATTGTAAACGGCTCTTTGAGTCCCCAGAATTAGGTCAAGGTTCTTGGACCCCAAAGAAAACCGTTCTAGGGTCTTCTCCAAATCCTTGACCTGAGTTTTCAGACTAGAATTTTCTTCCTCAAGCTTTTGGACTTGAGTTGAATTTCCAGTCTGAGCTGAGTCAGGCAAGGTTTTGGAGTTAGTCACTTCTTTAAGGACTGCTACTTCCTTTAGAAGTGGCTTGACCCGAATGTTTGATTTTGTTAATTTGCGTAATAAGTAATTCACTTGATTATTTAATCAAGGAATACTTACAGAGGGATCGGGTCCTTCGGAAACGGATACGGATTCGTGGCTTTTTTTCGAGTCTGCTTCTGATTCGCTCTCGCTCTCGGACATTTTGATTTGGTCCTGGGCCATTAGTGCTAGGAGGCTCGTTTGTTCAAGCTCGTCGTCGGTATCTTCTTCTGAGGATTCTTCAAAGGTCACTTTCAGCACCTTCTTCTTCTTCTGCTTCTTTGCATCCTTCTGATTTGGCCAGTTGGCCTTGATGTGCCCCTTCTGGTTGCACCCGTAGTAGATCACCTCGAACTTGACTTTTGAACTAGGTTGAACCTCCTTGGATTATACTGCCTTCTTTAGGTCTCTCTTGTTGAAGCCCTTCTTCTTCTTGTAGAGCTTCTTCACAAGGTTCACGAGTTCGGTTGTCAGTTCGTCATCTTCTTCATCTGAGTCGAGTTCTTATTCCATCTCTGGTTCAGTTCTTCACTGTGTTCTTAGTTCACGTGTTCTACTTGTACCTGCAATCAAAGTAATGCCTTTCTCGGTTGGCTGTCCATTAGTCTGCTCATGTAGTTCGAATTCAGAAAACAATTCATCTAGTCTAATGGAAGATAAGTCCTTGGAGACTTTGTAAGCATCTACCATTGATGTCCACAATGTACTCCTCGAAAATGTGTTGAGAGCGTACCTTATGATGTCTCTATTCTCGACCTTTTGCCCGATCGCGTGGAGGGAGTTGAGAATGTCTTGAATCCGTGCGTGGAGTTGACTTGCTGTCTCTTCTTCCTGCATTTTTAGATTATATAATTTATTAAATAACAAATCTACCTTGGTGTCAGAGGTACCCTCGTGGAGTTCGATCAGCTTCTCCCATAGCTCTTTTGCGTTGGAGAACGGTCCAACTCTATTGAGCTCCTCCTTTGTCAGACAACACTGGAGTATGCAGGTTGCCTTTGCATTCTCCTCCACTTTCTTTATTAAGGATGCTTCATAGTTCTGGTATGATACTAATTTTCCTGAGCCGTCAAGTGGGAGATCAAGGCCTGTCTTGGTGATCATCCAGACTTTGAACTGGGTTTGCAAGTACGCCTCCATCCGACCCTTCCAGTACCCGAAATCGTCTCCGGTGAAGAGCAGTGGTCGAGCGGTGCTATAACCTTCTTGAAGTGCCATTTTAAAACCTGCACACACAAATAAATCTGTTCCAAGACTGGGTCTTGGATTAGTAGTGCGGGATGTAAAAAAACGAACTCGAGTGGTGTTGCACCAGCTTCGAGCAAAACCGATTCAAATGAGAAATAGATCGGAATATAGTAATTATACTAATTCCAATCGACTCTGAAAAACTGAAAATACCACGAAAAAATTGCTTGATTGGTGGTTGCACCAAATCGAAGTGACCCAGCTCTGATACCAATTGTTGGATTAAGAAACGCTAGAGGGGGGTGAATGGCGCTCGTGGCTATTTCGTTTCGGAATCATAAAACTCGAGTAATAAACGCAGTGGAAAGAGCAATCACACACAAAGACACGAGGAGTTACTTGGTTTGGAGCCTGTGACGACTCCTACTCCATGGCCCGCGATCGTTGATTGCTTCCGGTGGGCAACAACTATAAGCTCAAAAATTATTACAATCTAAGTACAGAGAGAAATAGTAATTAAATTAATACCGACAATAGAATACTAAAAAACTGACGCTCCGGGTTGCCGGGTTGCCGGGATGATGTTGCAGCACTTCGGGATCGTCTCATTAGCAGCTTGTAGCGTAAGGATTGCTCAGAAGGTGTTTTCTTGGGTTGCTGGTCGAGACTCCCTTATAAAGGGTGTTCAAGGCGCCTCCATCAAGCTCCAAGGCGCCTTAGAACCTAAGTTTTATCCCGCTCCGATCGCTGTTGATCAAGCTTTGACCGCTGCTCATTATCCACCTGAAGGCGCCTTCAATGCCGCTCCAAGGCACCTTCGAGCAGTGATCCAAGGCGCCTTCAGTCCCCATGAAGGCGCCTCCAGCTCCTCTAGACAGCTGGCTTCGGCTTGCACCCGAGGCGCCTCCAAGCTCCATGGAGGTGCCTCGGACACTGTTCATCCAAGGTCAAAGTTGCTCCTTTGTTCCTGCAAAATGTGTTAGTCCCAAATGCATACTCTACAAAACAAAGTTAGCACACAATAGATATGGTAAATAAAATATTGATAGTCTCCGGACTATCCTGGGGTTGACTTCGGATTTTCCAACCGGAAACCCTAGGTCGACCCGACGCCTATTGTTCCCTCTGCGGGGAACTCATCCTCACCTATTCCTCTCAGGAGAGTTACTTGTTGCCAGTGCGATCCTCCAGATCGACTGGACTTTTCCTCGGCGCTCGATTATTCCAGGCTTTCTGCTGGACGCCCGCTCCCCGACCCGTCCAGTCTTCCACCTGGTTCGCGACACCAGGACTTTTCACCTAGGGTTACCACCCCCTATGACTTTTTGTCTGAAGCCCTCGACCCACCAAGACTTTCCGCATAGGGTTACCACCCCCTATGACCTAGGGTTACCATCCCTTAGGGTTTTCCACTTGCCTAACCGCAGCTAGGGCTTTTGCCTAAGTACACTTAGGACTTTCCTGCAAGCTCATTCAAACTTGTTAGATCACAACATAACCTTAACTTTGAATCCTTTGCCATTATCAAAACACTGGTTCGATCGTTGGATGCTCCCCGCACCAACATATTTGCGCCCCCTATTGACTGAATTGAAAGATTTATGGGAAAATGGAATCGCCACATTTGATGCTTATGACAAAAAAAATGTTTCAAATGCGGGTTGCATTACTTTGGACAGTCAGTGATTTTCCTGGTTTGGGTTGTTTGTCTGGATGGAATACATATACCAAGAATGCATGTCCAACTTGTGCTGATAATACAGATGCAGTATACCTAAAACATGGCAAAAAGTGGTCATTCAGAGGGCATCATCGTTTTCTACCACCAGATTCAGAAATGCGAACAATGCCAAGTTATGGCAAACCAGAGCTACATGAGTTAGATTTGGCAACATTGTCTGGATTTGACATTCTACGAATGACCTTAAACAAGAATGTGATTTTTGGTAAGAGTAATGCATCAAAACCAAATGTGAGAATAAAAACAGGATCAATTGAACAAATGTGGAGAAAACAAAACATATTTTTTAGCCTTCCATACTGGGAATTTAATTTGATCCAACATAATTTGGACCCTATGTATATTGAAAAAAATGTTTGCGACAATATTGTTGGAACACTTTTAGATGATTCCAACAAGAGCAAAGATAATTATGCAACACGTAGAGATTTATAGACTTTGGGTATTATGAAAGAATTATGGCCCCGAGCACATTCAGATGGTAGAGAGTATTTGCCACCTGCATGTTACTCTATGTCTAAAGATGAAAAAAAGATATTTTGTTCTGTATTGAAAGATATTCGTGTTCCTGATGCATGTTCCTTACAGTCGATTGGTCGTGATAAATATATAGACGACCGGAGACTTGAAACCTTCTAGTCGATCAGTTACGTTAAATAGACGGCTGGAGACTTAAAACCTTACAGTCAATTGATTGTGATAAATAGTAAACTGGAGACTTTAAATCTCATAGTCGATCGGTTGCTTTAAACAAATGACCGGAGACTTTAAACTCTACATAGTCAAGCTCAACTTTAAACTTCATACAATCCAACCATGACTTCAAATCATGAAATGTTTACAAATATTCGTTCTATTTATTTTGTTCGACATCATAGATCCAAATAGCTTATTATTCAGTCGGGAGATTTATCATGAAATGTTTACAAATATCTGATCTATTTATTTCGTTTGGCATCACAGATCCGACCACTTTATCATTCAGTCTAGGAATTTATTATGGAGATTGTTTATCTATATATACAACTTGTTTATTTCACTCAGTGTTTGCTTGGTGTAGTGGTTCGCTCAGCTTATTATCCAGTTTGGAAATTCATTACAGAAATTGCATATATATATATATATATATATATATATATATATATATATATATATATATATATATTCAGATGGGTTATTTCACTCGGTGTTATATTCTCACCCAGCTTATTATTTTGTCCGAAAGTTCATCAAGAGGCTCACTCATATATATGTTCGGACGAGTTATTTCGCTCGACATTATATTCTCGCTCAGCTTATTATTTTGTCCTGAAGTTCATCAAGAAGCTCACTCATATATATGTTCGAATGGGTCATTTCAATCAGCATTAGTTACGGAGAATGTCTAGGAGCACACATCATGGACATATTAAGGAGTTCATTGTCTCCAAAAAGGTGTCGGTGATTCTGGAGCAATGCTAAGTCACGTAAAGCAATAGGTACCATTTAACATTGCTTTAAATGTTTTTTGGACATGTTATTTCTATAAGATAGCACAAGCTATAAGATAACACAAGAATAGAGAACATGGATACATGTTTACTCAAATTTACTTAAGAGATCTTTTGGAAGCTCTCTATTGAGCCGTCGGCGATCTATGAAATTTGGAGGAGGTTCGGTAGATAGATAACCACCCTCCCATAATTGCTGAATGACTCCTCTAGCTGCATGGCTAAGAGTCTTCGCAATACGGGTGACAAATGTTTCGCCAAATACAAAATAGTCGAGATAAGTTCTTCCTTTAGCTTCACTTCACTCGTCTTCCCCCTCCTTATAGGATTGTAGTTCAGATCGAGCAGCATTTCACTCATCTTGGAGAGTAGCCCGTTCGATTTTGATCTGGTTTAGCTCAAATAGTAATGAGGCTATTTGTGCATCTTGGACTCTCAGCTTCTCCTTATTAGTCAATAATAAAAAATCCTTGGAGGCTAACTCTTGGCTTAGCTCAGGAGATTTGAAGGTATGTGAAGATTTTAGTCCTTCTAGTAAGGTAGTCTTGAGAGCTAAATCTGAGAGGGCTTTCTCTTTTAGGGCCCTCTCCACTTGAATCTTGGACTCACTCCTTTGTAACTGAAGCTCCAAGTTCTTCTTGTCCGTCTCTTGGGATTGTAGTAATTGAAGACAGTATTGTAGAGTTTTCTCCATGATAGTGATAAGCTCAGTTTGTGACTCTATTTTTCATTTGTAATTGGACCATTTTGTCACTGGAATAGTAGGGGCAACTTGCAACTCTTCCACTCGATCTTTCAAGACTTTGTTAGCCCTATCGAGATCCATAGCTAGTTGGCCCAAATGTAGGCTTGAAGCATAGAACTAGATAAAGTAACAATAGAATTATACTTTGTAGTAATAAGCTAATAGAATTTAATCAAAAACTTACTGTAGTGGCATTACGGTCGTGTTCATAAGCACGCTCAAAAATTGTATTCCTTTGCATTTCTCTTTGTGCTAGTAACTATTATTCAGCCAATGAACATTTCAGCTTAAGTATCCCATAAGGTGGAAGGGAGGTAGAATTTAGTCCTTGTTGGGATGGTAACCCATGGGATTGCTTAAAGAGACATGAAGAGTTAGTTGAGGTTGTAGGCCTTGGAGGAGGAGCAAGGGAAAGCTTGAGAGATTGTGATGGAGAAAGAGATGGTTGGGTAGATAATGTTGGCCCAGCTAACTCAAGGCTTTGCTCAGATACTGGTCCTTTAGACACCAAGCCGGTGGATCTCCTACCAGGGGTCCGCCTCGCGTGGGGTTTAGTTGGAGGAGGGACTAAGGTTTGTAAAAGAGTTGGCGAAGTAGTTGTGATATCTGATGTTGTCTCGGTAGGAGGAATAGCTGGGGGAATCACATGAGACATAGGAATATGGACGCATGACCTCATCATAGCAAGTGTAAAATGAGAACGACTATGTTTTGTTGGAAGGAACACGAGCTATGTTTCTAGGGTAGGAATGACTATATAAGAAGGAATACCGTAGTTTAGTTGGAGTTTATAAGCCTCGTGAAGGGTGAAACTAGAAGAACACTGAGCATACCACTTGTTATGCTTCAACATCTTTGAGAGAAAGAATCACTAAGGTTAAAGAGGAGAGGAACAGAGAGTCGGAGGAGAAATGATGAAGTCTTAGAGTTTTGGATGAATATTTATAAGAATTTTTCAAAAAGGCTAATTGAGGGAGACCGTCATATGCTAGCAGTACAAAGGCGGGATTAACTGAGAACCGTTTGATGATTGGATAAGGCAGTGGGCATAGAAAAATGGATGCACTTATGACATCAAGCTCACATATGTTACCAATGAGAGGCTTACATCAGTAATCGAGGTAATAGATCATCATCCCGAAGCATCAACATGAGTACCAAGAATGGGCATAAAAAATTTGAGGTCAAGTAATAATTAGAAGAAAGGGAGCTGTGAAGTTTCTATTTAGGTAGATAACATAAGTTGCAGTCGGCTTGTCATGAGAATTGAATAAGTTTAAGCTCAGGCAAGAACAAGCCCAAATGGAAGCAAACTTGGCTAGCTGATCAAAGACCGGACAGATGGCGAATGCATCCAATCCCGAAAGGAGGAAAACTCGGGCAAAGGTCAACCTAGTTGCCGAGGGTTGAATGAGTGTTAGGATAAATAAAATCTAAGCAAAAATTAATTAAGTCTTATTCTCTCACCTATATGCCATCTCGTCCATAAAAACATAAATTATTAGCAGATCTAGAAATATTAATACTTAGATTGTTAAAATGTTCTTTAAAAAGCAAAGCCAGAACATAGAAACATAACAAATTACACCAGTTTCGGAAAAAGATCGGAGGAGCGATTTTTTAGTAATCTCCTGCTATCAATAAAATTAGCAAGGGGTTGGAATGTTAAGTAGCCTCCTTCTTTTAACTGTTCTATGTCCCCTTCAGCTCCATGTTTGAAGGATTTAGTGATGGATATGACGATAGGATTATTAAATTCAGGAGATTTAAGTAGCAGCTCCTTCCTTTTTATTTCAAATCATTCATCTTCTCCTACCTTGTAGGCTTCCAATTCCACCTTAGTATTTGTCAACCCAGTCTCTTTAGCAGATAGCATATTCTGGGTCTTTGCCAAGCTAGAACGTAAGGAATCTTGTTTGGTGTCTTTAGTTGCTAGCTAAAAGTGTTTGCAATTGAGTGAATAATTGTTGACTCTCTACAATCTGTTCATCTAACTTGATTTTCAAATCTAATCGGAGATAAGCCTCTGATTGAAGTTGAGATTCCAGACTATCTATGATTGTTTGCCGCTAGGTTGCTTTATCAAATTCAATTTGTGCTAATTTCTAAGCCTCTTGGAGTTGAGCAGATAATTCTTGTATTTGCTCAGAAGTATGGGTGGAAGATTCCTCCAAAATTTGTTGCTTTAATGACTCATTTGCTTGAGCCAAATCATGCAACTGTTGAGCTACGCTCATACTCATCACCCAGTGATGAAAAATAGATGTTGTTAGTAGTAACCAAAATGGAAGAGAAATGGTTAATTAAAGGTTACGTTACCTTAGTTTGTTCATATGAAAATCTGTCTGATAATTTCATGGGCTCACTGAGTTATGTTCTTACCTCTTCCCAAACATTCGTTAACTG
Source organism: Zingiber officinale (assembly GCF_018446385.1). Taxonomy (NCBI): domain Eukaryota; kingdom Viridiplantae; phylum Streptophyta; class Magnoliopsida; order Zingiberales; family Zingiberaceae; genus Zingiber; species Zingiber officinale. Next base: position 38,482,652 of record NC_055997.1, on the reverse strand, counting down.
ACCTCCTAATAATATGGGGAGAGTACAGGAAGGAGTGGAGGTTGAGGATTATGAAGTTTGAACAAAGGGTAAGGAAAAAATATAGAAGGGTGAGTCATGTGTAGGCAATGGACATTCTCCCTGGAAAAACATAAGGAAGCTGGGGTCAGAGATGCCCCCTGGTATACGAATAATCTCCCGAATCTGAGCAGGTTATAAAGTGGAAAGGGTCGGATAAAGGGTGGACAAAATTAGTTCAGGAGATTGCCCTCCCATGTCCCCCTAGGTAAGTTTTCCTCTGGGGAGAGGGGGCCAAGGTAATTTTTCGCTTTTTCCATTTCTTCTTAGTAGTTACCTCCTCTTCCAAGGGAATATTCTAGGGTAAGGGAGGTAAATCAGATGGTGGTTCCCCATAAGTAGTTGCTACGTTAGACGGGGCTGCATGATTGCTAGAAGCTTCGTTGATGGAACACTTTGTGGTAAGCCCTGTTCGGCTAAAAGTTCTTGCTCTTTAACAAGAAATTTTTTGTCCTCCAAATCAATTGCCTTATCAACTAAAGTCTCAAAAACAACATCCACTGTACAAAATAAAAAATACCTTAGTTAATAATAAGATAATAGCTAAGGGGTTATGACTTACTTAAGGAACTAGGCAGCATCTTTTGAATGAAGCTTAAGCCAAATAAATGTAAGAGATCTTCATGCAGCCATTTATGAATGAAAAAGCGATGACCAACCAATTTGTTGGAATAAGTAGAAATAGGATCCTGTTTGAGCCTGTTCAGATCAAGAGGAGGAGGAAAAGAGGATTGTCATTTAGTGGACCAAGGGGCAGACTCAGATAGTCTCATGAAGAGAAAGTGAGATTTTCAACCTATATTGGAAGAAGACATTTCTTTGAAGAAGACCATTTTTGAATGGGATTGAAAAAGGAACACCACAAGTTCTGATTTCTTAGGGTAAGCAAATATAATAAGATTGCTAGGGTTAAAGGAAATGTCAAAAAGATGAAACTGCATGTATAGACCGCACATATAATGAAAAGCATTAGGGGTAAACTGTTGTAAGGGAATGCTGAAGTATTAGCTGACCTCCGACATGAAGGGGGGAATAGGAAAGCGAAGACTAGCTATAAGTTAGTCCTTAAAGAAGGTAACGTGATTAGTAGGAGGGCAATGAGGATAAGCGTTAGGCTCAAGAATGACGATATGATAATATTTAGAGATTTCGTACCAGAGGTGAAGGGTGGCTCTATTAGAGTTGTTAAAATCCAAGCAAGTATGAGTGTACTAAGGAAAATTGATTCTTCTGCCATGAGAAAACACAAGAACAAGGACGAGATGGGTCATTTATTGGAATCCTGAAAAGAAGAAGCAATAAAGAGAAGTGTGAAGAAGCAAGGAAATGTAGAGGGTTGATAAGAAAAGAAATCGTCGGAGGAGGAGATCGGGGAAGATGAAGGGCAAAGTGTTAAGAATGATGGTTGTTTAGGGTTTTTATCTAGTACAATTCAAGGGTAACCATTCGATTAAAAGGGTAAAAAGGAGGAGGAGTGTTGATTTACGTGGGAGAGGGTGTTGTTGATTCATGAGGCAGAGCACGCCATTGCGGTTCATGAAGTTGAGAACGTCAGAAAAGATTGCAGCAAATGAGTGGTGATGCCACATAGTGTTTACCAATAAATAGACATTTATGAGAGACGTGATGAGTGACGCCTTTTCACGTCCCAAATATTTTTCTACCCGTCCATAATACTTCTTCCTTATAAAATAGTTAGTTATCAATAAATGACTTTTGAAAAAGTCACTAAGTGAATCTGAGCACGAATGGTGGAATAACCTTAGTAAGAAGATGAGTGAAAGAAAATAAGACTTAGGTCTAGTCAATAGTCTGGTCTCCTTCAACTAGACTTGAAGGGGAGGCTAGTGATACGAGTTATGGTGAGTAGGTTCGGGAGATGACGTGGAGGTCAAGACAAGATGAAATGGGAGTCAAAGTGGAGATAGAGTAGTATTCAGTTCTGTTGATAACCCAGCCTTAGAGTCTTTAAATCTCGTCCGTGTAGCTCCGAAGCAGAATGCTTGTATAGGGCCGACCGGTTGTAAGCTTGGAAGACTGTAAGAATTAGGGTGCTTGGTCAATTAATAGTTGGTTGGACTTAGAAGAATTCGGTCGGGCGAAGCTTGACTGAACGTAAGGCTTTCTATGGGTGCTCGACTCGGCAAAACTTGGGTGGGCCTAAACGCAATTAGCACTATAAAACTCTTAACATACGTTCGAGTGGGTACACGCTAAATGGATATAAGGTTCTCTGTTAACACTCGGCCAGGCAAGGCTTGGGTAGACCCAGAGATACTTAACCTTATATATATATAGCTCTCAATACGCGTTCAGCCGGGTAAAGGATGAACGAACATAAGTTTCTCTGTGAACACCCAGCCGGGCAAAGCCCGAACAGACTGATAGATACTTATCCTTATATATATAGCTCTCAATATGTGTTCGGCCAAGTATATGTTGAAAGAACATAATGTTCTCTGTGAACACCCGGTCGGGCAAAGTCCAGACGGACCCAGAGATACTTAACTTTATATATATATATATAGTTCTCAATACGTGTTCGGTCGGATAAAGACTGAACGAATATAAAGTTCTCTGTGAACACCTGGTCGGGAAAGGCCTGGGCGGACCGAAAGATATTTAACCTTATATATATAGTTCTCAATATATGTTTGGCTAGGTAAAGACTGAATGAATATAAGGTTCTCTAAGAACACCCGACCAAGTAAGGCTCGAGCGGACTTAGAGATATTTAACCACATATATATATAGCTCTCGATATGCATTTGGGCGGGTAAAAGATGAATGAACATAATGTTTTCTTAGAACACCTGACCGAGTAAGGCCCTGGTGAGCCTAGAGATATTTAACCTTATATATATATATATATATATATATATATAGCTCTCGATATGTGTTCGGCTGGGTAAAGGCTGAACGAACATAAGGTTATCTGAGAATACCCGGCCGGGTAAGGCCTGAGCAGACCCAGAGATATTTAACTTTATATATATATATATATATATATATATATATATATATATATATATATATATATATATATATATATATATATATATATATATATATATATATATAGTTCTCGATATGCGTTCGACCGGGTAAAGGCTGAATGAACATAAGGTTCTCTGAGAATACCAGGTCGGGTAAGGTCGGGCGGACCCAGAGATATTTAACCTTATATATATATAGCTCTCGATATGCGTTCGACCGGGTAAAGGATGAACGAACATAATATTCTCTGAGAACACTCGGTCGAGTAATGGCCAGGCAGACCCAGAGATATTTAACCTTTTATATATATATATCTCTTGATATGTGTTTGGCCGGATAATGGATGAGCAAACATAAGGTTCTTTGAGAATACCCGATCGAGTAAGGTCCGAGTGGAACCAGAGATATTTAATATATATATATATATATATATATATATATATATATATATATATATATATATATATTTGGCTCTCGATATGCATTTGGTCAAGTAAAGGTTGAACGAATATAAGGTTCTCTATGTACACTTGGCCAGGCAAGACTCCGGCTAACCCAGAGATACTTAACCTTATATATATAGCTCTCGATATACGTTCTGTTGGACCCCGTCGTAGTTTTGATGTGATCAACCAAGTTGGTTAGGTCCTCCTGTGTTTGATCCCTGTGTCTGAGTGTGCAGGAGCTTAGGAGCACAGGAAGTCGAGCGGAAGACGCAGCTAGCGAGAAGGACGCCATAGGAAGGGAGCCGACGGGCTCGGTGCATCCGAAGGACGAGAGAGCTGCGGAAGAGTACTCCGGTGGGCGTGAAGAGCGTGCGCGGCGTTCGAGGAACGTTAAGCTGGGACGGAAGGCTGCTCGAGGAGAAGGCCGGGAATTGGGTTCGGGTGAGCCCTATTCCGGTTGGTCGCAATCACCCAAAAGAACGGAGCGTCGGAAGCTGAAAAAAGCAAGCTGGAATTGGAGCTGCCAGCTTGGAGGCGCCTCCAGCTTGAAGGCGCCTTCAACAGGTCAAAGTGACCATTTCAAGCCGCGGATAAAGTTTTATCCTCTCACCTCTTGGAGGCGCCTTGGACCCCTATTGGAGGCGCCTTGGACCCTCGAGATCAGATTTCCAGAGGTTATTTAAACCCCCTGGAGCTAGGAATTCACAACAACTTCTACATTCAACTCTGTAAGCATTTCCTAGCAGTAGTTTTGAGCAATTAGAGTGTAAAAAGCTTCTCTACCTTCAGCAAAGGAGAATTTTCTTAGTGCGCTTTTCACTTCCCTGGATTAACAACCCTCTTAGTTGTAACCAGGTTAAAATTCTGTTTCTGATTTATTTTCTGTCTCTATTATTTTACTACTGCATTTATTTCTGAGTTGAAATCCGAGGAGGGTAGTTTTATTTTTGTTTTCAGCAATTCACCCCCCTCTTGCCGGTCTTCGCTGCACCTACAATTGGTATCAGAGCATGATCGCCTTAGAAGGACTAACCGCCAACTGAAGCACTACGATCAAGACGATGGCCGGAGCGAACATCCATCCCCCGAAGTTCGACGGAGACTTCGCCACATGGAAGCGCAAAATGGAGGTATTTTTTAAAACTGAATTTGACATTCTTTTAATAATGAAATATGGCTATGCAGTTCCGAAAGATAAGGAGGAAAATACCTGGACGAAAAAGGAGCAAGCATATTTCATCGCCAACGGAAAGGCTGAGTTCCACCTACTCAGCGTTCTGTCGCCGCAGGAGGTAAATCGGATCGGAAGCTACGATTCCGCGAAAAATCTCTGGGAAAAATTCCTGGAGCTTCACGAAGGTACCTCTGAAGCAAAGCTAGCGAAGCGCGACATCCTCTGGAACCAGTTGACGAACCTCCGGATGAACCAAGGAAAGAAGGTAGTGCAACTCTAAGCGAGAATCAAGGAGCTGATAACGCAACTAACGAACCTTGGAGAAGAGGTAACCAACCGGGACACTATTCGGTACGCGCTCAACGCCTTCCCGAGAACTCCCGATTGGGCTTCCTTAGTAGATGCGTACTACATCTCTAAGGATTTCGAGGTAAGCACTTTAGAACAATTGTTTTTGACTTTTGAACTTCACGAATCTCGAGTTGCAGAGCCCACTGGAGTAGAGAAAATCAGTCAGAACATTGCCTTAAAGGCAAAAGTAAATGGTTCTGACTCCGAAGCCTCATTCGACGAATCCTAAGCAGCACTCCTAGTAAGACGCTTCAATAAGTTTTTCAGTACTAATAAATTTAAATCGTAGAGGCATCATCGAAAGAAGAGGACGGTTCATTGCTACAACTGTAACGAAGAGGGGCACATCAAAGATGACTGCCCAAAGCTAAAGAGAAAGGAGAAAGAAAGGGAAAAATCAAAATACAAGAAACCAGAACCCTCCAAGCACAAGAACCTGAAGGCTACCTGGTCAGATTCATCATCCTCTGAGTCAGACATCGAAGAATTCTCAAGGTTAGTGCTAATGGCGAATCATCAGTCGGAAGAAGACTCAAGTTCAGAGATGAGCATCGATGAAGGGGGAGGAACATCAGAAGAAGAAAGCAGCAGTGAAGGGGGAGCGTCACCAGATCAGGTAAGTAAGGTACGCAATCTAGCCCCGTCTCAGTCTTTTCGATTTATTAAATCGCTTTCTAAAGACTTATTCGAATTAGAAAAAGAAAATAAAGAATTAAAAATGAAATTAGTAAAAGCATGTCCACTTGAAATGTACGATAATATAAAATCAGAAAATGATAAATTAAAATTAGAAATTAAAAAATTGGAATCTGATGCATGCTTAAATAAATTTCCTAGATCAAAATTAAGAACTTATGGAAAATTAAACTGGTACATTAGAAACCATCAGGGTCAACATAGAAAAGTGCCCAAAATTTATGTACCTCCTAAATATCTGATTAATCCAGTAGGAAGGAACCTCTATTGGGTTCCAAAATTTGTGCTAAATTAATTTCTTTTAAGTTAAAAGCTTTAAAGTAAGAAAATTAAACATTGAAATTCTTTATGGAAGTTTTGTCTAAGGAAGTGGTTGTTGCTCCAATAACCAAGAAGGCTTAGTGTCTCGCCACGACCTGGAAGCTAAAATATTGAAATAAAATGTTTAATTAACTTTCTGAAAAAGCATTAAATAAGAATTAAATAATGTTTTAAAAGTTTATCAAATATTTTTTAAAATAAAAAAAATTCTTTTACTTAGAAATTATTCTTGAAAATTCTAACTTAAATTTTTTTTAAATTTTTTCCTAGAAAACTTTATTTGACTTACATTTTTTTTTAACATTCAAGAATTAAGTCTAACATAGAAATTTTTTTTGTAAAATTCAAAAAAAATTATTTTTGCTTAGAAAATTTTTCTGAAAATTCAATTTAACTTAGAAATTTTTTTTCTAAAAATTCACTTCTGCTCAGGATTTTTTTTTTCTACCTTAATAATTTGATTAGTATTATCTTCTTGGTACCCCATTTTTGCTATGATCAAAGGGGGAGAGAAAGGTACAAGTTTAGAAGGAGTAAGGAAAATTAAAATTTTACCTATTTTTTGAAAATTTGTTGCAATTTTATTTATTGCAAAACTTATGCTTAACATGCTAGTTTAGTAATTTTTCTTTAAAATTACTTTTTGTGTCTGCTTTTACCCTAACTTGAACTTGGGTTGATGCACATCAAAAAGGGGGAGATTGTTGGACCCCGTGGTAGTTTTGATGTGATCAATCAAGTTGGTTAGGTCTTGCTGTGTTTGATCCCTGTGTCTGAGTGTGCAGGAGCTTAGGAGCACAGGAAGTCTAGCGGAAGACGCAGCTAGCGAGAAGGACGGCACGGGAAGGGAGCCGACGGGCTCGGTGCGTCCGAAGGACGAGAGAGCTGCGGAAGAGTACTCCGTTGGGCATGAAGAGCATGCGCGGTGTTCGAGGGATGTTAAGCCGGGACGGAAGGCTACTCGAGGAGAAGGCCGGGAATTGGGTTCGGGTGAGCCCTATTCCGGTTGGCGGCAATCACCCAAAAGAACGGAGCGTCGAAAGCTGAAGAAAGTAAGCTGGAATTGGAGCTGCCAGCTTGGAGGCGCCTCCATCAGGCTTGGAGGCGCCTCCAGCTTGAAGGCGCCTTCAATAGGTCAAAGTGACCGTTTCAAGCCGCGGATAAAGTTTTATCCACTCACCTCTTGGAGGCGCCTTGGACCCCTATTGGAGGCGCCTTGGACCCTCGAGATCAGATTTCTAGAGGCTATTTAAAGGCCCCTGGAGCTAGGAATTCACAACAACTTCTACATTCAACTCTGTAAACATTTCCTAGCAGTAGTTCTGAGCAATTAGAGTGTAAAAGGCTTCTCCGCCTTCAGCAAAGGAGAATTTTCTTAGTGAGCTTTTCACTGCCCTGGATTAACAACCCTCTTGGTTGTAACCAGGTTAAAATTCTGTTTCTGATTTATTTTATGTCTCTATTATTTTACTACTACATTTATTTCTGAGTTGAAATCCGAGGAGGGTAGTTTTATTTTTGTTTTCAGCAATTCAACCCCCTCTTGCCGGTCTCCGCTACACCTACACGTTCAGCTGGGCAAAGGTTGAACGAACATAAGGTTCTCTGTAAACACTCGACTGAGCAAAGCCTGGACGGACACAGCGATACTTAACCTTCTATAGAGTTCTCAATACGTGTTTGGTCGAGTAAAGGCTGAACGAACATAAGGTTCTATGTGAATACTCGACTGGACAAAGCCTGGGCAGACTTAATAATACTTCATCTTATGAAACTCTTTATACATACACTATCATTCGGATGAGGATAAGTAGAACATATGACTCTCTGTGTATGCCCGACCTTTTAAAAGTCGGATGATTTAAATTACTTGAAGGAATAGTACTACTAAAATATAGTTCTAACATACATGCTTTATTATATAACTCCTCAAGTGAACTTATGACATAATAAGAGTATTCTATTAGTTTTTGAACAACCTCTTATTGTATTTAATGTATGGTTGAGTAGATTAATACAATAATAAGTAGTGTGGTGGCCTGGTAGAGTGGCTGAGATGCATTCAGCAAGCAAATAGCAGACAATATTTTAATAATCTGTCTTAATTATCGAGGAATATTCCTTTAAAATCTCTCATGAAAACTAATTGGTTTCCCATTAATGAGTCAATTATAACAGCATTCTCCTTCAACAACTTCAGTAATGGCACGGAGCATAAACGATAAAAAAGGTATATATGTGGATAGGAAAAAGATTCCTCAGAACTATCATAAAACACTCAAGTTATACTTTCTTCCATCACCTAACAAACTCTAACAAACCGGAGACCACCTCACGATCGCGGATGTTATGTGAGGTGGTATAAAAGGGAATCCTCTCCACTGATAAGGTACATAAATATTTACATCTGAAACCCAACTTTCTTACACTTCTGTTACTGTTCTTCTTCCACTTTCAGGAGAAGAGACTGACTTGAGCATCAGGGGTCTAGCTAAGAATTCCCACCCCCATCTCAGGTTTGCTAACATTTTGTTGGCTTCGCTGGTTGTGCGCAGGATCATTGAGGAGCTCCTTCAGATCTCGAGAAGTTCATTATTCATCGATCAACCATCAACCAGAATCAGCGCACTATCTCATAGTCTTTACATAGTGATCCGGCAGTAAGGACGGGAGACCCCCTTTGTGGGGAGCCAATAACACATGAAGGTCAGAAGTCAAAAGGGTCAGCATGAGGTCCATTCGATCGGAGAAGGATCGGGTAAACCGACCGAACGGGTCCGGGCGGAATCAAAGACAACCCGACGGGGAGTCGGGTTTCTGACACTCATGGTGAACAGGGTCGCCGAGCCGAGCGAGTAGCCCGCTAAGCCGAGGCGTAGAGCATCAATGCTGTGAAGGAACAGTCTCAGCCGAGCACGCGATGGAGTGAAATCTTCCCGGTCGGACCGATACCTACGCCCAGTCGGACCGATGCCTGCCGAGCGGATGGACGCTCGGCTCAGGGAAAAAAGAGACAAGGACAAGGGGACATTGGGGAACATCTTCTGACAACAGGCATGTTCGACGACCAAGCCATACGCAGAATCCTACGACGGAAGGTTCTGCTGTCCCATCAGAGAGGTGCTCGGACTGTAGCAGTATGGTGTCAGGCATGCTCCTCTGGTAAGCCCATACTAAGGTATGGTAAAGGACACGTGTATGCCTCGATAGGTGTACATAAGCCTCCCCACAGCTCTATATAAGAGCACTCAGACTTCGTCGGAGGTACGTGATCTCTCATCTTTGGAGCCACTTCATCGTTTTCCTCTTGCCTGACTTGAGCGTCAGAGGGTCGTCGCCGGGAACCCCTTCCCGGCTCGACTTCCTTGCAGGTTCGTCGGAGATTTGTGCAGCTGGTCGGAGATAGGGGAGAGCGCCACGTCCCCAGCGTCCGTCGACTCAGCGTTCGGACAGGATCAAATTGGCGCCGTCTGTGGGAACGCTTCTGCATCCGAGCGGAAGAGATGGATGAAGTTGGACGACCTCACGCCGTGATGCTCTCCCAGGAGGAGCTCGACGCTCTAATCGAGGCAAGAGCAGCTAAGCTCGTGGAGCAACAGAAACAGAAGACGCAAGCCGAGCGACTGGAGCAACAAGCGACGTCAGCGTCAAGAGGCCGAGCGGCAGCATGGGGTCGAGATAAGAATCTGATCGGCATCCAAGGAGAAGCACCGCCTGCCCCGATTCCATTTCATCGGGCCCTATTCCGTACGCCTCCTGAAGTCGCACCAGCTAACCTTGATCGAGGATCTTCATCCGACGAGGCGCTCATCCGAGACTACAGAAAAGGCAAGGCTCTCCGAACGGATGCCTCCCCCGAGCGGATCAACCGACAGTTTTCAGAGGTCATCCTGCGGTACCCTCTGCCAAAGCATTATGTGCCCCTGGCGATCGGGGAATACAACGGAACCAGCGACCCGGATGACCATCTAGGAAAGTTCGACAACACAGCTACACTACATCAATACACAGATGGAGTGAAATGTCGGGTGTTCCTTACCACCCTCTCGGGATCGGCGCAACGATGGTTCCGGAGCCTGCCGGACGGATCCATCACCAGCTTTAAAGAGTTCCGCATCACTTTTCTCCATCATTTTTCGAGCAGTCGGCGTTACCAGAAGACCAGTGTTAGTCTATTTGCCATCAAGCAAGAGCCCAGGGAGTCGATCCGAGCTTACATCCAACAATTCAACCGGGTGGCCATGGATATTCCAACGGCCACCTCAGAAACAATGATGAATGCGTTCACGCAAGGCCTCGTGGACGGTGACTTCTTCCGCTCACTTATTCGAAAGCCGCCCCGAGACTATGATCATATGTTACACCGGGCTAATGAGTACATTAATGTGGAGGAAGCACAGGCAGCCCGAAGAAAAGAAGCTCCAACTGAGCGGCTAGCCCCTACCGAGCAGAAGTTGCTCACTGGCTAACAGCCGCCTAGAGGACCGCGAACCGAAGTAGTACGCCCTCACCACGCAAGGTCCCACGCCATCCAAGAGGTAACCGCCGAGCGGCCCAAACCAAAGAAGAAGGTATGGACCCCTATGTTTTGCTCGTTCCACCGGACCAACACGCATAACACATGAGATTGTTGAAGCCTTCCCCTGATCGCCCACCCCGCTCCCCGGAGTGGCCGTCGTCGATCGTCATCATCTGATAGGCGACAGCGACACCATGAAGCCAATCGGCAGATATCCAGAAAGTCTCCCGAGCGGTATCATCCTCAGGGGCACGAGGACAATCCCCGGGTATCTAAGGAGCGGCCTAGGCCGTCCGTACGGGAGGAAGAAAATAGAAGCAACACATCCCGGGGCGAAATCAACATCATCGCTGGCGGACCGACCGGAGGTGACTCCAACAGAGCGAGGAAGGCTAGTATCAGGCAGCTCAAGATCTATACGGTCGGTTGCAGCCAAGAACGGGCGAGCGGGCCCGAAATCAGCTTCGGGCCCAGGGACCTTGAGGGAGTCGAAGTGCCACATGACGACGCCCTCATCATCAAAGCGGCTTTCGACGAACTGCAAATTGATTGAGCTGAGCTGCTGCCCATGACAACCCCCCTCTACGGGTTTACGGGCAATGAAGTTCTGCCGATCGGACAGGTCCGACTAGCTATTTCATTGGGAGAAGTGACGCTCAGAAGGACGTGGACTGCTAACTTCATCATGGTCGACTCTCCCTCAGCATACAATGTTATCCTGGGACGACTAGCACTCAGTGAGTTCCGAGCGGCCATCTCCACCTTCTACCAGAAAATTAAGTTCCCGGTTGAACATAAAGTTGGAGAAGTGCGAGGAGACCAGCTGGCGGCTCGGCGATGCTACGTCAAAATGGTCCGAGCCGAAGCTAATTCCGCGCAAAAGACGCCACAGATCGAGGTGAACGCCATAACCGAAAAACCACCCTCTTTGGTTTATGAAGAAAAAGAGGAGGTGCATATCCACCCGACCCGATTGGAGGCCACCACATTCATTGCGGTCGATCTGGAGGCAAGCCAGAAAAAGGAGGTGATCAAATGTCTCCAGAGAAACTGCGACGTCTTCGTTTGGTCGACGCATGAGCTGTCGGGAATTTCGCCAAGTATAGCACAGCATGAGCTTCACGTCCGACCGGACGCTCGACCGGTGAAGCAAAGGAAGATGGACTTTAGCGCCGAACAAAATGTCATCATCCGAGCGGAGGTCGAGAAGCTCCTGGAGGCCGGCCATATAAGGGAGGTCCAGTTCCCGAGCTGGCTCGCAAATGTAGTGCTAGTCTCCAAGCCGGGCAACAAGTGGAGGGTTTGCATCGATTTCCGGGATCTCAACAAAGCATGCCCAAAGGATTTCTGCCCTCTGCCCTGGATTGATCAACTGGTGGACTCCACAGCCGGGTGTGAGCTGATATACATGCTAGATGCATATCAGGGCTACCATCAGGTGCCGCTTGCCCGAGAAGATCAAGAGAAGGTCAGCTTCGTCACAGCCGACGACACTTACTGTTACAATGTAATGTCGTTCGGACTGAAGAATGCGGGAGCAACCTACCAGCGCTTAATGAACAAGGTATTCAAGGAGCAGATCAGACGCAATTTAGAAGTGTACGTGGATGATATTCTTATCAAGTCTGTCCGAGCGGCTGATCATTTTACGGACATGGAGGAGACCTTCCAAACGCTGAGGAAGTATGGAGTCAAGCTGAACCCTCAGAAATGTTTGTTCGAAGCAAAAGGCGGGTGTTTCTTGGGCTATATAGTGACCGAGCGGGGCATAAAGGCAAATCCCAGCAAGGTAAAAGCGTTGCAAGATATGCCACCCCCAAGAAATCTGAGGGAAGTACAGCGCTTGACCGGGCTGATAACTGCATTATTAAGATTCATCTCTAAGACTGCCGACCGGAGTCTCCCTTTTTTCAAGATCCTACGTAAAGCTACTAAGTTTCATTTGGGACGAGGAATGCGATCGGGCATTTGAGGAGCTGAAGACACACCTGAACTCCTTGCCCGTGTTAGCCAAGCCAGCTATAGGTGAGCCGCTCTGTATTTATTTATATTCAACCGAGCGGGCATTAGGCTCGGCATTAGTGAGGACGAGCGGTGAAGAACAACCCGTGTACTTCTTGAGCCATATGCTAAAAGATGCTGAATCTCGCTACACTGAGCGCGAGAAGCTGGCTTTTGCTTTGGTCCTCATCGCTCGGAGACTTCGTCCTTATTTCCTGGCACATACAATCATCATCCGGACAAATAGCCCATTGGGAAGAGTGCTGCTGAATCTAGAAGCGTCCGGATGGCTCATCAAATGGACAACGGAGTTGAGTGAATTTGACATTCAGTATCAACCCCGTAAGACGATAAATGCGCAGTCCTTTCCAGATTTTGTTACCGAAGTGCAAAATCCTGAACCCGAAGCTATCTGGAAAATATTTATGGATGGATCGTCCACTCGGCGCGGGAGCGGAATTGGTGTGCTATTACTCTCCCCCCAAGAAGAACGGATGCACCTATCCGTCCGATTGGACTACAAAGCCACAAATAATGAAGCGGAGTATGAGGCCCTCATAGCCGGCCTACAGGCAGCCCAGCATGTAGGAGTCGGTCGGGTGACACTCCATTCAGACTCCCAGCTGGCCGCCCAGCAGCTCTCGGGTACTTTTGAGATTAACAACGCTCGGCTCAAGCTCTACGCTGAGGCCTTCGAAAAGCGCAAGGCCCACTTCAGAGAAGTCATTATCCAGAAGATACCCCGAGCAGAGAACTAGGTGGTAGATGAGTTAGCCAAGCTCGCAAGTTCAATATCACCGGTCATCATCCAGTAGCCAATTGAGCAAGTATCCTTTGTGGCGCACATTGACCGAATGGAGGGCCTCGCATCCCCGAGCGATTGGAGGACAACCATCATAAAGTTTCTGCGCTCGGGTGTGACACCATTCGATCGGGAGGAAGCCCAGCTATTGAGAAGGAGAGTCGGTCGGTTCACACTCGTTGGAGGCCAACTCTACAAGAAGGCTTTCTCCCGCCCACTTTTGAAGTGTGTGAGCTCAGAGGACGCGGAGTACATCCTCCAGGAAGTGCACCAAGGATCGTGCGGAGGACATCCGGGCGGGCGATCGCTGGCTAGGAAGATCCTGCTGGACGGGTACTTCTGGCCAACCCTGTAAGCAGACGCCGCTCGGACCGTTGCGACGTGCCTCTCCTGCCAAAAGTACCACAACGTCTCCCACCGACCGGCGGAGGAGATGAAAGCATCTACAGTGTCCTGTCTCTTCGATCAGTGGGGAATGGATATTGTAGGTCCGTTCCCTATGGCGACCGGTCAGCGGAAGTTTCTTTTAGTGGCGGTCGACTACTTTTCCAAATGGGTGGAGGCCGAGCCACTGGCCAAGATCACCGAGCAGATGGTCAAAAGGTTTATCTGGCAGTATATAATCTGTCAGATCGGCATTCCTCGCCGGCACATATCTGATAACGGGCGACAGTTCGTCGGGAAGCAGCTCGAAGAATGGTGCAAAAGTTATGGCATCGAACAACACTTTACGTCCGTGGCGTACCCCCAAAGCAATGGTCAAGCCGAAGTAGCCAACCGAGAGATCCTTCGCATTCTTCGGGCTCGGCTCGACCATATGGGAGGAAGCTGGGTGGATGAGCTACCAGGCGTCCTATGGGCTATCCGCACGACCCCAAAGGAAGGAACGGGCATCACGCCATTCCATTTAGTGTACGGCGGCGAAGCAGTTATCCCAATTGAAGTTGGCGTAGAGTCCGTCCGGATCCAGAACTATGATGATGACAATGCCGAGCGAAGGAAGATGGAGTTGGACTTTATCGACAAGGAGCGAGCCAAGCCGTCCGTCCGGCTGATGGCGTACCGGCAGAGAAGGAAGCAGAACTACAACCGGCGTGTGATCCCTAGAGCATTCCAGGTCGGCGACCTAGTGTGGAAGAAAGTAAAGCCGATCAGGGACGTTGGCAAGCTGGAGGCTCCTTGGGCGGGCCCCTTCAAAGTCATCGAAAAGCTCCGCTCGGGTGCCTATTATCTGGAGGATGAAGATGGACGGCAACTGGATCGACCATGGAGCGCGAACCACCTCCAGCCTTACCGGAAAGGGTGAAAGGTGCGCCAATGCAATGTATGCTGTATACTTCCCGTTCGGCTGTATACTTGTAATGCAGGAGTAAAAAATCAGAAAATTAGTGCAAGTATAGGGCATCGTCAGCCGAATCGGAAGATCGTCGAGCTCCGACGTTAAATATCGAGAGTCGGACCGGCGACTATAAACCCTCCGGCTGGAAGACCGTCGAGCTCCGACGTTAAATATCGAGAGTCGGATCGGCGACTATAAACCCCCCGGCCGGAAGACCGTCGGGCTCCGACGTTAAATATCGAGAGTCGGACCGGCGACTATAAACCCTCCGGCCGGAAGACCGTCGAGCTCCGACGTTAAATATCGAGAGTCAGACCGGCGACTATAAACCCTTCGGCCGGAAGACCGTCGAGCTCCGACGTTAAATATCGAGAGTCGGACTGGCGACTATAAACCCTCCGGCCGGAAGACTGTCGAGCTCCGACGTTAAATATCGAGAGTTGGACCGGCGACTATAAACCCCCCGGCCGGAAGACCGTCGAGCTCCGACGTTAAATATCGAGAGTTGGACCGGCGACTATAAACCCTCCTGCCGGAAGACCGTCGAGCTCCGACGTTAAATATCGAGAGTCGGACCGGCAACTATAAACCCCCCGGCCGGAATGAAAAACGCTTGAAGAGAAGCGGCAACGGAAAGTAGTGACAAGTCATATGCCACCTACGCCCGCTCGGGAGGCCTAGTTGGCCGGGTTGTGTATCATAGGCCTCGACCAATCATCCACAAGCTTGCAAAGTAAAAACGAAGTTGCACAACACAAATTTTTCATTGAAATTAGCAAGGTCGAGCGGCCGAATTACAAAAAAGGATGTTTTTTTTTGGCCGAACGGCCGAATTACATAAAGACTTCTATTCTAGAAAATCATAAAGGTCCTTAGGGATGATGCTAAGGAGCGCCGCATAGTCTTGAGCCGGGATGCTGGCGGAGTCAGGGAGCTGACCCTTGGATTTCAGATAGTCCGTTGTGGTGGTGATGGCAAGCTCAAAGGCAGCATACATCCGCTTGCACACTTTTTCTGAAAATTCGGTCCAGCGGATGTGCTTCAGCCTCAGAGCTGCGACTCAGCCGGGTTCCGCCTCTTGATATTCCTTGAAGGCAGCTTGAGAAGCTTCGAGAGACTCCTGCAAAGTCTTCAGTTCATCCTTATGTTTAATCGCCTCGGCCGAGCGGCTCGCCTTCTCGCCGTCCAGCTGCTCCATCAGCTCTTTGACTTGTTGCTCCAGGCCTCGAGCCTCGACGTTTTTCTTCTCCAGATCGGCGATGGTCGTCTTCTTCCGATCGATTTCCAGGCTTATTTTACGGTCCAGTTATTTAAGCTACCGTTCGAGTTCAGCCAGAGTATGGGCCTGGCTGGCCGTCTTCTTTTGCTCAGCCGCCAACAGATCTTGGGTCTTCTTGAGCTCTCTCTACAGCTCGGCGTATGAAGGACCCTGGGAGGGCGCGCCGCCCGAACTCCTTAGCCTCTTTAACTCTTCGTCCACCATGTCCAGACGATTGGAGACAGCGATCTCCTCTACCCATCTCTAGCATGAATATAAATGTTAATAGCCGATCGGAATTACGGCATAAAAAACTTCGGAAGAAAACACACTTACCCTAGTGTCCTGCTGCATATGGCCAGATTGCTGAGGGGAATCATCGCGACACGTGCCTGAGCGTCGGCCCACATCACAGCTAGGGGCCCCTTCATGGTGATCATGTGCTCAGGCGCGGTGGGCCAATCAGACTCGGGCATCAACTCTTCGGTGGGGAGATGCAGGGAGTCCCTGATGGTACGACGCTGACCGGGAGTCGTCTGAGTGGAAGCTGGGGAAGGATCGGAGGCCGGTGCAGAAAACTGGGACAAAATGGCCGAGCGTTGGACTCGGCGGGGAGAGGGCGGAAGAGCGCTGACAGGTATGGCCTCGAGGGGGTTTGCGGACGCGTCCAGTTGGGATGGGGTCTGATCGGACGAGATCACCTCAACCGCTGGGGCTTTGCCGCGAGAATCGGCGGTGGTCCGTTCGGACGGCTGGACCGCGGAAGTGGCCGATCGAAGTGGTGTCTCCATTCGGCGCCTCTTTTGCCTAAGCGGGCGCTCTTCCTCTTGAATAGAACCTTCCTCCCGGATGGAAGGCCCTCGGCTAGAAGTTGCGCCAACCACTGGCTTCGGGAGAGAAGCCTGAGCGGCCGACTCCTCGTGGGTCTCGCTCTCCCCTTCGTGTGAGCCGACCGGCTCAATGCCAAGCAACTCCATCTCCTTGGTAGCTGTAGCCTCGAGTGCCGCCACTTTCCTCTTCAAAATCCCTACCATCACGGACTCCATGACAATGTCCGCTACAAAGGAAAAAGGAGAAAATCAGTTAGCAATCAAGGCGAATGCACAAGTAAAATTCTTACCGAAGCCGCTCGGGAGGGGAGTCCGGATTGGACTCAGGCCAAATATGTACATCACCCCTTCAGGTAAGAACTTGTTGATGCTGAATTTCAGACCGGCTAGCATGTTGGCAGCGTGAAGATAGTCCGGTCGGGTCTTGAACCTCTTTAGCTCAGGGGAGGTTGGCGGTCCGACCTGCCACTGGGTTTGGAAAGAGGCCCGTTCGGGAAGATGAAGATAGAAGTAGTACTCTTTTCAATGTTTATTGGAAGAGGGCAGTTTATTAAAGAAGACTAAACCAGGCTAAGCCTGGAACATGTAAGTACCCAGCTCGGACTGTTTAGGATAATAAAAATAGTAGAAGACCTCTGGTCGGAGGGGAATGTTGTGGATTTTGAACAAAACAACAACACCACATAGAAGGCGGAAGGTGTTAGGGACTAAGCTTCCGAGCGGAATGCCGAAAAAATTACAGACTTCTACGATAAAGGGATGGATTGGAAATCGCAGACCGACTATGAACTGGTCACGGAAAACACAGATAGCTCCGCGTGGCGGTTTGTGTGGCCGAGCGGAGGGGGAGGGTAAGATAAGTTCAAAGTCAGAGGGGATGTCAAAATTGTCCATCAGAATATCGACATCGCGTCGATCGAAGCGCGACTCCATGGTGGTATACCACGGGCCGAGGGCTGGGTCTTGAGGCTGAGAGGAACTGGCCATTGTCCGAACGGGTTAAACCACAAAAGGCGAGGAGAGGCAAATGATAGAAAGAAGAAGACGACAAACAATACAGCAGCCAGAGAACGAGAACTCGGCAAAAAACATGAGGATAACAAAGGAGGGGTAAGGACCTTACAAAGAAGCTGAGGATCGAAAGGAGGAGGCTGGAGATCGACGGAAACGGAAAAGCGGGATCGCCGGAAGTCTGAAATGCCAAAGGAAGCTGTGGAGCACAAGAAGGCACAGATGCGGCGAGGAGGGGGAGAAGGTGAAGGCTTTATAGGGTTGAGCCCGAGCGACCTCCACCGTCGGATGCAGGTCACGGGAACCGAAGCACGCATTGGGTCGTCCATTTCAAACCGCCTCGGTCTCGTCGCCCGCTACGCCGCCGCCGTACGATGACGGCAGCAGCGCCACATGGCATTCGGCCACTGGAGTGCATTTAATGAGCGCCTTCACGAGGCACAGAGCGCATGCCCGGCCTTAATGTCGAAGATTGGCGCAAATTTCGAAGAGATCCGAGGAATGTTGGCGTTGACTAAGGTCATAGCTACCCCTGTGGGGGTCGAGCGGAGGATAGTTTCACAGAGACACCGCTCGGTGTGACTGGCGGTCCAGTCAGTCGGACTAATCGCCTCCTTCGACTAGACTTGAAGGAGAGACAAGTGATCCGGCAGTAAGGACGGGGGACCCCCTTTGTGGGGAGCCAATGACACGTGAAGGTCAGAAGTCAAAAGAGTCAGCATGAGGTCCATCCGATCGGAGAAGGGTCAGGTCAACAGGCCGAACGAGTCCGGGCAGAATCAAAGACAACCCGACGGGGAGTCGGATTTCCGACGCTCATGGTGAACAGGGTCGCTGAGCCGAGTTGGTAGCCCGCTTGGCCAAGGCGTAAAGCATCAATGCTGTGAAGGAACAGTCTCAGACGAGCACGCGATGGAGTGAAATCTTCCCGGTCGGACCGATACCTACGCCCGGTTGGACAGATGCCTGCCGAGCGGATGGACGCTTGGCTCAGGGAAAAAAGAGACAAGGACAAGGGGACATTGGGGAACATCTTCTGACAACAGGCATGTTTGACGACCAAGCCATACGCAGAATCCTACGACGGAAGGTTCTACTGTCCCATCAAAGAGGTGCTCGGACTATAGCAGTATGGTGTCAGGCATGCTCCTCTGGTAAGCCCATACTAAGGTATGGTAAAGGACATGTGTACGCCTCGGTAGGTGTGCATAAGCCTCCCTACAACTCTATATAAGAGCCCTCAGACTTCGTCGGAGGTACGTGATCTCTCATCTTTGGAGTCACTTCATCCTTTTCCTCTTGCCTGACTTGAGCGTCGGAGGGTCGTCGCCGGGAACCCCTTCCCGGCTCGACTTCCTTGCAGGTTCGCCGGAGATTTGTGCAGTTGGTCGGAGATAGGGAGAGCGTCACGTCCCCAGCGTCCGTCGACTCAGCGTTCGGACAGGATCAGATAGGATAAATCGACTTGAAGCCGAGCTATTGATCATGATGCCAATCAGAATTTGTTACTGATCGGATTTGGCCCTGAAATCCTTGCTGAAGTTTGATCGGAATTGCCGAACAAATTAAAGCTGTTTGGAACCTTCAATTAAAACTGGTTGGAAATTGCCCGGCCTTTATTACTTTGGATTTTACCGATCGGCTTTACCGAAGGAAGCTGGTGGACTTTCTTTGGAGGAAGGCTCATTATTGATGCATGGTTTTAAGAGAGTGTGTTTCATGGGTCCCACTAGGCTTATTCATTGTTAGGGGGAGCAGGCCACTCGTGCAATGATTTCCCTCCGCGTCAGGCGCCATTTTGTGCCGATCAAAACCTATGGGCTTTAGCCATTTGGCATTTGATTCGGAATTCATGGAGTTTTGTCGATCTACTTGGAACTGATTCCTTTTGATTGAAAGCTTGGACTGTCGCTTAGCCGATCATATTTTGCCCTTTTGAATGACTCCCGATTTGATGTTTTGTTGCTCAACTTGGAGATGTTGACTAGAAATGCTGAGTGCCGATAAAATTTGTAATTTGTTTGGAAAGGTCAACTGCATATTGCCAATTGAAATTTGGGAGCTGCCAACAACCGACTGGGTATTTGATTGGATTCCTCGCTCTCAGATGTTTAAGGAGTTGGGAAGAAAACAAACATCTCATCGAAATGAAGACCTATAAACTTATAGTGTAATGGTTGAATGAGATGACACCTAATCCTGTCTGAAATATGCAAGGTGAAACGCTGACTCCGATGAACAGCGATCTTTTGTAAAGACGAACTGTTGAATATCCGAAAGAGCTCATCAACAATCTTGCACACAATGAGACGAGCCAACAAAGCATTAGTGACGTAAGACCGAGATAGGGATCCCTGGCTAGGCCCTCCGACGCTCAAGTTAGTCCCTCTCTAAGGTGGAAGCAGAAGAAGAACTGAAGTACTTTGAAATAGAGTTTGAACACTAGAATTTTCTTACCTTGCCAACGGAGAGGATCCTCTTTTTATCGTACCTCATATAACCTCCGCAGTCATGAGGTGGTCCCCAATTTGTTAAAGTTTGTTAGAAGATGAAGTCATCTTCTAGATTTCATGCAATAATCCTTTAAGAAATTTTTTTGTACCCCAGATGTACTTTTTTTTGTCATTTATGACTCATATTCCTGATGAAGTATGCATAGAAACACATCACCGTAACTGAACAAGCTTCTAGAAGATATTTCCCGTCAAATTTTCCAGGTTGTCATATCTCCAGCCGGTCCTTTAAATCAATCGCATATATAATAAGAATACCATATGTTAAGTGTATCTCGGTCGGTCATTCAAACTGGTCACATATGATGTTAAGAATAACTTCTATTGACATTTCTCTGTCAGGCCGGTCATTTAAGTCGGCCGCATATATTAAGAATATCTTCTATTGAGTATGTCTCGACCGGTCGTTCAAACCGGTCGTATATATACATGAAGAATATCTTCTGTTGAGCATATCTCGGTCAGTCATTCAAGCCGGACACATATATATGAAGAATACTTTTTGCTAAGCATATCTCGACTAGTCGTTCAAGCCGGCTGTATATATATAAACAATACTTTTTTGTTGAGCATATCTTGGCCGGTCGTTCAAGCCGACCGCATATATATGAAGAATACCTTCTGTTGAGCCTATTTTTATGCTCGGTCAGGCTTTGCCTAACTGAGCGCCTGTAAGCACCTTAGTGGTCACTCGGCCTTCACTCGACCAGTAATGTATTAAAAGTTATACATAAGGCTAAGTGTCTTTATGCTCGGTCGGGTTTTGCTCGGCCGAGCGTATATGAGCATATGGGTGCTCGCTCGGCAGGTAATATATTAAAAACTATACATAGGGCTAAGTACCTTTATGCTCGGTCGGGCTTTGCCTGGCGCTCACTCGGCCTTCGACCGACTGGTAATGTACTAAAAGTATACAAAAGGCTAAGTGTCTTTATGTTCAGTCGGGCTTTTGCTCGGTCGAGCGTATATGAGCACATGGGTGCTCACTCGGCCTTTGATTGACCGGTAATATATTAAAAACTATACATAAGGTTAAGTACCTTTATGCTCGGTCAAACTTTGCCTGGCCAAGTGTATACGAGCACATGGGTGCTCACTCGGCCTTCGATCAACCGGTAATGTACTAAAAGTTATACATAAGGCTATGTGCCTTTATGCTGGGTCGGGCTTTGCCTAGCCGAGCATATACGAGCACATGGGTGCTCGCTCGACCTGCAATTGACCGGTAATGTACTAAAAGTTATACATAAGGCTAAGTGCCTTTATACTCAGTCGGGCTTTGCTCGACCGAACGCAAATACACATACTAGCACTCACTCAATCTTCTCTTGGCCGACTATATAACTCTCCTATCTTTCTTGATCGTGACTCCTCCTTCATTCACTAGGCTGACCTATCATAACCCATATCACTAGCCTCCCCTTCAAGTCTAGTCGAAAGAGGTATGACCGACTGACTAGACACGAGTTTCAATTTTGTTTATTCACTTTATTCACCTAACTCATTATTTTTTCTTTTTACTATATCTTGAGAGTCGCACGATTTTTCAAAATTATCTCATTGGTAATTTGTCCTTTAATGGAAAGAGAATGTTCGATGATATGGTGGCTCAGTATATGATTTGGTCTGTTCTGTTTATTATAAATGCCTCTTCCTGGGCGAGCACCACGTAGCATTTTTTCCCATTTGTTGAAGCAACCCTTAGCATGCTTTTTTGTTCGTGTCTTATCCCATATTCTTCTTAGCAGATCAACAACTCTTCTCTGTTGAACCGTTTCAATTTAACGGTGATCCGTATATTGTCCTAAAACCCTAAATCTCTTTTAATTCTTTATTCTTCATCTTCCTCCAGTTACTCTTTGGTGATTCTCTTTTCTGACTCCCTTCGACAACCCGCGCTTGTTCATCTTCTTTGGTCTTCTTCTGTTCTTTTTTCCTTAAAGACCCAGTAAGTCGCTTATTCCTTAAGTGTTCCTGTTTTTCACCATAGCTGAAGAGTTTTTAATCCCTTAGTATGCTCAAATTCATTCTTCCTTTACTAATTTCGATCGAACTTCCGTTCGTTCTCAATATGAAATCCCTAAATAATATCATATTAAGGTTTCGCAACCTAACGTTCATCCCTATCTTCCTCCTGATAACTACATTACCTTTTTCAAAGATCAGCTAGTTGCAGGTTTATGCTTTCCTATCCTCCATTCTTGATAGATATAAGTTAATATTTTGGTATTCCTTTACAACAATTTATCCCAAATGCTTTTAGGTATTTATGTGGGTTGTATATGACATTTCGCCTCTTCAGTATTCCTCCTACTACTCAAAATTTTTTCATGTTCTCTTATTCTAAAAAATCGGAGCCAGGAGTATTTCTTTTTCAATCTCGCCCAAAGATGGTGTTCTTTGAAGAAATGCCTTCATCCATCAAGGGTTGGAAATCACACTTTTTCTTTATCAAATTTCCTGGGCCTATCACATGGTCTACTAAGTGGCAATCTTCTTTTCCTCCTCTCCCTGACATAAGAGAGCTTCATCAACAACCAATTTTTTTTACTATTCCAACAAATTACTTGGTCATCACTTTTATATTCACAAATGGATACGCGGTGATCTTCTATACTTTTTTGGCCTGAGCCATGTTCAAAAGAGACTACAATGTTCCTTTGGTAAGTTTTGACATTTTAACTATTACTCCTTTACTAACTAAAATACTCTTTTATTTATTGTAGTGGATGATGTATTCAGAGCTTTGGTTGACAAGGAAATCTGCTTAGAAGATGAGTCCTTACTAGCCAAAGAACAAAAGCTCAATGGGGAGCTCAACACTGCATCAACTCAAGCTTCTGATACTCCTTTGTTTGAACCCTCTACCCAACCTACACTCACTTCTAGTTCTCACGTCACTGCTAGGGAGGCCTCCACAAGTTTACCTCCCCTGCTGGAGGACATTACTGGTGCAGCGGGGCCGGCAAGAGGGGGGTAAATTGCTTGAAAAATAAAACTATACCCTCCTCAAGGCTTTCAACTCAAAAAATACAGCAACAATAATAAAATTAAAAGTAGAAATAAAAGGGAGGCCAGAAATTGACTTGGTTACAACCAAGACGGTTGTTAATCCAAGGCAGTTGAATAGCTCCACTAGTAGAGTCTCCTACACTGTAGGCGGAGAAGCCTTTTTACACTTAGAACGCTCACTAGTTGTTAGGAATTGATTACAGAATGGAATACTTGAATGAATATTATTTTCTAGCTCCAGGGGCCATTTTATAGCTCCTGGAAATCTTATCTTGAAGGTCCAAGGACCCTCCAATAGAGGTCCAAGGCGCCTCCAACTAGTGGATGGATAAAACTTTATCCATTACGCAAACGGTCATCTTTAACCTGTCTGAGGCGCCTCAAACAAGCATGAAGGTGCCTCCAAGTTTGAGGCACCTTCAAGGTTGAGGCGCCTCCAATCTTGCTTGAGGCGCCTTAAAGCTGGCAGGTATATACCAGCTTCTCTTTTTACTTCTTTGGCTTCTAGTTCTCCGTTCGTTTGGGTGATTCCGGCCAATCGGAATAGGGTTCACCCGAACCCAGTTCCCAGCCTTCTACTCGAGCAGTCTTCCGTCCCGACTTTACGTCCCTCGAACGTCGCGCACGTTCTTCTTGCCCACCGGTGTACTCTTCTGCAGCTCTCTCATCCTTCGGATGCACCAAGCCTGTCGGCTCCCTTCCCGTGCCATCCATTTCGCTAGCTGCGTCTTCCGCTCGATTTCCTGTGCTCCTAAGCTCCTGTATACTTAGACACAGGGATCAAAAACACACAGGACCTATCTAACTTTGGTTGATCACATCAAAATATCCACGGGGTCCAACAATCTCCCCCTTTTTGATGTGCATCAACTCAAGTTCAAGTTAGGATAAAATCAACCAAATAGTAATTTAAGAAAATTACTAAACTAACATTTTAGGTACAAAAATTGCAATAATAGAATTTGCAACACAAGTTAGAACAGAAAAATTATAATTATCCTAACTCCCCCTAAACTCAAACTTGTACTTAACTATCTCCCCCTTTGATCACAATAAAAAAGAGTGGGGAACAAAGTAAAAAATTTAAAACATTTTCCACGTAATAATAAATCTTTTTCAGAAAAATTTAATTAAGATAATTTTAGAAAAAAATTCTTATTTAGAATTTTTCTAAGAGACATTTTTCTAGAAAGAGATGTTTTTGAAGAATTTCCAAAAGAATGTTTAAAAATTTTCCAAAGTATTATCTATATTAATAGTTTTATCAGAAAGTTAATTAAACATTTTATTTTCAATATTTTTGCTTCTAGGTCATGGCGAGGCACTAAGCTTTCTTGGTTATTGGAGCAACAACCACTTCTTTAGTCAAAGCTTCATAAAGAAATTTTAATGTTTAATTTTCTTCTGAAAGCCTTAATCTTAAAGAGATTTTAATTCAGTAAACATTTTGGAACTCAGTATAGATTCCTTACTATAGGGTTAGTTAAAAGCTTAGGGGGTTATAGCCTTTAGGTATTCTTCTAAGTTGACTCTGATGCTTTCTTATATACCAATTTAATTTCCCATAAACCTTGATTTTTGATTTTTGAAAAACATTAGCATTTGGACATGTATCAGATTTTAACTTTTCAATTTGGAGTTTCAATTTATCATTTTCAGATCTCAAATTATCTAACATTTTATTTAAGTTAGCAATTTTTTTTTCTGATTCAGCTAAGTTTTTAAAAAGAGCTTTAATAAATTGAAATGATTGTTTAGGGTTTAGAGCACATACCTTACTTACCTTACTTTGTGGTGCTCCCCTTTAATCATAGCTTTCCTCTTCTGATGTTCCTCCCCCTTCATTTATGCTCATTTCTGAGCTTGATTCTTCTTCTGGCAGATGGTTTGCTATCAGTGCTAGTCTCGAGAAGGCTTCGTCTTCAGATTCCAAGGATGATGATTCATCCCATGTAGCCTTCAGACTCTTGCGCTTCGAGGACGTCGGTCTTCAAGACTTTTCATTGTCCTTTTTCTTTAATTTGGGGCAGTCATCCTTGATGTGCCCATCCTCGTTGTAGTTGTAGCACCGGACTGTCCTTTTGTTGCGCTGATGCTTCCTCGACTGCCATTTAAATTTATTAGTTTTAAGAAATTTATTGAAACGTCTTACCAGTAGCGCCGCTTCGGTTTCGTCGATCGACGTTTCGGAGTCGGGATCGTCCTTTTCGGCTTGAAGGGCAATGTTGAGGTTCGACTTTTCTACTTGTTTAGGCTCTGCAAGTCGAGACTCGTGAAGTTCGAAGGTAGAAAATAAACTTTCTAGACTACTTACCTCAAAGTCCTTAGAGATGTAGTAAGCATCTGCTAAGGACGCCCACTCTGGAGTCCTTGGGAAGGCGTTTAGTGCATACCGGATGGAATCTTGGTTTGTTACCATTTCGCCGAGATTTGTCAGTTGCGTTATCAGCTCCTTGATCCTCTCTTGGAGTTGCGTAACCTTCTCGTCGTTGTTCATCCGAAGATTTGTTAGTTGTGTCCGGAGGACGTCGCGCCTTGCTAGCTTCGCTTCTGAGGTGCCCTCGTGGAGCTCCAGGAATTTATCCCAGAGGTCTTTGGCGGAGTTGTAGTTTTCAATCCGACTTACGTCCTAGGGCGGCAGAACATTGAGCAGGTGAAATCCGCCTTTCCGTTGGTCATGCAATCGGCTTGTTCCTTTTTCGCCCAGTTGCATTCTTCTTTGTCTTTTGACGCTGTATATCCATATTTCATTATTAAAAGAATATCGAATTCGGTATTAAAAAATACCTTCATTTTGCGTTTCCACATAGTGAAGTCTCCATCGAACTTCGGGGGATGAATGTTTGCTCCGGCCATCGTCCTGATCTTTGTGCTTCAGTTGGCGGTTAGTCCTTCTAAGGTGGTCGGGCTCTGATACCACTTGTTGGTGCAGCGGGGCCGGCAAGAGGGGGTGAATTGCCTGAAAAATAAAACTATACCCTCCTCAAGAATTTCAACTCAAAAAATACAACACTAATAATAAAATTAAAAGTAGAAATAAAAGGGAGACCAGAAATTGACTTGGTTACAACTAAGACAGTTGTTAATCCAAGGCGGTTGAACAACTCCACTAGCAGAGTCCCTTCATTGTAGGCGGAGAAGCCTGTTTACACTTAGAACACTCACTAGTTGCTAGGAATTGATTACAAAGTTGAATACTTGAATGAATATTATTTCCTAGCTTCAGGAGTCATTTTATAGCTCCTAAAAATCTTATCTCGAAGGTCCAAGGCACCTCTAACAGAGATCCAAGGCGCCTTCAACGAGTGGATGGATAAAACTTTATCCATTGTGCAAACGGTCATCTTTGACCTGTATGAGGTGCCTCAAACAAGCATGAAGGCGCCTCCAAGTTGGAGGCACCTCCAATCCTACTTGAGGCGCTTTCAAGGTTGAGGCGCCTCCAATCTTGCTTGAGGTGCCTTAAAGTTGGCAGGTATATAAGTGTTTCCAGCTTCTCTTTTTACTTCTTTGGCTTCCGGTTCTCCGTTCGTTTGGGTGATTCCGGCCAACCGGAATAGGGCTCACCCGAACCCATTTCCTGGCCTTCTCCTCGAGCAGTCTTCCATCTCGGCTTTACGTCTCTCGAACGTCGCGCATGTTCTTCTCGCCCACCGGTGTACTCTTCAGCAGCTCTCTCATCCTTCAGACGCACCGAACCCGTCGGCTCCTTTCCCGTGTCGTCCTTCTCGCTAGCTGCGTCTTCTGCTCGACTTCCTGTGCTCCTAAGCTCCTGTATACTTAGACACTGGGATCAAAAACATATAGGACCTAACTAATTTTTGTTGATCACATCAAAATAACCACGGGGTCCAACAGACACCCCTTTAGAGTTACAAGAACAGGCACCGGAAACTACTCCCACAAGAAAACGCCTTGGGCGGAAATTAACCTTAGCACCTCTCCCCAAGAAATGGGTTGTTTCTGTTCCTGAGGATGTACTTGCAAGAGATGTTCAACCTACTTCTCCTGAACCTACCCTATCTTCCTTATACCCTATGCTTTCTTCCTCACCTATTTAGCCTCCAGAAGATCCCTCCATTCAAAGTGTTAATTTGGATCCTGAGTTCATAATGACCTTTCCAGAGCAAATTCTTTTTCCTATCCAAGGAGCTCAGGGTCCTCCTATTCTCCTTTTTTCTCCTCCTTCACTTCATAGTTCTTTATTGTCTTTCTCCACATCTTCCTCCACCCTTCCAATATTAGTGGGTGGTTCCTTAACTACAGTTTGGGCAGAGGCTTGTAAAGAACTTGAAAAGCTCACCTCTACTGATTTGGCCGACAAGTTTTCTTTTGAGGAAACTAAGGTAACAGCCCTTTATACCTTTATTTTTTTCATTAATGCATTCTATTAATAACTTTTTTTTCTACAGCAATGGGTCACTAATATGAGTGTGGCCCGCTAATTATATAATTTAGCTCAAGAAAATGACATACTAAAGCGGCAAACTCCTGGAGCATTTTTTTCTCATGCCTCAAGAGAATTAGCGGAGTTATCTAGCCAGCTACAAGAAACCCGTAAACTTCTTGAGGCAGAATCTAAAAATTCGAGTCAATAGAAGGTCTCTGTAGAAAATTTTGGGTCTCAAGTTAAATCAGAGGCTAACCTTCGTACTGAATTGACATCTAAACTAGATAAGTATACTGCCGAAAATGCCTAATTATCATCCTAGTTGCAGGCGCTGAAGGATCCTCATGCTTCAGAATT
Source organism: Zingiber officinale (assembly GCF_018446385.1). Taxonomy (NCBI): domain Eukaryota; kingdom Viridiplantae; phylum Streptophyta; class Magnoliopsida; order Zingiberales; family Zingiberaceae; genus Zingiber; species Zingiber officinale. The sequence goes on along the minus strand of NC_055997.1, from coordinate 38,454,578 downwards.
GGCTTCTAAAGACTCTGATTTGCGATCTAAGGACTCTGAGCTAGACCTTCTATGCTCATCCTTAACCACAGCTCAGGCAAATATTTCCTCCAAAGAGTCTGAGTTGAAAGCCTCTCAAGATGCTTTGGCGGATTATCAGGCAAGTGAAGATGACTGCTTTGAAAAAAAGGAAAAGAATACTTTTAGAATCTCCTGAATTCAATGCTCCTATTGCTGCTTCGATTGCCAGGGCTTTCACTCATGGGGCTGAGGGGGTATAAAGCAACTAAAATAAAAAGGGCATATAATTTATGATCCTTGAGTCAATTTCCTTGATCGTCGAAAATTGCTTGATAACATACCCTTTGATTTGTTTCCCAAGTTGATTTAACTTTCGATCTACTGCTTTTGTGATGTAGAACAATTCTAAATATTAACCTTTTCTTATGATGTTTTACCTATCTGGACAGTTTGTTTTTGCTGAGTATTCAAAGATTGGTATGATGTTATGTTGATTATAGTTGATTTGGTTTCATTACTAAAGTGTTGAGTTACTATTTTTAATCAAAGTTGGCATCCATATAGGTTTTAACATTTACTCGGGTTTATTTCATTATCTTTAGGGTTATCATTTATTAATCATTCCATAAACAGGTTATCCTTACTTTAATTTATACATTATTTCTGGATAACCATTTTTGTCTGACCTTTATCGGTTGGGCAAGCTCACTTTTGTATTTAATTTTACCCGACCTAATACTCGACAGACCTTTGATGACCGATCAAGTTCAGATATTGTAGCTTAATTAACCTTTGGACTTGATTGGCCAGCGACGGCTGATTGAGTTTATATATATATATATATATATATATATATATATATATATAAATTCGATCAGTTAGTAATGACCGACCGAATTCATAATACAAGAAGTATATAATACTTAGTCTTTTTTGGGATCTTGGAACTTTTAAGTTCAACCTTGGTAATGGTTTTAATATTTTGAGAATATAACATTTTGTATCGGTTACCAATACTATTTTCCTATTGGTGAAACGTGTACCCATGACGTCTGAACTATACCTATCTCACTATGCCCACCGCCTTATCAATCCATCCAATGATTCCTCTTTAACCCCACTTTTTTCCTCACCTCGATCTAACGTTCTTACTTAAAACACCCTTGTCGATACCCTAATAGGGCTTTTAAAGAGAAAAAAGAGGAAAACCCCTAAAACTTTGTCTTCTTCCTCTAGTACGCATATTCCTTACTCTTCAATTATTTTTGAGTTAGATGAGTTGCTGTGTGTCTATAATTGGGACTAGGCATGAACGTGAATTTTCATTAGAGAGATGTATAGTTTGTTGTCTCTTTTGAGTGTACGTTTCGATATAGCTCGGCATGACCTTAGAATACTTATTTGAAGTTGAGTATCTAAGGCAACTATACTTCTATATGAAACATAACCTCCTAAAGGAGAATAATTCTATATATGGACAAGTCTACCACTTGACCTAATGGGCTTCCCCTAATCATATGCTATGCAAGTGACCTACGTAATCTAGAGATGTATACCCAGGGAGACCTTGTGACAGGAGATACTCTACTGAAAACCTGGAATCTCTAAGCTACTTCTTTACTTGATGACATACTTGGTTACTAGTCGAGGAAATACTCCGATACACCATCACGGGGTGGAATTTGGTAGATGTTTAGACTGTCCTGCAAACATGCAAGTAGAGAACTAGGAATGGGTCAATTCGTAGCACAACATCCACCATTACAATTAAACTTTCGACCTAAAACATTTTTTGAATAAAGGACTTCCTCAGTTATCTTTCTTTACTTTTATTTTCATATCTTATTTGAAAAACCAAAACACTCATTCAAAGTGCAAAACCAATTAGCATTTAATTCTCAATCCTTGTTGGATTGACTTATAAATTGTATTACTTGATGACGATCGTGTGCTTATAGTTTTTTCACATCAACCAAATACCTCCAATAAAATATATCAGACATGTGTGCACACTCAACATACATATATCCAGAAATATGATCCATCAATCACCTATATCTACATGTATGATAAGATCCAACAGGTGTCTACCAACAACATATACAATAAGTAACAACACTTATATACGTGTGCACACTAACATATACATTATCAACATGATGACTCCTACAGTACACACCATATGCGTGTGTACACTACAAAGTAGGAATATCAAACAATGAGACTGTATAGACAATAAAAAAAATTATCTCAAAGATCAAGCATAGATAAAATACAAGTGTAGTCAAGATAAAGCAACCTAATACATCCAATAATCCATGCACTAAGCTCAATGAACTAAAGAGGTCAAGGAAGAAGTACACGCCTTTATTGTAAGTCGCGCTGAATATCTTCAAGTCCAATAGTCTGCTTCAAATTGAATCAAAACTCTGCAATATAGAATACAAATCAATCCAATCAACTATAATTTGAATAACCAAACTCAATAAAACCACAACCTTCATATTGCTATTGTGGATTAATCACACAGAAGTTACCTCTCCAATTTGCACAAGGCAACTATAGATGTAGCTCTCATCCATTCAATACTACAAGTCACCGATCCAAAATGTTCATACCTCATCAGCCACAACTGATTGTGGAGCCAAATCTTGGGATGGTAGACACTTTTTACTGCATCTGAGGGGAAAACAAAACCAGAGGCCGACACTGCGACTGGTGTTGTTCCATGGGCAGTGCCATGGAAGGGCTGAAGTGGGATTGCTGGAGCTCGATCAGGGGATCATGCCAAGACAACACGCCAGCGATGGAGGGGAATTAGGAACAATTAGGCATTCCTCATCGAGTGATGGTGATGGTGGACCCGCAGGTGCTCGATTCCATCCCTGATGTCACCATCTTCTAGATCCACTGTGTTTGGCAACCACTAGCGATCTGACGAGCAACACAAGGTGGCAACGACGAACGGGGTGGCAGTGATGGAATCGTAGGGCATCATCAGGTGGCGCTCGATTACGGGTGATGGTGGATCGACGATCCAACGATCTAGGGCAAAGGCGCATGAGGAAGAGTGCTACAACTGGCTGAGGCCATCGGGGCTAGCAGCTATTGGCGTCGGGGCTCGTTGGTTGGCATCAGCACAGGAGGAGAGGTGTGCAGTGGCGGTCATGGTACACCGTCAATGAAGAGGGTGGCTAGACAGGCATCTCTCCCTCTCAATGTTCAACACTTGCGATTGGCTAAGAGGGGGAAGCAGCGGTGGTGTTGTGAGGGAGAAGGGTTCGGGATCGGGATTAAGGAATTCGGTGGAGAAGGAAAAATGAGGGGACAATAAGAAACCTAAGTTTTAATAGAAAACTTAAGCTTATTAATCTAATCAACTCCCATATAAATGGATATTCCAAACAGGCTTTCTCCGAGTCCAATAGATCCATCCCCTTAAACTGTGTCATTTGGCCTCCGTTAAAATCTCGAAAAATTTCTAAAAAATTTCAAAAAATTCTATAACATTATTTCTCAAATAACCTTATTATTTAATTATTATTTAGGTGTCATATTTTACATAGGTGGTGGAAGTCTTGGTGAGTGAAGCCAGACAATGGAAGTCCTAGTGAGTGAAGCTAGGTCATAGTGAATGAAGGTAGGTGGTAAAAATCCTAGTGAGTAAAGATAGACAGTGGAAAATCCTAGGGGTAATCCTAGATAATGGGAAGTCTTGGAGGAGTGAACTCCAAGCATGAAGCCTAGTAGGTCGGGTAGACTTTTAGGAGTACGGTTTGATTGTAAAGGATTAACCCTTAGATGGTAGACTTGGAGGAGACACCTTCAAGCAAAAGGTAAGCCTAGTAGGGTAGTTAGACTTACAAGAGTATGGCATGATGTGGATAAGGATAAGAAAAAGCTAGATGATGTGAATAGAGATAAAACTTCATCCAAATAAGGCTTCATCTAGATAAGAGTTAATCCAAATAAGGATATAATCCAACTCAATAAAACGAGACGAAGGCTTTACGTTCAATGAATCCATTCTTTATACTATTACCATCTCTACGCTCAGAAAGCTATGCCACGAAGCTCTATGACTGGGGAAGTGTTACGCAACTGCAAGTGTACGGTTTCGTCGTCAGTAATAAAAATATCGAATCTATAGGGGATGTTGATTAAGCACTAGAGATGTCGCAAGGTAAGTTATCTAGACGGTCGAAAGCTAGCTTTGGAGTTTGCAAACTAATGAGGATGATTGAAAAGGGAAAGAGAAGGATGAGAGAAAGAGAAAGAACTGATCTTGGATGGAATGAGCTTCGGGAGATGGGTTCTAGGATTTTGGTTTCATTGTAATACTAGGAGATACTACATACATTGCTTAGTTTTCATCCTCTATGTCAATGTTCTTGTAGGAAGTTAGATTGGCCAGTATCCCTAAGTATCACGGAGAGACGTTCCCTATGAAATCCTATAACGGTTAACCCCCATATCACGAGGGTGCCTTGGTAGATCACTGGGATACATATCTAGTAAAGAACAAAAAGGATAAGGGTAGAGGTTCGGTACGATTACCTACTTCCTTATGGAGGAATTGCCTCTCTTTTCAAGAGAATGTCCTAGACATCCATGAACGGGTTACCCTTGTCACTAGGGCCCCTCGGGTATACGATCTAGAGCACTCTCTTTACGAGAGCAGCAGTTCCTAAGGGATCGTCTCTCCTTTTAAGGGAATGTCTTAGACGTCTGGAAAGGGTTACCCCTGTCACTAGGGTACCTTGGTCAATACGCTCTAAGGTATCCCCTTTGCGGGATCAACAATCCTCCACATCAATTAATCAAAGAATAGAAATATAAACATCTCACACAAGCATGAACAAGAATTGACAAGTCATCGTATAGAAACAAAGTGAATCTACATAGTTCTACATCTCCATCGCATTACAAATACTCCCTAATCCTAGAAGAGGACGTCTACTCCATTGTGGGGGAAGAAACAATCCTAAAACATAAAGAAGAACATACTTACAACCCTTGATATGAGAAGGAAGGGAAGAAGCGATGTTTGCCGAGGTTTCCGATGTCTTGGAGATGCCCCCTTGTTCTGGAGATAGACGGAACATCAAGGGACGGCGATGGATGAAGCTCGAGGGTTTCCCCTGAAGGATAAAACCCTTTCCCAAGGAGAGGGACGAAGTCCCCGAACCAAGATGCCAAGAATAGGGTTCTTGACCCTTTTATACCTCCTCCAAGCCACCCAGGAAAACTAGGATTACGGGGCGTCCGGTAAACTGAGTTTTTCACCGATTAAATCAGGTTTTCTCATGATCTCCCCTGAACCAAAGTTGTAGCTCTCGAAATTATCTTCAATCTTATACCTGGATCGAGCCCTGGCTCCAACTGATCCGAAAGTTATGGCGGTTCGAAGTTTGGTCTGCGGTCTGGGCGGAGGTCCAGTTGAACCCACGGTTGGGAGGCACGACCGTGCCATTTAGTACGGGAAAAAAAATTATTTCTCTCTGTTGGATCTGAAGCAAAGTTATAGATCTTGAAGTCAGCTACGTTTCGGTATAAATAATAGCCCGAAACTCTAACGGAGCACAAGGTTATGACCAAATTACGATCAGTCTGCAATCTACCCAGAATTCAGCACAGCTCTGTTTTGGCGTGGCACAACCCGCGTTCTTCGTCGCACGGCCATGTGGAATCCACACGGCCTCACACGGCTTCCTCTCGGGTTGAGTCACACGGTCGTGCGAGGTTATACGGCCGTGGCCTTCTTCATCTCTGCTGAGGTCACACGGCCGTGTGGATTCACACGGTCGTGACCTTTCTCTCCACTGGAATGTTGGCACGGCCGTGTGCTGCTTGGCCAATGTCATGGGGGCATGGCCGTGCATGGTTGCACGACCATACCTTGCTTGGCTGCTGGTGGTGAGGCATGTTCGTGTAGGGTTGGACGGTCGTGCTCTGATTTCTCTCTGGATTGGCCACACGGTCGTGCAAGGTTGCACAGCTGTGCTGTCTGCTTTGTCCTAGTGCGTCGACAATCACTGTTTTCGCTCCAAAAGTTATCCCTGTCAATACAAAACCAAACAAAGAGCAGATATAAAAAAAAAGAGTATATATGTTGAATACATGCTAAAAGAGGCGATCATGCAAGGAATATATACGTATAAAGTAAGTGAATGTGCGTCAAAACATGCATAAACGATCATACTATTTACGCACATCACATCCCCAGACTTAAACTTTTGCTTGTCCTCAAGCAAAACCCGCAATCTAGATTCTTGTGGTTAAACAGTGCATCATAATCTCTAGCGAGTCAATCTAATTCTATCAAATGATTTCATTGGTGAGCAAGATATAAAAGTAGTTTGAATATGACCTAAGTAGTAGTCCTCCGTGCTCAGTGCGAAAGTGGCCTAGATTTATTAAGTTTCAATCCCTAAGTCTAGTCAAGTTATCATAAAATTGTGTTTCTTATGCTTCCAGCGATAGGTATGTAACACCCACGAAATAATAAGCTATGCCTATGGGTATTTTTCTTTTAGAATAAAAGGGAAATGGAAATAGAACCAAAAAGAAATAAAAAAAAAAGAAAGAGAAGTTAAGGTTTGAACCTTGAACCTCCCACAAATGATAAAGTTAAAGTGGTGTATAATAACCACTAGAATCATGAGTGACACATGAATAGCAAAGAATGGAAATTATAGATAAAGGTAAAGAGTATGATTAAATAAGGGAACAAGAGAAAGACAAGTGGCTTTCCTCCTCTTTCTCTTGGTTAAGAAAAAAAAAGCAAGCAAAGAACAAGTTGCCTTTTTCTTCCTTCTCTTGCTATTTTCGTGGGAATGAAGAGAGTGAGAAGATAGAGAAGGCAAGGGGATGAATTGGGCCACTTTTCATCCTCATTGGGAATAAATAGGAATGAGAGAAGAAAAGGGAAAGAAAGTTTGGTTAATTCTTCCTCCTTCTTCTTCCTACTCCATTTTCTTCTCCTTCTTCCTTCTCCACCGAGATCTAAAGCTCTACCTCTCATCTCCGAAATCCAAGATAAGGTTTCCTTCCTAAGGAAACTAGATCACAAGAAGAAGTCCTCAAGACCTACTCCTTACAAACAAGAGAAAACAAAAGGAAGAACAAGAAGGGGGAAGCTTTCTTCTTCCTCTTCACAAGGGTACCATCTTCCTTAGAAAAAACAAGCAAGAGGATGTAAGTATCCCCTCACCTGTGGTACAAGTTGTTTATGTGTTTTCCATGAGGATAGGATGCTTAAGAAAAAAAACCTAGGATCACTTCTTGAAACTTTCGGCCAAGACTTGAATAAAAGATTTAGAGAAGTTTAAGACCTAACTAAGCATGCTCACTATGTTCTTATGATATGTACCCTAGTATAGGAGTTAGTTAATGTTTCTTATGCTTGTATGCTTACCTAAAACTTAGATCCATGCTCTTGAACTTTCGGCCAAAGTGTGAATAAAAGATTAGGAAGGCTTAAGACCTAAACTAAACATGCTCACTATATCCTTATGATATGTACCCTATGATAAGAGATTAGTTTGGTGTTCTTATGCTTGTATGTAGCTTAAAACCTAAATTCATGCTCATGAAGTGTTCGGCCATGATAGAAGTAATTGACTAGGAGTGGTTAAAAATTTAGTCTACCATGATCATGACTTGCTTATTAATATATTATGAAGAGTACTTAGTGTTTTCACACTTGTATGTTGATTGGAACCTAAATGCATGCCACCTTAGGGAATTAGGGTTTCGGCCATGATAGAAATGAAGACCTAGAAGTGTTTAAAAATTTAAGCTATCATGCTCATGACTTTCCTAATGAAAAGGTAGGAAGATTTCTTAGGGTTTCATGCTTATATGTTGTTTGGAACTTTGATGTATTGCACCTTAAGGCTTAGGCCATGATGAGAATTAAGACCTAGGAGAGCTTAAAACTTACTCTAACATGCTCATGACTCTTCTTATGACATGATATAAAGCTAACTTAGGGTTATCATGTTTGAATGTTGCTTGAAATCTAGATACATGTCTCCTTATGTTTCATCCATGATTAATTTTAGGGTCCAAGGAAGCTTAAAATTAAATCTAGCATGCTCATGAATTCCCTTATGATATGATATGAAGTTAGCTTGATATTCTTATGCTTGTATGTTGTTTAGAACTTAGTTTCATACCCCTAAGTTTCGGCCATAACCAAGTTAAAAGACCTAGGGAGCTTAGAACCTAAACCAAATATGCTCATTATGTTCTTAATGATTTATGATGTGAAATTGGTTTAGGGTTCACATGCTTTTATGTTATTTATAACCTAGAACTAGACATGGTAACTTTCATCCATAACAAGACCAAGAACCTAGGGAGCTTAGAACCTAAACCAAATATGCTCATTATGTTCTTAATGATTTATGATATGAAATTGGTTTAGGGTTCACATGATTTTATGTTGTTTATAACCTAGGGCTAGGCTTGGAACTTTCGGCCACTACATGGAATTAGGGTTAGAGACCCAATTATGTTTTTACTATGTGTCTCACATGCTACGATATGAATGAAGAGATGCTAGTTAAGGTTTTCCATGCATGATTATGTTTCCTATGATACATTATATGCTCATTTATGTATGCTTATGAACCATGCATGATAATGACTCTCATGATGTGTTTTATGCTCAAGTATGCATGCTTTATGATATGACAAGTAATATGCTCATTTATGTATGCTTATGAATCATGCATTATGATGACTCTTATGATGTGCTATATGATCAAGTATGCATGCTTTATGACATGATAAGTAAAGGTCTAAGAGTTGTTTCCCTATTAAGTGGGACTAAGAGTACTCTTTACGATAAGATAAGTAAAGGCCTAAGAGTTGCTTCCCTATTAAGAGGGACTAAGAGCACTCTTTATGACATGACAAGTAAAGACCTAAGAGTTGCTTCCATATTAGTTGGGACTAAGAGCACTCTTCATGATATGGTAAGTGACTATGACATGTTATTTTACTTTGTATGGCTTGTACCAAGGGTGGACTCCATAAGCGCCCCTAGGCCGATGGACTATGAACGGGTCTAGTAAAAAGGGATGGGCTCCTTAGTACGCCCCTAGGTCGACGGTCGTAGTACGGACCTAGTTCCCTAGTAGGTTCGCGGCTAGCTACCCTATCCTAGGGATTGCGCGCATTTATGTATGTATGTGGTACAAGCCGGGCCCTCATGATGATATTATGTTCAAGTATTATATGATATGTTTTAAGACATCTTGCACATGACATGACACATGTTTTAAAAGACATCTTGCATGATATAATAAGTTATGATATGATATACTCTTATGATTTATATGACATGACGTTCTTTTATTTATGATATGATATATCATGATGTTTCTTTATGATATGATATGCTCTTATGATTTATATGACATGATACTCTTTTATTTATGATATGATATATCATGATGTTTCTTTATCATATGATATGCTCTTATGATTTATATGACACGATGCTCTTATGATTTATGATATGATATAGCATGATGTTCTTAATGAGATGATATGTTATGATGCTATGTTTACATGATATGATGTTTAGATGATTATGTTGTAACGCCCGCCCTCCCTGCTAACCCTAAGGGACGGGGCTACGATACTCTACGTATAAATTTTTCTTTTTAAAACAGCGGAAGACTTAAAATAATTTTTCATAGTTTTAATAAAACTTTTCTTTTAAATTTCTTTTGAACTATACTATCACATGGCATCAAAATCATAACATCAAATCTAGTAGAATCATAATGTCAAGCCACACATGTTTAGGTATCACAAGTCATAAAATACCAATGCATAGTTCTTTAAAGAAACTTTAAGCAGGTTCTTATTTATTTGGTTGCCTAGCCACTGCCACACACATCTTCATTGCCCCTCCTGCTGCTCCTCTAACTCATCCAGCTTTTTCCTTTATCTGTGGTACAAGGAAAGTAAGCTATGAGCACTCATGTCTCAGTAAGTTCCTTTTCTACTCACTAAAACCAACAATCAGCACATAATCAAGAATGCATCAACAAGTCATAATCTCAACTAATCATGGCATAACATAGCATTCTATTCAAGCATATCATGCATCATAATATAATCACAACTAGTCATAGTATATCAAGCATCACCATGCCGAAACATATACATAGTGCATTGCATAAAACATAGCTAGACATGGCATAACAAACAAGTATTATGGTATATCAAAGCATGGCCGAAACATGTATATCAAAGCATCATTCCATGGCCGAAACATGTACATCAAGGCATCATCATATCTATGGCCAAAATCTATATATCAAGCATCAACAATTCCATGGCCGAACATGTCTATAAAGTATAGCATGAACATAACATAATCATACCTTATCTTGGCATATCATAATCAAGAGCATAACTTGAAACATAGCATAATCATAAGGTGTATGCAATATGATTTTGGAAAACATGTATCCGAAAAACATGTGTATGTCTCATGATCTTTAAAACCATTTTCTTTTACATATATACTTGAAAATAATCTCAACATAAGGGGGATCCCGGCTATGTACCACTTACATATTGCGCGCAACCTTGTAGGTCCAAGGTAGCAAGTCTTGAACCCTACGAGGCAAACATACTAGGCCCTTAGTCCTAGGGGCACTTAGGAGCCCATCCCTAACGAGGTCCTTAGTCCCCGGGGCGCTTATGGAGCCCACCCTTGGTACAAGCCACTCACACATAAAGTAAAGTACATGCCATACATATCATGTATCATAAAAACATGCATCACTTAGGCACACATCATATCATAAAAGTATGCATCACTTAGGCATACATCATGTCATAAAAGTATGCATCACTTAGGCATACATCATCATAAAGGTATGCATCACTTAGGCATACATCATGTCATAAAGTATGCATCACTTAGGCATACATCATATCATAAAGGTATGCATCACTTAGGCATACATCATGTCATAACAATATGCATCACTTAGGCATAGATCATAAAAACATGCATATCTTAAGCATAAAGCATATCATCAAGCATGCATGATTTAACCACATAGCATATCATGAAAGCATGCATATTTTAAGCACTAAACATAGCATCAAAGCATGCATAATTTAACCACATATCATAACATAAGCATGCATAATTTAAGCACAAAGCATATCATATCATAAAAGCATGCATATCATATCATAAGTCATAAATCACAAGCATACATATTAAGCATAAGGGTGTATCTTGTGATTATCCTATCATAGGAAACATGGTATCATATTTATCTTGGTTTTAAGCTTCCTAAACCCTTGTGGCCGAAACCCTTTAGAGCTCAATTTAGGTTAAACACAACATCCAAGCATGTGGCACCTAAATTATCATCATAACATTTTCATAGGAAGCATTATAAACATGATTAACTTAGTTTCTAAGTTCCTCAAGTCCCTAATTTCATATGGCCGAAACCTTAAGGTGTGAAACAAGGTTCCATATGACATAAAAGCATGGACAACTTTAAATCATATTTATAACATTTTTACCAAGGAACAAGGTAAACACATTTGACACATTTGAATTAGTTCCTAAGTTCTTTAAGCCCTTAACATATGTCATGGCCGAAATTTAACAAGTTCTCATTAGGGCTACAAACAAGCATACAAGCATGTGAACTTGGACTAACATTATGTATAAATTCATACAAGGCATCATCCAATAGTTATGGCCGAAACAAACCCTAGCATCATTTTAGGTCATAAAACAACATATAGTAATTAAACTTGGCTTTCTACTTATCATATTTCATGTAGGGTGACATGAGCATATTTAATTTAAGTCCTAGGGTTTCTAGGGCATCTAAACCTTCATGGTTGAGACTCACAATGGTCCATTTAGATCATGGAAAAATTATACAAGTATGTGACAAAATCAATACATTATCCTATTTACATAAGAAGTACTTTTAACACATTTGGTTTCATTTCTAAAGCCTCTAGGTCTTTTAAACCCTACTTGGCCGAAACTCACAGAATATAAACTTGCTTCAAATAGCCTAAAAGTGTGAGAATTTATACAAGTTTCATAGCATGTATAAAGACAAGCATAATGAGTATACATATGAATTGTGTCTTAGGCTTTCTAGGTTTCTTTTTCTCTTTTTCTTTTATTTTTTTCTCATGGCCGAAACCTACCATTCTTTAGCTAGGTTTTTAAGTGGCCTAAAGCATGAAAAACCTAAGTAAGTTTCATGGCAAAAATTACTAAGAAACATATATACCAATTGGTTCATGAATAAGCTAGGACCCCTTGTGGTTATACATGTTATATGTCATCCACTAATTTTTCTACACCCTAACTAAGCATGAGGGCATTGAACAACTTTCATATCTAAACAGCACAGAGGTCTTGAGCATATTAAAATCTTGTTTAAGATTTTCTAAGCTATCCATCTCATCATGGCCGAAAAACCCTAAGAAGGAGTTCATGGAATTCTAGCAATATTCAAGCATACCAATCCTTTAAGATCTTTGTATTCTAACACATGAGCATGGTTATTTAAATTTAAAAGTCTTTCTAACCCTAAAACCTTTCTTGGCCGAAACATATGAGTGGTTTTCTTTTAGTTTCAAATATCTTCTAAGGAAGAAACACTAATACATAACCCTTAATATTTCATAGGGAGAACCTTGTACTAGTTGGGTGAAACAATAAATTTCCCTAGCCTCTTAAGAATATTTTTGGCCAAAATTCTAGGGTTCAGTACTCCTCTGATCAAGCATCATATAGGTATAAAAGCATGAAGAAGAACCCCTTTACATAGCATAGAAAAATCTATCATGTAGTGAAGACTAGTTTAAACACCATTAGATTTTGGAAACTCATCTTGGCCGAATTTTCTCAAACTTGTTTCTAGGTTTTAAAATCTTCATAAAATCCGAAAAACACATAAAAGCCTTGTACCATAGGTGAGGGGAAGCTTACATCCTTTTTCGCTTGTGGATCTAAGGTATGGTGAAGAAGAAGTAGCTTCTTCTTCTAGTTCCTTTCCCTTGATTCCCTTGCTAAGTCCTCCTTGTATCTTAGGTTTTCTTAGGAGAAAACCTTGGCTTGGGGCCGAAAATGGAGGAGAGGGGAACTGAGGTTTCCGTGAGGGAGAGGAGAGAATGAGAAAAAAAATGAGAGAAAAATAGTTTTCTCTTTTCTTGCTCCCTTTTATGTTAAGGGGGAAGAGGTAGCAAACTTAGTTTTTGCTTTCCTTCTCCCTTAGCCCTTTTTTTTTATATTTTATTTTTATTTTTATTTGTTTATTTATCCTCATCATTCATGGTGAAATAAGGGGGAATGAATCCCCTTAATTCCTCTTTAAACATTTCTGCAAAAATCAAAGAGGAAGAGGGAGAGGAAGGGAGGAAGGCAAATTGCCTTTCTCTTGCTCTTTACTTGTTTCCTTTTGGCTAGCTTTTACTCTTACCTTTATCATGAGTTTCCCTCCTTTGCTATCAACATATTATTCCTATCCCAACTAGTCATTACCCATTAATTCTATGAAATATAATATAAGAGGTTCAAGGTTCAATCCTTGACCTCTCCCTATTTTTATTTCTTTTTATTTCCTTTTTGGTTCAACTCATTTCCTATTATTTTCTAAGGTTAAATCCCACATTCATATATTTATCTTACAAGCTTAGTGGGTATTACAGTACCCCGTACCTCATAAAAAGTTCGTCCTCGAACTTTAAAATAGTTGCTTCAGGTGACACTGAACTTTCGGCTGAGTGCATCAGCCACTTTGTTCGCCTTTCCTAGGTGATAAAGGATCTCGCAGTCATAATCTTTAACTAGTTCGAGCCATCGGCGTTGACTCATATTCAGGTCTTTCTGCATGAAGAAATATTTCAGACTCTGATGGTCAGTATAAATCTTACACTGAGCTCCATATAGATAATGTCTCCATATTTTTAGAGCGAAGACCACGGCTGCTAGTTCTAAGTCGTGAATAGGATAATTCTTCTCATGTTCTTTAAGTTGTCTAGAAGCGTAGGCAATGACTTTTCCATCTTGCATGAGTACAGCTCCAAGTCCTGTGATGGAAGCATCACTGTACATATCGAAGCCTCTGTTGGTTTCCGGAAGAGTAAGAATCGGAGCACTGGTCAGTCTCCTTTTTAATTCCGCGAAACTCTTCTCGCAAGCTTCTGTCCATTTATACTTTGTATTTTTCTTAGTGAGGGCTGTCATAGGAGCTGCGATTTTGGAGAAATTCTCTACGAATTTCCTGTAATAACCTGCTAGTCCGAGAAAACTCCTGACTTCGCTGGCATTCTTTGGTCGGTTCCAGTTATTTACAGCTTCAATTTTACTTGGATCCACCATAACTCCATCTTTGGAGATGACATGACCTAGAAATATTACCCGGTCAAGCCAAAACTCGCATTTGGAGAATTTTGCATATAGTTGTTTCTCTTGAAGAATCTGTAGTACAGTATTCGGGTGTTCGGCATGTTCTTCTGGAGTTCTCGAGTAGATAAGTATATCATCAATGAAGACGATCACAAATTTATCAAGATATGCCGTAAATATTCGATTCATCAGGTCCATAAATACTGCAGGAGCGTTGGTTACTCCGAAAGGCATAACTATGAACTCATAGTGTCCATATCGGGTTCGAAATGCTGTTTTTGGTATATCATCTAGTTTCACTTTCACTTGATGATATCCGGATCGTAGATCTATCTTTGAGAAAATAGTCGCACCCTTCAGTTGATCGAACAGATCATCGATCCGCGGGAGTGGGTACCGATTTTTGATCGTCACATTATTCAGCGCTCGGTAGTCTATACACATTCGCATAGACCCATCCTTCTTCTTTACGAGTAGCACTGGAGCTCCCCATAGAGAGTGACTAGGACGAATAAGTCCCTTGTCGAGTAATTCGGATAACTGTTCTTGAAGTTCCTTTAATTCAGTCGGAGCCATACGATAAGGTGCTTTTGAAATCGGCTGAGTACCAGGAATCAATTCGATTTCGAATTCTATCTCTCTGTCAGGGGCCAACCCTGGTAGTTCTTCTGGAAATACTTCTGGATAGTTGCATACTACTCTGACATCTTCTAGCTTTGGGTCTTTGATTTGATTGATATCAACCACTTGTGCTAGAAACCCCATACATCCTTTATCTAATATCTTTTGTGCTTTAATAGATGACAATAACTTCTCCGTTCCTTTTAATTCTCCGTAAAATTCAAACTCTGGTTCATTTTCGGGTCGGAAAATCACTTTTCTTTTGCGGCACTCGATTGAAGCGCCGTATTTACTAAGGAAATCCATGCCCAAAATTATGTCATAATCCTGCATATCAAGTACTATCAGATTGCAGTAGAGTTCTCTGTTTGCGATCCGAATAAGTACTGCTTGCAGCATATAGTCCGATGGCATAATCTCCCCGGATGGTAAGGTTATTAAGAATGTGTCCTCTAGAGTTCGGAGTGGTATATCTAGCTTCTTCATAAAAGGTGTTGAGACGAACGAGTGTGTTGCCCCGGTATCAAATAATACTACAGCATACTAATTGTAAATAAGTAGCTGACCTGTGACAACGGTAGAGGCATTCGCCACGTCTTCCTTGGTAAGAGAGTAGACTCTGGCATTGGTCATAGTGGGAGGGGCTTCTAATCTTCCTTGGCTGATTGAAGTCCCTTCTATGGCAGCTTGCATCTGGTGAAGCTGTGCGGGGGCACTCCTGTTCTGGAAATTCTACGAAGGTAGTGCCTGAGACTGAGTAGGGCAATTTCTGGCCAAATGACCTTCCCCTCCGTAGTTGTAGCACCTTTTGGTGCTCAGAAGACATACTCCAGAATGCATCTTCCCATATGTGGCACACTGAGGGTACTTAGTCTGCTTATTGGTCGGACCACCTTTTGTTTTATTCCACTGTTTCCTCTTTCCACTTGAGTTTCCTTTCCAGTCAGTTCTGGTACTGTGCGATTTTTGTCCTCCGGTCAGTACTTGGTTCTTGCCCTTATTCATTGCTTCCTAATAGTGCTCGGTAATCAGGGCGCTGCTGACTAGCTCCTCTGCAGTCTGCGGTCTATTAACTCCGCCGGCTACGTTCAGAGCTATCTCGGGTCGGAGCATCTTTAACATTAACCGGACCCTTTCTTTTTCGGTTCGGACCAGTTCTGGGCATAGTCGAGCTAGGCGGTTGAACCTCTTAACGGCTTCGTTAACTGACAGATCACCTTGCCGGAACTTAGTGAACTCGTCATAGTGCTTGTTGGTCACTCGCATATGGAAGAATTCCTCTAAGAACTCTGTCTCAAAATCTGTCCACTGCATTTGGTTGATTTGTCTTTTCGCCTTTACTCTGTCCCACCACATCCGGGCATCTCTGGTAAGACAGAACGACGCGCATTTGACCTTCTCGTGTTCAGGCCAATCCAATAATTCCATTATGTTCTCCACGGTTTTGAGCCAGGCTTGCGCATCCCATGGTTCACAGTTTCCCGAGAATGCTTCCGGCTTAAGCCTTTGCCACTGAATCAGATAGGCCTCTTGTCAGACCATCGAAGTAGGGGCTGCCGGGGGCACTGGTGCGGCTGTAGGTACTCACCGGTGGGGTGACTGGGTTGCCTTGCTGACCCATTAAGGTAGTGATAAGCTGTTTTTGTTCTGCGATCTGATGCTGGAGGTCTGCGACTACCTGCGTCAGATCTGGTGGAGTCACTGTTCCTCCGGTTCGGGCATTGCGTGTCCTAACCATGTTTATCTAAAAGAAATAGACTAGTGTAAGTGGTTATCGATTTTAGCCAATCTAACGTACTGGTTTGTTTCTATCTATTTGTTATGGTATTATCCCTAACCTACCAATATGTAATCCTAAACCAATTTATAACTAAAAGCATAGAATAAAGCATCAAACATAAGTAAGTAAAACATGAACTAAAGCATAAACAACATAAGAAAAAATAAGGAATAGAATGACAGACAATATGACATAAGGAAATGAAGCATAAGCAATGTAGTAAAGAAAATAAAGCATGGGCAATATAACATGAAACTAAACATACGCATGTAACAAGAAAATTAAACATAAGCATATAACAAGTAAATTAAGCATAAACATTCTTACTTAGAGCGGAAGGTAAGAGGCTTGATGTGTGTGTAGTGAGCTGGCAATAAACTTTGGCTCTGATACCAACCTGTAACGCCAGCCCTCCCTGCTAACCCTAAGGGACGGGGCTACGATACTCTACGTATAAATTTTTCTTTTTAAAACAGCGGAAGACTTAAAATAATTTTTCATAGTTTTAATAAAACTTTTCTTTTAAATTTCTTTTGAACTATACTATCACATGGCATCAAAATCATAACATCAAATCTAGTAGAATCATAATGTCAAGACACACATGTTTAGGTATCACAAGTCATAAAATACCAATGCATAGTTCTTTAAAGAAACTTTAAGCAGGTTCTTATTTATTTGGTTGCCTAGCCACTGCCACACACATCTTCATTGCCCCTCCTGCTGCTCCTCTAACTCATCCAGCTTTTTCCTTTATCTGTGGTACAAGGAAAGTAAGCTATGAGCACTCATGGCTCAGTAAGTTCCTTTCCTACTCACTAAAACCAACAATCAGCACATAATCAAGAATGCATCAACAAGTCATAATCTCAACTAATCATGGCATAACATAGCATTCTATTCAAGCATATCATGCATCATAATATAATCACAACTAGTCATAGTATATCAAGCATCACCATGGCCGAAACATATACATAGTGCATTGCTTAAAACATAGCTAGACATGGCATAACAAACAAGTATTATGGTATATCAAAGCATGGCCGAAACATGTATATCAAAGCATCATTCCATGGCCGAAACATGTACAATCAAGGCATCATCATATCTATGGCCGAAATCTATATATCAAGCATCAACAATTCCATGGCCGAGCATGTCTATAAAGTATAGCATAAACATAACATAATCATACCTTATCATGGCATATCATAATCAAGAGCATAACATGAAACATAGCATAATCATAAGGTGTATGCAATATGATTTTGGAAAACATGTATCCGAAAAACAAGTGTATGTCTCATGATCTTTAAAACCATTTTCTTTTACATATATACTTGAAAATAATCTCAACATAAGGGGGATCCCGGCTATGTACCACTTACATATTGCGCGCAACCTTGTAGGTCCAAGGTAGCAAGTCTTGAACCCTACGAGGCAAACATACTAGGCCCTTAGTCCTAGGGGCACTTAGGAGCCCATCCCTAATGAGGTCCTTAATCCCCGGGGCGCTTATGGAGCCCACCCTTGATACAAGCCACTCACACATAAAGTAAAGTACATGTCATACATATCATGTATCATAAAAAACTGCATCACTTAGACACACATCATATCATAAAAGTATGCATCACTTAGGCATACATCATGTCATAAAAGTATGCATCACTTAGGCATACATCATATCATAAAGGTATGCATCACTTAGGCATACATCATGTCATAAAGTATGCATCACTTAGGCATACATCATATCATAAAGGTATGCATCACTTAGGCATACATCATGTCATAACAATATGCATCACTTAGGCATAGATCATATAAACATGCATATCTTAAGCATAAAGCATATCATCAAGCATGCATGATTTAACCACATAGCATATCATGAAAGCATGCATATTTTAAGCACTATACATAGCATCAAAGCATGCATAATTTAACCACATATCATAACATAAGCATGCATAATTTAAGCACAAAGCATATCATATCATAAAAGCATGCATATCATATCATAAGTCATAAATTACAAGCATACATATTAAGCATAAGGGTGTATCTTGTGATTATCCTATCATAGGAAACATGGTATCATATTTATCTTGGTTTTAAGCTTCCTAAACCCTTGTGGCCGAAATCCTTTAGAGCTCAATTTAGGTTAAACACAACATCCAAGCATGTGGCACCTAAATTATCATCATAACATTTTCATAGGAAGCATTATAAACATGATTAACTTAGTTTCTAAGTTCCTCAAGTCCCTAATTTCATATGGCCGAAACCTTAAGGTGTGAAACAAGGTTCCATATGACATAAAAGCATGGACAACTTTAAATCATATTTATAACATTTTTACCAAGGAACAAGGTAAACACATTTGACACATTTGAATTAGTTACTAAGTTCTTTAAGCCCATAACATATGTCATGGCCGAAATTTAACAAGTTCTCATTAGGGCTACAAACAAGCATACAAGAATGTGAACTTGGACTAACATTATGTATAAATTCATACAAGTCATCATCCAATAGTTATGGCCGAAACAAACCCTAGCATCATTTTAGGTCATAAAACAACATATAGTAATTGAACCTTGGCTTTCTACTTATCATATTTCATGTAGGGTGACATGAGCATATTTAATTTAAGTCCTAGGGTTTCTAGGACATCTAAACCTTCATGACCGAGACTCACAATGGTCCATTTAGATCATGGAAAAATTATACAAGTATGTGACAAAATCAATACATTATCCTATTTACATAAGAAGTACTTTTAACACATTTGGTTTCATTTCTAAGGCCTCTAGGTCTTTTAAACCCTACTTGGCCGAAACTCACAGAATATAAACTTGCTTCAAATAGCCTAAAAGCATGAGAATTTATACAAGTTTCATAGCATGTATAAAGACAAGCATAATGAGTATACATATGAATTGTGTCTTAGGCTTTCTAGGTTTCTTTTTCTCTTTTTCTTTTATTTTTTTTCTCATGGCCGAAACCTACCATTCTTTAGCTAGGTTTTTAAGTGGCCTAAAGCATGAAAAACCTAAGTAAGTTTCATGGCAAAAATTACTAAGAAACATATATACCAATTGGTTCATGAATAAGCTAGGACCCCTTGTGGTTATACATGTTATATGTCATCCACTAATTTTTCTACACCCTAACTAAGCATGAGGGCATTGAACAACTTTCATATCTAAACAGCACAGAGGTCTTGAGCATATTAAAATCTTGTTTAAGCTTTTCTAAGCTATCCATCTCATCATGGCCGAAAACCCCTAAGAAGGAGTTCATGGAATTCTAGCAATATTCAAGCATACCAATCCTTTAAGATCTTTGTATTCTAACACATGAGCATGGTTATTTAAATTTAAAAGTCTTTCTAACCCTAAAACCTTTCTTGGCCGAAACATATGAGTGGTTTTCTTTTAGTTTCAAATATCTTCTAAGGAAGAAACACTAATACATGACCCTTAATATTTCATAGGGAGAACCTTGTACTAGTTGGGTGAAACAATAAATTTCCCTAGCCTCTTAAGAATATTCTTGGCCGAAATTCTAGGGTTCAGTACTCCTCTGATCAAGCATCATATAGGTATAAAAGCATGAAGAAGAACCCCTTTACATAGCATAGAAAAATCTATCATGTAGTGAAGACTAGTTTAAACACCATTAGATTTTGGAAACTCTTCTTGGCTGAATTTTCTCAAACTTGTTTCTAGGTTTTAAAATCTTCATAAAATCTGAAAAACACATAAAATCCTTGTACCACAGGTGAGGGGAAGCTTACATCCTTTTTCGCTTGTAGATCTAAGGTATGGTGAAGAAGAAGTAGCCTCTTCTTCTAGTTCCTTTCCCTTGATTCCCTTGCTAAGTCCTCCTTGTATCTTAGGTTTTCTTAGGAGAAAACCTTGGCTTGGGGCCGAAAATGGAGGAGAGGGGAACTGAGGTTTCGGTGAGGGAGAGGAGAGAATGAGAAAAAAAATGAGAGAAAAATAGTTTTCTCTTTTCTTGCTCCCTTTTATGTTAAGGGGGAAGAGGTAGCAAACTTAGTTTTTGCTTTCCTTCTCCCTTAGCCCTTTTTTTCTATTTTATTTTTATTTTTATTTGTTTATTTATCCTCATCATTCATGGTGAAATAAGGGGGAATGAATCCCCTTAATTCCTCTTTAAACATTTCGGCAAAATCAAAGAGGAAGAGGGAGAGGAAGGGAGGAAGGCAAATTGTCTTTCTCTTGCTCTTTACTTGTTTCCTTTTGGCTAGCTTTTTCTCTTACCTTTATCATGAGTTTCCCTCCTTTGCTATCAACATATTATTCCTATCCCAACTGGTCATTACCCATTAATTCTATGAAATATAATATAAGAGGTTCAAGGTTCATTCCTTGACCTCTCCCTATTTTTATTTCTTTTTATTTTCTTTTTGGTTCAACTCATTTCCTATTATTTTCTAAGGTTAAATCCCACATTCATATATTTATCTTACAATCTTAGTGGGTATTACATATGTCTCCATTGCTATATGATTATGTGATTATGCTATGAAATACGTTTTTTATGAGTAGGAAAGGATCTTACTAAGCCTATGTGCTTATAGCTTACTTTCCTTGTACCGCAGATAAAGGCAAAGAATGGATAAACTAGGGGAGCCGCAGGAGAGGCAAGAGATGTGTGTGGTGGTGGCTCGGCTAAGAAAAAAAAAAGGAAAAAAAGACCTGCTTATGTTATTTTATGTTGACATGAACTAAGTTTATTTATGTTAATGTTTCTCATGATTTCATGATACTTATTCATGTTTATGATAGAATATGACATCATGACCTCGTTCATTAAAAGAATATAAAAAAATAAGTACTTCTGCTATTTTATATTAAAAAAAGAAGTTTTAATATGCACGTATGTTTTTCCCCTTGCAAGTAAGTAACCCCGCCCTACTAGCAGGAGGGGCGGGCGTTACAAGGCACTTACCTGTCACACGCAAGGTTCGTTCCCCTCAAAAAATGTTATGCATCATCTACACAAGGTCTCAAAGGAATACTAAGTATCAAGAGAAACATAGCATTCATTTCTCCAATAACCTAACTCGATCTTAAAGGGGTGAATTGCTAGTTTCCACTCACGACAACTATTTTTTATCCTTTTTTTTTCATTTTTTTTTTTGCTTTGAATGTTTTCAAAGTATCAAACTTGAACAAACCTTCATTTTTTTTCCTTTTTTTTATTTTTTTTATTTTTTTGGGATTGAGTTTTCCAAATGAGCTTACATGATCTGAATTTATCCAGTAACCAAAATGTAGTTGAGAGGTCACCATAGAAACACAAGTACTAGTCCAATTTTATGAATCATGACTATTTTAGAGTTATCAACCATCAAAAATAGGCATAGTGTATAGAGATCCTAAAACAAGGCCAATACTTAAACTCTTATAGTAAAATCATTGCTCACTTCATGCTATCATAGATAGAAAAAGATAGATCACTAAACATACTAGCACATGAACCACATAAAATCTAGAATAAACGTGCTAGTATTTTGCAATAAGGAACAAACAATTATAATATGATGTAGAATGCAACTACTAAGCAAAAAGAAATAAGTAAAAACTGAACTAAACTAAATGCATCTAATGCATCCCCCCAGACTTAAACTTTTCATTGCCCCAATGAAAACTAAAAACAATGTGGAGGAAATTTAAAGTAAGAGAAGTTACCAAGTGATGAGACATTCATGTTTTTGAAGATACTCTTCTATCCAATGCTCACATTCCTCCACAACTTTGAAATCTTCTTACCAAGGGCTCTTATTATGGAAGGAGATTTTATCAAAGAGTGAAGAATCACCCTCTCCATCTTCGTCTTTTTTTAAAGTTCTTTCAGGTGGTCGAAGACGGTTCAGATCGAGCTTCCAATTACAGGCCCCATGAAAATCTGCACACCCAAAAGAAAAACATACCTCTCCCAAGCATGCTATATTAGATAGAACTAGAACCTTATTAAGATGAACTAAGTATGTATCACAAATTGAATCACATCCAACAAAATCTACTATTGGTATATCTATGAAATTTTCTAAAAGATCACAAAAGATACTAACTTTGCTTTGTTGAGATATACCTGAGAGTTCTAAACATGTGGATGTGACTTCTTCAGAATTAAGTACTAGTTCTAGCTCTGACTCAAGTGATGGTGCTTCTGAAAATGGTGATTCTTGGGGCTTTGATTCCATCGCACAAGTCCCTCCACATTTATCATCAACCAATTCCATTCTTTCAACTTCCATAGTGTCAATTGGTTGAGTGATCAAAGGAAGTGATTCTTGGGACGTTTCCTCCATAGTACATGTTCCTACACTTTTATCCATCACATCATCATCAAAAGTATTGAGGAGCCCACTAACATTAATAGCATCAATGGAGGGATCAACAACATTATCAGATATTTGAAATAATAATCGTAAAGCTGAGATCCCCCATTGCACCATTAGCTCTTCAAAAACTTGTGTTGTTATCTCCATCTGACTTGGAACAAGGATATTTGTGTGTTGGGAGTCCTCCAAGTCAATCGGCTCTTCTGGTTGTGAACGGTGTGGTCTGTCCAGTGAAAAATCCTCCTGAAACTCTGAGAAACTCTGAGATGCTTGAAAAGAATGATCAACACCTTGCACACTTCTATAATCAAAATTTTGATAATCCCTCCAATCCTGATTGTAGTACTGAGGTGGGTTAGAGTTCTGCTGCCTGGAAAATGACTGCTCACTCTGCTCTAGAATTAACTGAGGTTGAAAGTTCTGAATTTGATAATCTCCCCAATCATAGCCATAAGTATCAGGAACCTGCTCATACGCATCTTGATGTTGAGGTTGGAATAAGTGCTGAAGTTTCGTGGAAGAGATAGCAGTCTTTTGGAAAATATGGCAAATAGCAGCTGGATGAGATGTGCTACCATACACTCCACAAAGGAACTCAAATTGATCATCTTCTGAATCATAATATTCATCAATAGAAGATCTTATGCTCATGGGTGTGAAAATTTCTCTTGAAGCCCTGCTTGACATGTTAGTGCTCATAGATATTCAAGAAAAAATTATGAGAGAGAAAAAAAAACAAAAAATGAAGAATTAATAGCAAGAAAGAGAATGCAAAAATAAGGAAAAAGGAAATTTGAACCTTAAACTAATAACAAGAAATAAATGCAGAGTTTTAAGATAAAAAAGAAAATGCAGAATTTTTTTTTTCAATTATGAAAATGGAAAAACCAAAGCTATTCACAAGTCTAGATTAACTAAATTACTAATCTGCTAATGTTAATGCGAACAGTTCCCGGCAACGGCGCCAAAAACTTGTTATGCAACTGCAAGTATACGGTTTCGTCATCAGTAATAAAAATATCGAATCCATAGAAACTGTTAATTAAGCACTAGAGATGTCGCAAGGTAAGTTATCTAGACGGTCGAAAGCTAGCTTTGGCGTTTGTAAACTAACGAGGGTGATTGAAAAGGGAAAGAGAAGGATGAGAGAAAGAGAAAGAACTGATCTTAGATGGAATGAGTATCGGGAGATGGATTCTAGGATTTTAGTTTCATTGTAATACTATGAGATACTACATAGATTGCTTAGTTTCCATCCTCTATGTCAATGTTCTTGTAGGAAGTTAGATTGGCCAGTATCCCTAAGTATCACAGAGAGACGTTCCCTGTGAAATCCTGTAACGGTTAGCTCCCCTGTCACGAGGGTGCCTTGGTAGATCACAGGGATACATATCTAGTAAAGAACAATAAGGATAAAGGTAGAGGTTCAGTACGGTTACCTACTTCCTTATGGAGGAATTGCCTCTTCTTTCAAGAGAATGTCCTAGACGTCCGTGAACGGGTTACCCTTGTCACTAGGGCCGCTCGGGTATACGATCTAGAGCACTCTCTTTACGAGAGTAGTAGTTCCTAAGGGATTGTCTCTCCTTTTGAGGGAACGTCTAGATGTCCAGAAAGGATTACCCCTATCACTAGGGTACCTTGGTCAATACGCTCTAAGGTATCCCCTTTGCGGGATCAACAATCCTCCACATCAATCAATCAAAGAATAGAAATATAAACATCTAACACAAGCATGAACAAGAATTGGCAAGTCATCGTATAGAAACAAAGTGAATCTACATAGTTCTACATCTCCATCGCATTACAAATACTCCCTAATCCTAGAAGAGGACGTCTACTTCATTGTGGGGGGAAGAACAACCCCAAAACATAAAAAAGAACATATTTACAACCCTTGATATGAGAAGGAAGGGAAGAAGCGATACTTGCCGAGGTTTTCGATGTCTTGGAGATGCCCCCTTGCTCTGGAGATGGACGGAACGTCGAGGGACGGCGGTGGATGAAGCTCTAGGGTTTCCCCCGAAAGAGAAAACCCTTTCCCAAGGAGAGGGACGAAGTCCCCGAACCAAAGATGCCAAGAATAGGGTTCTTGATCCTTTTATACCTCCTCCAAGCCGCCCAAGAAAACCAAGATTACGGGGCATCCGGTAAACTGAGTTTTTCACCCAATAAATCATGTTTTCTCGTGATCTCCCCTGAACCAAAGTTGTATCTCTTGAAATTATCTTCAATCTGATACTTGGATCGAGCCCTGGCTCAAACCGAGCCGAAAGTTATGGCGGTTCGAAGTTTGGTCTGCAGTCTGGGCGGAGGTCCAGTTGAACCCGCGGTTGGGAGGCACGACCGTGCCATTTAGCACGGGAAAATAATTCTTTCTCTCTGTTGGATCTGAAGAAAAGTTGTAGATCTTGAAGTCAGCTATGTTTTGGTATAAATAATAGCCTGAAACTCCAACGGAGCACAAAGTTATGACCAAATTATGATCAGTCTGCAATCTACCCAGAATTCAGCACAGCTCTGTTTTGGCGTGGCACAGCCCGCGTTCTTTGTCGCACGGCCATGTGGAATCCACATGGCCTCACACGGCTTCCTCTCGGGTTGAGTCACACGGTCGTACGAGGTTGCACGGCCGTGGCCTTCTTCATCTCTGCTGAGGTCACACGGTCGTGTAGATTCACACGGTCGTGACCTTTCTCTCCACTGGAATGTTGGCACGGCCATGCCATTTGGCACGGTCGTGTACTGCTTGGCCAATGTCATGGGGGCACGGCCGTGCATGGTTGTGCTGTCGTGCATGGTTGCACGGCCATACCTTTCTTGGCTGCTGGTGGTGAGGCACAGTCGTGCAAGGTTGCACGGCCGTGCTCTGATTCCTCTCTGTATTGGCCACACGGTCGTGCAAGGTTGCACGGCCGTGCTCTCTGCTTTGTCCTGGTGCGTTGACAATCACCGTTTTCTCTCCAAAAGTTATCCCTGTCAACACAAAACCAAACAAAGAGCAGATATCCGAACAAAAGAGTATATATGGTGAATACATGCTAAAAGAGGCGATTATGCAAGGAATATATATGTATAAAGCAAGTAAATGTGCATCAAAACATGCATAAATAATCATACTATTTATGCACATCAGGAAGCTCCTGGAGGAGTGCACTGCACTCAGGACTTCTTGATCGGCCGCCATCCTCTTTGTTTGGTTTTTTTACATATGTGTTAAGTCTTTATATTATTTGTGATTGTAAAACAAATTATAAGCGGTTTCTCCACCTCCAGAAGGTTTTTGGAAAGGAGAAAAACTAGTGAACGGATGCCTCCCGTGATTAAGTCTTGGACGTACTGACCATGGGGGATTGAGAACCAAGTAAACTGCCGATGTTCTTTTTTGTGTCTTTATTGTTATATTTCCTCTACTACTAACCAACTTTGATCGAACGAACCAAAGAACAAGCATAAAAAGATGGATCGATATTCACCCCCCATCGATGCCACCAATCTTACAATTGGTATCAGAGCAAGAGACTCTGATCGAACCAATCGTCGAAGGAGCAAGCAGGCCAAGGATTACGGGGAAGCAATGTATAAATTTTAATTATGGTTTTTAAATTTCATATAATTTGCTTAAGTGCAGGGAAAGAGAACACTATAAAAATAAGTGTCCTACTCTTAAGAATTGAATAGCACCACTGGTGTCAAAGGAGGAATTGATGCCCGAAGTTTGAAGGCTCAAAGATTACATCAAATGCTTAAGGTGCTAGGAGTTCAGACATTACAAGAATTATTGCCCAACCAGAGAAATTACAAAAAGGTTAGTAATTTTATATTTAATGCAAATCTAATTTTTTACAATCATATTACATTCGAAAATAGGTCTACAAATTTACATGATGATATTATTTCCAAACTACTTCTATGCATGATAATTTAGAAAATAATTTGTGTAATAAATTATATAATATTATGCATGATAAATTACATTTAAAAATTTTGAATAGGGATAATTCAAATTTTAATTAAATTAATAAAAATATTTGATCTTGTCCGAATGTCGAATCAACGGACGCTGGGCACGTGGCGCTTCCGGCTGCTGGCGTGGATCTTCGACTGGCGGCACCAAGCTCCGGCGAACCTGCACAGAAGTCGGGCCGGGAAGGGATTCCCGGCGGCGACCCTCCGACGCTCAAGTCAGGCGAAGCTCAAGAAAGAAACAGTGGCTTTAAAACTCGTAGACTGCGTACCTCCGGCGAAGAATGAGGGCCTTTATATAGGGCAGCGGAGAAGTGAACGTACACCTACCGAGGTGTACATGTGTCCCTAGCCCATACTCCAGTAAGGACTTGTCAGTGAGCTTCCCTAACCCATACTGCTACAGTCTTAGCATGTCCTCGATGGAACAGCGGAATCCCCTGTCACAAGATTTGGAGCATAGCCCACACGTGAAACATACCTGCTGTCAGAAAAAGACGTTCCTTATCCTTTTCCCCTTTGCTCCAAATCTGGCTTCCGGGCGGACAGCTCCCTCAACATCTGGCCGGACATATACGATGGTTTACTTGGGGAGATCCTCCATCACGTGCTTTATGAGGACTATTAACAGTGTTACCTTATGGCTTTGGCCGAGCGTGAGGTCCGCTCGGCCCACGACCTTTTCCACTGAGCGCCGGAACCCTGATTTCGACAGGGCGCCTTTAACCATCAGCCGTATATCGTCCGGTCGGCGGTCGGACCCATCCCTCTTCGGCCGTCCGGTCGGACCCGGCCCTCTCCGGGCGTCCGGTCGGACCCGGCCCTCTCCGGATGGACAACTGCCACTGTGACTTCCACATGGCGTTGACTTCACAGGGCGGGGTCCCCTGCTCTTATTACCGGATCACTTGCCTCCTCTTCAAGTCTAGTCGAAGGAGGCGAATAGTCCGACTGACTGGACTAAGAATCCGGCCGAGCGGTCCCTCCATGCTTGTATCATCCGCTCGGCCAACCATAGAGGTAGCCTTAAGCGAATCAACAATGGCATTCACCGGATCTCCTCGTGTTCTGCGCCAATCTTCGACATTAAGGTTGAGCATGCTTTCATTAAATGCTCCGAATGATTGAATGCCACGTGGAGCACTGCTATCGGTGTACGGCGGCGGTGGCGTGGTGTTTTGATGTGATCGAAGCGATTCGAAATAGACGGCTCGATGCGTGCTTTGATTCCCGTGACCTGGATCCAACGGTGGAGGCCGCCCGGCCTTCACCCTATAAATTCTTCGTTTCCTTCTCTTCCTCACCTGCCTCCGCGATTTCGACCATTCCTCCTGCGCTTCGGAGCTCCGGTGATCCTATTTCTGCTCTCCGACGCTCTCCGGTGCCTTTTCCTTGATCCCTTTCTCCGCAGCAAGGTTTTATATCTTTCCTTCCTCCTTTCCGGTGTTTCCTCCGCATTTCTTTCTCAGTTTTGATCCTTGAAACTTCCTTTCATCTGCTATTGTTTTGTTCCTGCCTTTTTACCTTTTGACTCCTCCCGATCGGCCCATGGCTAGCTCTTCCAATCCCGAAGATCAGTCGCTCGGCCCATGGTACACCACCATGCAGTCCCGATTCGAACAGCGGGACTTCGATATTTTGGCAGACAATTTCGAAATCCCAGAGGATTTTGAAATTCGCTTAGCTGGTCCCTCCGCTCGGCCTCACAGGCCGCCGCGCGGAGCTTTCTGTGTCTTCCGAGACCAGTTTACCGCCGGTCTTCGTTTTCCTGTGCACCCTTTCATTATAGATGTCTGTAATTTTTTTGGTGTGCCGCTCGGCAGTTTAGTACCCAATACCTTCCATCTCCTCTGCGGTGTTATCGTTTTGTTTAAGATTCACAACATCCCCCTCCGACCGGAGGTCTTCTTTTATTTCTATTACCCCAAGCAAGCCGAGCCGGGCACCTTCATGTTTCAAGCTCGGCCCGGCTTGGTCTTTTTCAACAAACTTCCTACCTCCAATAAACATTGGAAGGATTATTTTTTCTACATCCGTATGCCCAATCAGACAAACTTCCCGACCCAGTGGCAGGTCAGTCTGCCCCCCACTCCCGAGTTGAAGAAGTTCAAGACTCTACCGGACTACCTCCACGCTGCAAATATACTTGTCGGTCTGCGACTTGACATCAACAAACTTCTCCACGAGGGAGTGATGTACATCTTCGGGCTGAGTCCTATACGGACCCCTCTTCCGGCCAGCTTCGGTAAGAACTTTGGTTGGGCATTTGCTTTGATTGCTAACTGATTTCTTTTCCTTTCTTTGCAGCGGACATCGTTATGGATTCGGTCATGGCCGGTGTTTTGAAGAGGAAGGCGGCCGCTCTGGAAGCCACGGCGGCCAGAGAAATGGAAGCTTTGGGTATCCAGCCGGTCGGATCCCACGAAGGAGAGAGCGGGACTCAGGCTGAGTCGACCGCTCCCGCTTCTCAGCAAAACGTGGCCAGCAGAGCCACTCCTTCTGGAGAACCAACTGCCTCCGAGGAAGGTTCCGCTCGGGAGGAGGAGCAGCCCTTACAAAAGAGGCATCGAGTGGAGACTCCCCTGCGGTCAGCAACCTCCGCGGTCCAACCATCCGAGCGGGTCACTGCAACTGCTCGGGACAAGGCGCCAGAGACCGAAACCATCTCGTCCGACCGGACGCCTTCGGATTGGGACGAGCCAACTGCTCCAGTGGAGGCTATTCCAATCAGCACCCTTCCGCCCGCTCGCCATTCAGCCCAGCGCTCGACCATTCATTCCCAGTTTTCTACGCCGGCTTCTGATCCCCTTCCGACTGCCGGTCGGATGACCCCCGGTCATGGCCGCACGATTCGGGTCACTCTTCATCTTCCGACTGAAGAGCTGATTCCAGAGGCCGATCGTCCATCTGCGCCCGAGCACACCATCACCTTGAAAGGGCCCCTAGCTGAGATGTGGGCCGATGCTCGGGCCCGCACTGCGCTGATACCCCTCGGAAATTTGGATAACAGCCATATGCAGCAGGCCACAGGGGTAAGTTTGTAATCTACCAACTTTGGTGTTCATTCTTTCCGATCGGCCGCTAATAGCTATAATTTTCTTTTGCCATAGATGGGTGGAGGAAATTGCGGTTTCCAACCGCTTGGCCTTGGCGGATGAAGAGCTACGGCAACTGAAGGTCGCAGTTGGTCCGTCCGGCCCTCAGGGCCCTTCCTATTCCGAGCTTCAAAAGGAGCTGAAGAAAGCTCAAACTCTGCTGGCGGCCGAGCAGAAGAAGACTGCCGACCAGGCCCACGCCTTGGCCGAGTCCGAGCGACAAGTCAAGTCGCTTGACACAAAAATAACCCTGGCCACCACTCGGAAGAATACAGCTATCTCCGATCTGGAGAAGAAGAACGTTGAGGCTCGGGGCCTGGAGCTGAAGATAAAGGAGTTGACAGAGCAGCTCGACAGGGAGAAGGCGGGGCGCTCGGCCGACGCGGAAAAGCTTAAGAATCTGAACGAGGCCCTCACAAGCTCCCAGGCGACTTTCAAAGAATATCAGGATGCCGAGCTGAGCCGAGTCGCCGCTCTACGACAGAGCCACATCCGATTGCCCGAATTCTCGGAGAAAATTTGCGAGCGGATGTACTCAGCCTTCGACTTGGCCATGACTGCCACTATGACCTATCTGAAGTCGAAGGGCCTTCTTCCGGAGTCCACCAATATTCTGGCCGGCGATCAGGTGGCGCTCCTAGATAACATCCCCAAGACCCTCTATGATTATATCGAGTAATTTTTGTAATTTGGCCACTCGGCTAAATATGATCCCTTTTGTACTTAGGCCGCCCGGCCAGAGATTTTATTTTTAATGGAATGCTTTCCTTTCGCGCACTCTATCTTTTTGCACTTTGTCCTTTTGCTAATTAATATGTGTGTTGCCCACTCGCCTATTATCACACCTCTGGCATTCGAAAGGCATTCTTGCGAAGTACTTGGCCATGCCCTTCCGCTCGGGCAAATATTCCGGACGCGTAATCATTCCGCTTTGCTAGCAAGGATTGCTCGCTATAAGCCGACAACCTTTGGGCCTTGAGCCGAGCGGAACGTAGAGTCGGTCGAACAATATTGGCGGCGAACTTCTCGGACACTTGCAGTTTTTTTTTTCGCTTAGAATATTTATAGACGCCGGCTCGTCTCTCGATATTTAACGTCGGGGCTCGACGGTCTTCCGCTCGGACGTTTATAGACGTCGGCTCGTCTCTCGATATTTAACGTCGGAGATCGACGATCTTCCGCTCGGACGTTTATAGACGTCGGCTCGTCTCTCGATTTTTAACGTCGGGGCTCGACGGTCTTCCGCTCGGACGTTTATAGACGCCGGCTCGTCTCTCGATATTTAACGTCGGGGCTCGACGGTCTTCCGCTCGGACGTTTATAGACGCCGGCTCATCTCTCGATATTTAACGTCGGGGCTCGACGGTCTTCCGCTCGGACGTTTACGCCGGCCGTCTCGATATTTAACGTCGGGGCTCGACGGTCTTCCGCCGGACGCTTATAGACACCGCTCGTCTCGATATTTAACGCCGAGCTCGGCGGTCTTCCGCCGGACGCTTATAGACGCCGGCTCGTCTCGATATTTAACGTCGGGCTCGACGGTCTTCCGCCGGACGGTTTATAGACGCCGGCTCGTCTCGATATTTAACGTCCGGGCTCGACGGTCTTCCGCTCCGACGTTTATAGACGCCGGCTCGTCTCGATATTTAACGCCGGAGCTCGGCGGTCTTCCGCCGGACGCTTATAGACGCCGGCTCGTCTCGATATTTAACGCCGGGCTCGACGGTCTTCCGCTCGGACGTTAAAGACGCCGGCTCGTCTCTCGATATTTAACGCCGAAGCTCGACGGTCTTCCGCTCGGACGCTTATAGACGCCGCCTCTCGATATTTAACGCCGGAGCTCGACGGTCTTCCGCCGGACGCGTTTATAGACGCCGGCTTGTCTCGATATTTAACGCCGGAGCTCGACGGTCTTCCGCTTCGGGACGTTTATAGACGCCGGCTCGTCTCGATATTTAACGTCGGAGCGCGACGGTCTTCCGCCGGACGCTTTATAGACGCCGGCTCGTCTCGATATTTAACGCCGGGCTCGGCGGTCTTCCGCCGGACGCGTTTATAGACGCGGCTCGTCCCTCGATATTTAACGTCGGGCTCGACGGTCTTCCGCTCGGACGCTTATAGACGCCGGCTCGTCTCGATATTTAACGCCGGAGCTCGACGGTCTTCCGCCGGGCGTTTATAGACGCCGCTCGTCTCTCGATTTAACGTCGAGCTCGACGGTCTTCCGCCGGACGTTATAGACGCCGGCTCGCCTCTCGATATTTAACGCCGGAGGTCGACGGTCTTCCGCCGGACGTTTATAGACGCCGGCTCGTCTCGATATTTAACGCCGGAGCTCGACGGTCTTCCGCCGGACGCTTATAGACGCCGGCTCGTCTCGATATTTAACGTCGGGCTTGACGATCTTCCGCTCAGACGCTTTATAGACGCCGGCTCGTCTCGATATTTAACGCCGGAGCTCGACGGTCTTCCTTTCGGACGCTTATAGACGCCGGCTCGTCTCGATATTTAACGTCGGAGCTCGACGGTCTTCCGCTCGGACGTTATAGACGCCGGCTCGTCTCTTGATATTTAACGTCGGAGCTCGACGGTCTTCCGCTCGGACGTTTATAGACGCCGTCTCGTCTCTCGATATTTAACGTCGGAGCTCGACGGTCTTCTGCTCGGACATTTATAGACGCCGGCTCGTCTCTCGATATTTAACGTCGGAGCTCGACGGTCTTCCGCTCGGACGTTTATAAACGCCGGCTCGTCTCTCGATATTTAACGTCGGAGCTCGACGGTCTTCCGCTCGGACGTTTATAGACGCCGGCTCGTCTCTCGATATTTAACATCGGAGCTCGACGGTCTCTATGGCTAACTTCGATCGGCGAAACCCTTGGCCATCCTTCGAATTTATTTTGCTTCCTGCATTACAGGGACATGGGCGACTAACATATGCAAAAATTATTTACATTCGTGCACCTTTCACCCCGCTCGATAAGGTTGGAGATGATTCGCACTCCACGGTCGATTCTGCTGCCGCCCGTCTTCATCCTCCAAATAATAGGCTCCCGAGCAGAGCTTTTCAATAACCTTGAAGGGGCCTGCCCACGGTGCCTCCAGTTTGCTGACGTCACCGACCGGCTTGACTTTCTTCCAGATGAGATCGCCAACCTGGAATGATCTGGGGATTATGCGGCGGTTGTAGTTTTGCTTCATCCGCTGCCGGTATGCCATCAGCCGAGCGGACGCCTTGGCTCTTTCTTCTTCGACCAAATCCAGCTCCATGTTCCTCCGCTCGACGTTGTCCTCATCGTAATTTTCGATCCGAGCGGACTCGACACCGACTTCAACAGGAATGACCACTTCACCGCCATACACCAAATGGAACGGTGTGACGCCCGTCCCTTCTTTCGGAGTCGTTCGGATGGCCCATAAGACGCCCGGCACTTCATCCGGCCAATTTCCTCCCAAATGGTCGAGCCGAGCACGCAGAATACGAATAATTTCCTGATTGGCTACTTCGGCTTGACCGTTGCTTTGGGGATAATCCACGGACGTGAAGTGTTGCTCGATGCCGTAGCTTTTGCACCAATCCTCTAGCACCTTCCCTGTGAATTGCCGCCCATTGTCGGAAACCAATCGGCGAGGGATGCCGAACCGACATAAGATGTGTTGCCAGATAAATTTTTTTACCATCTGTTCGGTGATCTTTGCCAGCGGCTCGGCCTCCATCCACTTGGAAAAATAATCGACCGCCACCAGCAAAAATTTCCTCTGCCCGGTCGCCATCGGAAATGAACCGACAATATCCATTCCCCATTGATCGAACGGACATGAAACGGTTGATTCCTTAATTTCCTCGGCCGGTCGGTGGGAGAAATTTGTTGGAGGATCTTGTGGCCGGCTTGAAGGGGGGTTGGATAGACGGCGCCCCCAAACCCTCGCTTTCTACACTATTGTTAGTATGCGCAGCGGAAATCTAATACTAACTACAAATATGAATACAAAGAAAGCTTAAGACAAGAATAAGAAATGCAAACCAAGCTAACACGTTGTTTAACGTGGTTCGGAGATTAGGGCTCCTACTCCACGGCTGTCCGTAAGGTGGACGATCCCGATCCTTCGGTGGATTACTCCCCGGAAAACTTCCGGCTAGCTCAAACCTCCTTGTGGGTGGAGAAACCTCACCACAACCCTCACAAGAGCTCCTTTGACGCTAGGGCACAGGTAGACTACTAATAGAGATTAACCACCTCTATTTCGTCAAGTTGGCCGGCCATCCCAAGCTCCTTCTTATAGAGCTTGGGGAAATCAGCCTTGCTGATTTGCCCGTTACCAGTCGACTGGTCCATGCACCAGTCGACTGGTGCCAGCCCAACGGCACTCCAACGGCTATCTATCAGTCGACTGGTCCTATGACCAGTCGACTGATCCCAGCCATTTCGGGCACAGAATGCTTCTATGCTCACCACCAGTCGACTGGTCCCAGTACCAGTCGACTGGTACAACCCTAAACTTAGGGTTTCCCATCCCGAGTACATTTCACTCGCACTCGGACCCTCACGACTCACTTGACTCTTCTTTGCAGCCTTGACCTCTTGCCTTCAAGCCTACTTCCTTTGGCTCTCGTCCCTCGGATGCATCCAAGCCCGCGGCTCGTCCCCAATGCCATCCTTCGCGTATGCCTCGAAGTCGCTTCCCTCGGCCCTTGTCCTTGTTGTCTTGTCCACGGTCCCTCGGATGCTCCATCCTTCACCAGACCCGAAGCCGTCAACCTGAGTCACATGTGTCACCTGCAGTCCTGCACAACTCAAGTACACATATCAAATAACGAGGGCAATCCTAACTTAAACCCTTTGCCCAAACACCAAAACACATGGTCCCACGGACCATTGGGATTGCTCCAACAATCTCCCCCTTTTTGGTGTTTGGCAATACGTTTAAGTTAGGGAAAAAAAATAACAAATAAACATCGCTAATACAATGGACTTACGATGCCAAGGCTACACACTTGGACTTACTCCGCCGAATGGACTTACGATGCCAAGGCTACACACTTGGACTTATAATGCCGAATGGACTTACGTTGCCAAGGCTACACTTGGCAACCGCCGAATGTAAAATGCACCATGCATTGGAACCTATCCCAAGGCTCCCCCTACACCTAAGCTCCCCAATGAGCTAGGATTTTACCACAGAGATTTTTAAGAACCTATCACAAGGCTCCCCCTACGCAAAGGCACTAAAGGTTTTCCCAGCTAAACCTTAATTCTCCCCCTTTGCCTAACATCCAAAAAGTTCTACAACAATATACCAATTGTTGAAAATTTATCATCCAAACTGACCCTAAACTCATGTATTAATCCCCCTTGGATCCCATACATCTAAGCGAGTTGACATGGTCACAAACCAATGCTGAAAACAGTTTCAGACTGGTATCAGTCGACTGCCCTAAGTGCCAGTCGACTGCCCTGTTCGACACAACCTTACAGAACCATTCTGTGGTCGAAAAACATTGTTACCAGTCGACTGGTATCTGTACCAGTCGACTGGTACCCTATTTCTGAAAAAAGCAGCCTTTTCAGGCCAACTTCAGAAATGCACCAGAAATTCCCTAGACCTCCAAAAATCCCCAAATTTTGTGGAGAGGTCTATTGCACCCTTGTCTACTTGGGAAAAATACATTACAAAATGTATATATCACCAATCCCAAGATTGACACAACATCCAAAACTAGCTAAATGGTTCAATTGAACCTTGACCTAAAGTCCTAGTTTTGGCTTCCTCTTGATGTATGTGCCCATACCAACCCACAATGCATCCCTAGCATTGGTTTATATGGCATTTATACATCCAAAACAAATTATCATACTATATGACCCCAAATGTCATATTTCTTGCATGAAACACAATCCATGTGTGCCAAATCCCTAGGTTTGAGACTCAAATCCATCTCCAAACCATTTGGCACACTCCATGGCTCCTCTAGACCCCCAAGTAGAATCCACCTGAGATCCATTGGCCATGGGTCCCAAATTGACTCTTAGAGCTCCCCCTAGAGCTCTTAACCTTAGCCACCTCCCTAGGTGACTCATCTATTGTGGCTACACCACAATGATGTCCCTTAGAAGATCTCCTTATCTTCTTGATCTTGGACACATCATCCTTGCCATAATCATATGCAACCCTAGCATATTTCTTCTCATTGGCTTTAGATGACTCTCCCTTGCCCTCATCATGTGCCACCCTAGCTCATGGTCTCCTTTTGGCCTTGGAGACACTAGATCGGTATCCCAAACCCGATCTATCATTTTTGGGTTTTTGACTACCCAACACCATATTTAATCCCTTAGATCCAATAGTGAATCTCTTAAGGAATTTCTCTAAACCATCAAGCTTTGCCTTCAAAGCTTGATTCTCCCTTTCTAGGTTCCTAAACCTAGAGTCAACATGTCCACCTTGGACATTCCTAGACCTACCCTTTCTAGGCATATGTCTCCCCTTCTTGGGATTAATGCCTTGGTTCTCTATTACCTTCTTCTCCTTAGGTAATGAGAATTTAACTTGCCTAGGTCCATCATGCATAGGCATCTTAGGGTTATGATCGATATTTACCCTATTCTTATCATGATATCTAAAACCAAAATTTTGCATGGGTAAATAATAAGAATTATTTCTAACATGCATGGAGGAGTTTAAATTTGAATTAAACTTCAAGTTAGGATATACCTCCCTTACCCTTGAAGCTCCCCCTTGACACTTGCTTCTCTCCTTCTTCTCCCATTTCTTTAGATGCGCTAGCTTCTTAATTTCTCCCTTCTTGGGGAATTTGGTGTGGTAGTGTCCCTTCTCCCCACACGTGAAGCATATGATGCGCAATCTCCTCCTTTGGGCTTCTTCACTCCTACAACCATTGTTAGTGTTTAAATTAACTTGAATGGGTTTAGGAGATACCTTCTTCTTACCCAATGGACACCTACTCTTGTAGTGTCCCTTCTCATTGCAACCGAAGCAAATGATGTGGTCCTTTGACTTTGCTTCGGTGGAGGTGCTCACTAGGTTGACCTCCAAGATCTCTTCTTCCTCCGTCTTGGATTCTTCTTCAATTCTTGAGGATGTAGATGATGCCTCATCTTCCTTCTCCTCCTCGGATGTTGAGCATGGCTCAACTTTTGTTTGCTCCTCCTCAACTTGAGCAATTAAACCCATCTCCTTGGGTTCTTCTTCTTCTTGTGTAGGTTTAGGTTCTTCCCGTAGAACCATCTTCACTTTGCTCCACAAATCATGGGCGTTCTTATATTCACCTACACCACTTATCACGTTAGAAGGCAAAATTTCAATCAACATTGATATTACCTTTGAATTTGCCTCCGATCGTGTGGTTTGCTCCTCCGTCCAATGTTGTGGTCGGAGTCTTTTTCCCTTCTTGTCTCTTGGGACTTCGAACGGGTCCTTGATCACCATCATGGTGTCCCAATCCGTATCAAAGAAGACTTCCATCTTCATCATCCAATAGGTGATGTCCCCAAGGCTTCCTCCTTCAAACTTTGGAGGGACAATCAACCCGGCCATCTTCTTATGCGTTGCTCTTCCCGGCGGTTAGTCCGGTGAAGTGCACCCTTGGCTCTGATACCAATTGTTGGAGGATCTTGTGGCCGGCTTGAAGGGGGGTTGGATAGACGGCGCCCCCAAACCCTCGCTTTCTACACTATTGTTAGTATGCGCAGCGGAAATCTAATACTAACTACAAATATGAATACAAAGAAAGCTTAAGACAAGAATAAGAAATGCAAACCAAGCTAACACGTTGTTTAACGTGGTTCGGAGATTAGGGGTCCTACTCCACGGTTGTCCGTAAGGTGGACGATCCCGATCCTTCGGTGGATTACTCCCCAGAAAACTTCCGGCTAGCTCAAACCTCCTTGTGGGTGGAGAAACCTCACCACAACCTTCACAAGAGCTCCTTTGACACTAGGGCACAGGTAGACTACTAATAGAGATTAACCACCTCTATTTCGTCAAGTTGGTCGGCCATCCCAAGCTCCTTCTTATAGAGCTTGGGGAAATCAGCCTTGCTGATTTGCCCGTTACCAGTCGACTGGTCCATGCACCAGTCGACTGGTGCCAGCCCAACGGCACTCCAACGGCTATCTATCAGTCGACTGGTCCCATGACCAATCGACTGATCCCAGCCAATTCGGGCACAAAATGCTTCTGTGCTCACCACCATTCGACTGGTCCCAGTACCAGTCGACTGGTACAACCCTAAACTTAGGGTTTCCAATCCCGAGTACATTTCACTTGCACTCGGACCCTCACGACTCACTTGACTCTTCTTTGCAGCCTTGACCTCTTGCCTTCAAGCCTACTTCCTTTGGCTCTCGTCCCTCGGATGCATCCAAGCCCGCGGCTCGTCCCCAATGTCATCCTTCGCGTATGCCTCGAAGTCGCTTCCCTCGGCCCTTGTCCTTGCTGCCTTGTCCACTGTCCCTCGGATGCTCCATCCTTCACCGGACCCGAAGCCGTCAACCTGAGTCACATGTGTCACCTGCAGTCCTACACAACTCAAGTACACATATCAAATAACGAGGGCAATCCTAACTTAAATCCTTTGCCCAAACATCAAAACACATGGTCCCACGGACCATTGGGATTGCTCCAACAAAATTATGGTACTTCTGGCACGAAAGGCACGTAGATACTGTCCGAGCGGCGTCTGCTTGTAAGGTCGGCCAAAAGTATCCGGCTAGCAGGATCTTCTTAGCTAGTGATCGTCCGCCCGGATGTCCTCCGCACAATCCTTGATGTACCTCTTGGAGGATGTAAGCCGAGTCTTCCGACCTCACGCATTTCAATAGCGGGCGTGAGAAAGCCTTTTTGTAAAGATGATCGCCGATGAGTGTGAACCGACCGGCTCTTTTCCTTAGCAGCTGGGCTTCATTCCGGTCGGACGGTGTGGCTCCCGAGCGGAGGAACTCTATGACGGGTGTCCGCCAGTCGCTTGGAAATATGAGGCCTTCCATCCGGTCGACATGCGCCACCAACAGTACTTTTTCAATTGATTGCTGAATGGCGACCGGCGTTATTAAGCTCGCGAGTTTGGCTAACTCATTGGCTGCTTGATTTTCTGCTCTGGGTATCTTCTGGACAATAACTTCTCTAAAGTCAGCTTTGAGCTTCTCGAAGGCTTTAACGTAGAGCTTGAGCCGAGCACTATTGATTTCGAAGGTACCAGAGAGCTGCTGAGCGGCCAACTGTGAATCCGAGTGAAGTGTTACCCGACTGGCTCCCACATGCCGAGCTGCCTGCAAGCCGGCTATGAGGGCCTCATACTCTGCTTCATTGTTGGTAGCTTTATAATCCAGCCAGACGGATAAGTGCATCTTCTCTTCTTGAGGGGAGAGTAACAATATTCCAATCCCGCTTCCGAGCCGAGTGGACGACCCATCCACGTATATTCTCCACATAGCTTCCGGCTCCGACCTTTGCACCTCAGTCACAAAATCGGCCAAGGATTGTGCTTTGATCGCCGAACGGGGCTGGTATTGTATATCAAACTCACTTAAATCTGTCGTCCACTTGATGAGCCGTCCGGATGCCTCTGGATTTAGTAGAACACGTCCGAGCGGGCTATTGGTTTTGACAATGATCGTATGCGCCAGGAAGTATGGACGAAGGTGCCGAGCGGCAAGGACCAAAGCGAAAGCCAGCTTCTCGAGCCCAGTGTAGCGAGATTCAGCATCTTTTAAAATGTGACTAACGAAATACACAGGCTCTTCTCCGCTCGACCTCACTAAAGCTGAGCCGATTGCATGCTCGGTTGAAGACAAGTACATATGAAGTGGCTCACCCGCAGTCGGCTTGGCTA
Organism: Zingiber officinale; assembly: GCF_018446385.1. Lineage (NCBI taxonomy): Eukaryota > Viridiplantae > Streptophyta > Magnoliopsida > Zingiberales > Zingiberaceae > Zingiber > Zingiber officinale. Next base: position 38,414,447 of record NC_055997.1, on the reverse strand, counting down.
ATACCGGGAGAGAGTTCAAATATGCCTTCAAATCTTCGAACGCCCGGTCGCATTCTTCGTCCCAATGAAATTTTGTAGCTTTGCGTAAGATCTTGAAAAAAGGAAGGCTCCGGTCGGCGGTTTTGGAGATGAACCTGGACAGAGCGGTTATCCGACCGGTCAAACGCTGCACTTCCCTTGTATTTCTTGGAGGCGGCATATCTTGTAGAGCTTTCACCTTGCTGGGATTTGCTTCGATTCCCCGCTCGGTCACTATGTACCCCAGAAAGCGTCCTCCTTTTGCTCCGAACAGGCACTTCTGGGGATTTAGCTTGACTCCATATTTGCGCAGCGTTCGGAAGGTTTCCTTCATGTCTTTGAAGAGATCGGCCGCTCAGACGGACTTAATGAGAATGTCGTCCACATAAACTTCTAGATTCCGTCTGATCTGCTCTCTGAACACTTTATTCATCAAGCGCTGATATGTGGCCCCCGCATTCTTCAATCCGAACGGCATTACATTATAGCAATAAGTGCCGTCGGCCATCACGAAGCTGACCTTTTCTTGATCTTCACGGGCGAGCGGCACTTGGTGATAGCCCTGGTAGGCGTCGAGCATACAGATTAATTCGCAGTCGGCCGTAGAGTCCACCAGCTGATCTATCCGGGGCAGAGGATAAAAATCTTTCGGGCAAGCTTTGTTGAGATCCCGAAAATCTATGCACACTCTCCACTTGTTGCCTGGCTTGGAGACTAATACTACGTTAGCCAACCAGCTCGGGAACTGCACCTCGCGTATATGGCCGGCCTCCACGGATGATGGAATTCTGCTCGGCGCTGAAGTCCCTTTTTCTTTGCTTTACTGGCCGTGCGTCCGGTCGGACATGTAGCTCGTGCTGCGCTATGCTCGGTAAAATTTCGGGCAGCTCATGTGTCGACCAAACGAAGACATCATGATTTCTTCGGAGGCATTGGATCAGTTCTTCTTTCTGTTTCTCCTCCAGATCGGACGCTATAAAGGTTGTGGCCTCCGATCGGGTTGGGTGAATCTGCACTTCCTCTTTTTCTTCATAAATTAAAGAGGGTGGCTTTTCGGTGATGGCGTTTACCTCGATCCGGGGCGCCTTCTGAGCGGAATTGGCCTCTGCTCGGACCATCTCGATGTAGCATCGCCGAGCTGCTAGTTGATCTCCCCGTACTTCTCCCACTTTGTCCTCCACGGGGAACTTGATCTTCTGGTGGAAGGTTGAGACGACCGCTCGAAATTCGCTGAGAGCCGGTCGTCCCAAAATAACGTTGTAGGACGAGGGAGAATCGACCACCACGAAGTTTGTTGTTCTTGTCCTCCTGAGCGGCTCTTCTCCCAGCGAGGTAGCCAGCCGGATCTGTCCGACCGGCTGAACCTCGTTACTTGTAAACCCGTAGAGCGGAGTTGTCATGAGCTGCAGCTCGGCTTGATCAATTTGCAGCTGATCGAACGCCTTCTTGAATATGATGTTGACTGAGCTCCCTGTGTCAACAAATACGCGGTGAATAGTATAATTGGCTATTACCGCTTTGATGAGCAGAGCATCGTCGTGGGGTACTTCAACTCCTTCCAAGTCCCCGGGCCCGAAACTAATTTCGGGTCCTTCCGCTCGTTCTCGGCTACAGCCGACCGAATGAATCTGGAGTTGTCGGATGCTCGCCTTTCTAGCTCGGTTGGAGTCTCCTCTGGTCGGCTTGCCAGCAATAACGTTGATCTCGCCTCGGGAAGTATTGCTTCTATTTTCCTCTTCCCGAGCGGACGGTCTAGACCGCTCTCTGGACGCTCGGCGATTCTCCTACCTTGGAGAACGATGCCGATCGGGAGTTTGTTGCTGTGGCCTACCAGCTCGCGTCCGATCGACTTCATGAGTTCTCTGTCGCCTGTCGACTGAGGGAGACCGTCGTCCGGCATTCTGGGGCACAGGATGAGCCACGAAGGGAAGACTTCGACAATCCCTTCTGTTGTGCGTATCCGTCCAGTGAAATGAGCAGAACATCGGAGTCCATCTCTTCTTTGGCTTGGGCCGGGCGGCAGCTACCTCTTGCACATGGGACCTGGCGTGGGGGGATCGGATTGCTTCGGCCCTTGGTCCTCTAGGCGGCTGATGAGTGGCGTGCTGTTTCCGCTCGGCTGGTGTTTCCTTTTTCCTTGCCGCTTGCGCTTCTTCCACATTGATGTATTCGTTAGCCCGGTGCAGCATGTGATCGTAATCTCGGGGCGGCTTTCGGATGAGTGATCGGAAAAAATCCCCATCTACTAGGCCTTGTGTGAAGGCATTCATCATGGTTTCCGAAGTGGCCGTTGGAATATCCATCGCCACTTTGTTGAATCGTTGGATGTAAGCTCGGAGCGATTCACGGGCTTCTTTCTTAATGGCAAACAAGCTCACGCTCGTTTTCTGGTAGCGTCAGTTGCTTGCAAAATGGTGGAGGAAGGCCGTTTGGAAGTCCTTGAAGCTGGTGATGTATCCGTCCGGCAACCTCCGAAACCACCGTTGAGCCGATCCCGAGAGAGTGGTAAGGAAAACTCGGCACTTTACTCCATCCGTGTATTGATGGAGAGTAGCTGTGTTATCGAACTTACCCAGATGATCATCCGGGTCGGTTGTCCCATTGTACTCGCCGATCGTCGGAGGCACGTAGTGCTTGGGCAGAGGGTCTTGTAGAATAGCCTCCGAAAATTGGCGATTGATCCGCTCGGGAGATGAGTCCGCTCGGGGGGCCTTCCCTTTTCTGTTATCTCGTCTAGGCATCACATCCGAAGAAGATTCCCTATCTCTATGAGCTGGTACGGCTTCAGGGGTGCGGAATAGGGCTCGATGAAATGCGACGGTGGCCGGCGGTGCTTCCGCTCGACCTCCAGACGCTGACGTTGCTTGCTGCTCGGGCCGCTCGGCTGTGGCTTTCTGTTTTTGCTCCACAAGCTTGGCGGCTCTTATCTCGATCAGGGTGTCGAGTTCCTCGTTCGAAAGCGTCACCATGTGTTGTCGTCCAGCTTCATCCATTGTTTCCGCTCGGATACAGGAACGTTCCCACAGACGGCGCCAATTTGATCCTGTCCGAATGCCGAATCAACGGACGCTGGGCACGTGGCGCTTCCGGCTGCTGGCATGGATCTTCGACTGGCGGCACCAAGCTCCGGCGAACCTGCACAGAAGTCGGGCCGGGAAGGGATTCCCGGCGGCGACCCTCCAACGCTCAAGTCAGGCGAAGCTCAAGAAAAAACAGTGGCTTTAAAACTCGTAGACTGCGTACCTCCGGCGAAGAATGAGGGCCTTTATATAGGGCAGCGGAGAAGTGAGCGTACACCTACCGAGGTGTACACGTGTCCCTAGCCCATACTCCAGTAAGGACTTGTCAGTGAGCTTCCCTAACCCATACTGCTACAGTCTTAGCATGTCCTCGATGGGACAGCGGAATCCCCTATCACAAGATTTAGAGCATGGCCCACACGTGAAACATACCTGCTGTCAGAAAAAGGCGTTCCTTGTCCTTTTCCCCTTTGCTCCAAATCTGGCTTCCGGGCGGACAGCTCCCTCAACATCCGGTCGGACATATACGATGGTTTACTTGGGGAGATCCTCCATCACGTGCTTTATGGAGACTATTAACAGTGTTACCTTATGGCTTTGGCCGAGCGTGAGGTCCGCTCGGCCCACGACCTTTTCCACTGAGCATCGGAACCCTGATTTCGACAGGGCGCCTTTAACCATCAGCTATATATCGTCCGGTCGGCAGGCCGATCGGACCCATCCCTCTCCGGGCGTTCGATTCCATCGGCCGGCCGGCCGGACGTCCGGTCGGACCTGGCCCTCTCCGGGCGTCCGATCGGACCCGGCCCTCTCCGGATGGACAACTGCCACTGTGACTTCCACGTGACGTTGACTTCACAGGGCGGGGTCCCTGCTCTTATTACCGAATCAATATTCATATGAAAATTTTAAATTCTCATAATTCTGATCATTCGAAATTAAATTTAATTAATAAAAATATTAAATTTAAAAATTCAAATCTAATTAATCAAGATAATTTTAGAAATAATTTGACTAATTCAAATATTAAGAATGATAAAGATAAATTTAATTTAAATAATGATCAAGATAAACATAATAACTTAAATTTGAATTCTAAAATTTAAATCCTAGACATTTGAAATTAAATCTTGAAAATTCATAAATAATTAAAATTATTACAAACTAAACTAAAGAAAATAACTAAGTCAACATAGATGAAATTGATAAAATACTTAATAAAATATTTAATTCAACGAATCTAAAAAACATTAAAAAAAAGTTAATCTAAAAAATTCAAATCTAAGTAATAAAATTAATTCAAATTTAATTAAAAATATAAGTAAGAATGATGAAGATAATTCTAACTTGAAAATTTCAAATAGTTTAATTAATAATCAAAATAAATCTAGCATAATAAATATTAACAATTCACCCAAACAAGATAAAATTTTAATTAATTCAAATTCTAATCTTTAAAATTTTAATAAATTGAATTATATAATTAATTAATTAATAAAGATAATCCTAAAAAAATTTTGATCAATTCTAATCCTAAAAATTTAAGTTAAATCTCAAAATTTTAGAAGATAAAACTTGACATTTTAACAACATGAATTCTGATCTTAATAATAATTTTAAAATTTTAAATAATAATTATCCAAACAAAAAAAAATTCCAAAAACCAAACTACAAATAAATTAAACTCCAATCCTAAAAAACATAAATCTTAAAAATTTAAAATTAAATCTGAAAAAAATCTGGAAATCAAATGTACAAATTTTGAAAATGCTAATTCAAAATGTTAATACTTAAAAATCAATTTTAATTAATTATAATAAAGTACCTTTAATTATGAACAATAAATAATTTAAATCTTAAAAATTTAGGGAAAAAAGTTCAAATTTTAATTATTATAATTTAAATACTAAAAATTCAAATTTAATTAATTATAATAATGTACCATTTAATTATAAAAAAATTAATAATAAATTCAAATTTAAGTACGAAAATTCAAGAAAAAAGAATTTAAAATTTTTAACAGATTAAACCAAATAATAATAATAATAAAATAAACTCTAATTTGATAAATTCAAAATTTTGAAAACAAATATTAAAAAATTTAGAAGATAAAAGTTCACATTTTAATAATTCAAATTTAAATATAAAAAAAAACATGAAATCAAATCATTATAATAAAGTACCATTTAATTATAAAACTACGAATTCAAGATTAAAATTTGAAATTAATTATGATAATTCAACAAAATAAATATATAAATTTTAGCAACTCAAATCAAAATTTAAACCCAAAATTAAATATTAAAACTAATTATCATCAAGTTCTATTTAATTATGAAATAATAAATAATTCTAAATTAAAAAACTAAATCCACAAAACTAATTATGAAACTAATTAATAAAATCTTACCTAGTGAAACAATTAAATTAATAAAAATTAAAATGTGTTAAAGTGGATTGACACATTTGCGGGTTCACACAAAATTTATCAAATCAAAAATTGATGTATTTTTAAAAATCAACTATAAATTATTTGACACATACATACTTACCATGTACATGTATTATTTTATATCTATAAATATCATGTTATTCATATTAGTATTTTGTTCATTCTTAATATAGAATGGTTAAGGACTTATCTTTGATTGATATTTGCCCAACTTAGTACTAGAATGGAACGAGATGATAGTATGTTAGGGAAGCTTAGTTTAGGGAGTCAAGTGGGATATGGTGTACCCCTCTTGGTCTACTTAGCTAAATGGAACTAACTGAAGCTATCTCACCACATCTTAAACTAGTTAGACAAGGGTTTCTCAGCATGTTGATTTCATGAGGCTTTGTCTTTGAAAGTGATCATTGTTCTGATACCCAAGATAGCCCCTGTGCGTAGCCACTGCTTGGAAGTCAATTTTGAAATATGTATTTATTTGACTAAATGTTAAACCAAAATCTAACACAAGGTCAATTAATCCTTAGATTCAAACTTAAATTTTAAATCTGATAAAATTGAGAAAACATCTCACAAAATTCATAAGGCTACCCTTATTGATTATGCTGAAACACTTAGAATGAGTGAGATGACAAGGACTATTAAATTGAAAATACTTTGAAAAAGATTATCAAAATCCATAGATAATTTTTTACAAATTATTTTCAAAATAGTGATTAACATAATAATATTTTAATGAATTTCATGCTTGATTGGATGCATTTATATATATAATTTTTTTTTGAAAAATCTATATACTTGAAAAATATTGATTGTTAACTAGTACTTTGAAGTCCACATTCTAAGGTCAACACTAGACGACACTTAGGTAGATTTTCTTGTGATTAACAAGGATAATTAGGATGTGTCAAGTTAAGGGGAGGTGCTTTTGAAAATTTACGAAAATTCTTAATTTTTTAGATTTTTTTTTTAGAAAAATAGAATTCTTTTTAAATCTTTGAAAACTCCTTGAAAAATCTAGAAATGTTTTCTTAAAAATATTTTTTTAAAATATTTGAAAAATCTTTAAACACACTTGAAAATATTTTAAAAATATATTTTGAAAATTTGTTTCTAAAAATGTATTTTAACTGATCTTTTGATTTAGAAGACCTCCTAAACATATAGGTAGTTCACCTTGTGGTTATAAGGTTTTCTAAGGATATGTCGGATTGAGGGGGAGTTATGATTAAAATATAATATATATACTTTTTAAAATTCTTTAAAAAAGTATGAAAAAACTTTTTGAAAAAGTTTGAAACCCATACTTCTCAAATATTTTTTGAAAACTTTTGAAAATACTTCCCTTAAAAAATTTGTTTAGAAATATTTTTGAAAAAAATACTTTAGTTGTTCTTTTAATTTGGATCAACCCCTAAGACACATAGGATGTGTTCCTTGTATTGGGATAGCTCGATACGGTCTATGATAAAATATGTTTCGTAAACATGCAAGGTGGAAAATAAAACAATAATAAATCTTAAATTATTACATCACACGCACTACACCCATACAAGGATATAACATGCCAAACATGATAGCATAATTAAATTTTTTACAGAAAGTAAATTTACACTAGGTGTACCTTACGGATGACCTGTAACAAGAAGGGTATCAACTGTAGCGATGTTGTCGAACCTCACCTCTATTCGTATCCACGCCGAGCTCCTCAAGATAACTGCTTGAGTACAAGCCTCTCCTTCGGAAGTTACTAGCCACGAGCAAAGAAGAGAGATCAAGAGAAAGAGGAAGAGAAGCACACAAGGATGAGATTTCTTCCTTGTGGTGGTAACGACAACAAGGGGAAGAGCTTCCCCTTGTTGGCGGCGAAAAACAGAGGGGAGAGAGAGAGGAGAAGAGAAATTTGGTTAAGGTTTTCTAAAAACCTTACAAGTCAATTAATGATCTCATGTGTATAATTTTCTCTCAACTATATCAATATATAGCCCTCATTAATGAGTTGGATTAGAAAGTCCAAATCCAACCCATTATCCCTTAACCAAAAATTAACCTATTAACCCCTTAGTTTAGTTCACAATTAAACCAAGTTGGCTCATGACTAATTCATGATTAAACCAAATATGGTTCAACTCTTCCAAAAGAGATGTTGCCCATCTGCGCTTCCATTACGACAAATATTTCTATATTTATCTTATGTATGGTCCAACCAAACATTTATCTCTTGATCGAAGAATCCTATTCTTTAACTTGTTTTATGTCTTTTACAGACTTGTTAGTGTGTGTGACTCAATAGGTTCCCGATTTATCTTGGCCATCCATAATTAAGTACTTAATTATATAAGGATCATGAGTGACACCTAGTAGTACATTATGATCTCCAATTAGTCGGAAAATCATAGTTGATCTTAGAATTAATTCTAAACCCTTGGGCATCTACAGTGAGTTGTGCCTCATTCCTTTCACTCGTCTTATACCCACTTGGTTCACAAGATAGTCTATATGTCTTGTCCCCACTAGGCTGACTATGTCACATCTAGCCCAAGTAATACTTCCTCATTCTGTGGATTCAAATTACTCATACATGTGTACAAAAATCTCGCACTCTTAACATGTGATGCTTTGACCAAAGACTTTAAGTAATAATCTTAACGAGTGGCCATAGGGTATACGTCTCCTCGCAAGGAGCGGTGAATCCTCTGTGGGCTATCCAAACATCTTCAGCCACTTCAACTTATACCCAATCATTCCGGGTCCACACTTCAATGAGATGCTTACTTAAGATGTCAAAGTATAAGTCTCCATGACCAAGATGACTTGTATACCTCAAGTCGAAAGAAACTTCACTTGTGCTGCAGTAAGAACTTCACAGACATATATATATATATATATATATAGAGTGTTGGACCCTGTGGTTATTTTGATGTGATCAACCAAGTTAGGTTAGGTCCTGTTTGATTTAATCCCTATGTCTAAGTGTGCAGGAGCTTAGAAGCATAGGAAGTCGAGCAGAAGACGTGGCTAGCGAGAAGGATGGCATGGGAGAGAGTCGGCGGGCGGGTATACCGGTGGACGAGAAGAACGTATGCGATGTTCGAGGGATGAGAAACCGAGGAAGAAGGCTGCTCGAGGAGAAGGCTGGAAATTGGGTTCGGGTGAGCCCTATTTCGGATGACCGAAATCACCCAAGCGAGCGGAGCCGGAGCGGAAGACCCGGACTAAGGCGAGCAACCGGAGTAGAGGGCCCGGACCAAAAAAGTCAACATTGTTGACTTTGGTGGTCCGGACACCCAGAACTCAACTTTTATCAAGCTCGACACGTATGTTGATCGACGCATCGGGGATAGAATTCTATCCCACTTCAGGCACTCGGAACCCTTTCAGGCGCCCAGAACATGCTATAAATATAGCTCTGATTTTAGTAGTTCAGACAATAACTTGTAATTCCTTTCTTTTTGTTCTACTATTAGTTGTGAGCTGTTAACGTTGTAAGAGGCTACTCCACCTGAATGAGATCTTCAAGTGCACTTCATTTTCCTTGGATTAATAATCTTCTGATTGCAAACCAAGTAATTCTCCTTGTGTCTTTGTCTATTTAATTAGTCTCTTAGCTTTTATTACAAGTGTTCTTAATTAAGTTACAAGTCGAGAAAGGGTTGAGTTTATTTTTGCATGGCAATTCACCCTCCCATCTTGTCGGCCACTAAGGAACCAACAAGTGGTATCAGAGCGAGGATGCTTCAGAAGAACTAACCACCGACCGAAGCAAAGAAACCAATGGTCGGAACAAGCATCGTTCCACCAAAATTCGAGGGAGAATTCACACACTAGAAACGTCGAATGGAGGTATTTCTAAAAATTGACATTGAGATTCGTTTAATAATCAAGTATGGTTTTGTAGTTCCTATGAATCAAAATGGAGAGGAGAAGGAGGAGAGTCTTTGGACAAAGAAAGAACAAAATGATTCTGTAGCAAATAATAGAGCGGAATATCACTTGTTGAGTATACTGCCGCCTCAAGAAGTCAATCGCATCGGAAGCTACTCGTCACCCAAAGAACTTTGGAAAAAATTCCTGGAACTCCATGAAGGTATATCCGAAGCCAAGCTCACAAGAAGAGACATACTTTAGAACAAGCTAACGAATATCCGTCTAGAAAGAGGTGAGAAGGTAGCCGACCTACATGCGAAGGTAAAAGAACTAATCACCAGACTCGAAAACCTCGGTGAAACGGTAACCAACTGGGACTCGATACGCTACACACTCAATGTCTTTCCCAGGACTCCAGAATGGAACTTGATAATTGACACCTACTACATCTCAAAGGACCTGAAGGTAAGCCTAAAGGAACTCTTTTCTACTTTAGAATTACATGAAACCAGATGTGCAGGTACAACAAAAGAGTCAAGCCAAATGATGGCACTAAATGCATCCAAGAAGGATGGACCCGAGTCAGACTCAGAAGAAGATGAAAAAGCTTACATGGTAAAAAAATTTAGAAAATTCTTTAGATCTAAAAAATTTAAAGAAATGTAGAATAGGAAAAATCCAAGAAATAGAAGAAGGGTTCGTTGTTACTAGTGTCAAAAGGAAGGGCACATAAAAGAGGACTGCCCAGAACTCAAAAAGGAAAAAAGGGAAGATCCCTAAGCAAAACAAGTACAAGACTCTAAAGTCTACTTAGGACGACAGCTCATTATCTGAGTCAGAAATAGAAGAATATGCCAGACTAACACTGATGGCAAGCCATGAAGAGCAAAGCACCTCAGAAGCTAGCATCGATGAAGGTGGAGCAACTTCAGATGAATGCAGCAAAGTAGGGGGAGAGTCGGACTTCAAGTCTGATTGTAACGCCCGCCCTCCCTGCTAACCCTAAGGGACGGGGCTACAATACTCCATGTACAAATTTTTCTTTTTAAAACAGCGGAAGACTTAAAATAATTTTCTTAGTTTAATAAAAACTTTTCTTTTGTTTTTCTTTTCATCAAATCTGAACTACACTTTCATGGCATCAATAACATGATATCAAAATTAGTAGAAACATAACATCAAGTCACACATACGGTACTACAATTCATGATACCAAAGCATAGTTCTTTAAAAGTTTTTAAAGCAGGTTCTTATTTGGTTGCCTAGCCACTGCCATACACATCTCCTTGCCTCTCCTGCTGCTCCTTTAGCTCATCCAGCTTTTTCCTTTATCTGTGGTACAAGGAAAGTAAGTTATGAGCACTCATGGCTCAGTAAGTTCCTTTCCTACTCACTAAAACCAAAAATCATCACATGATCAAAGAATGTCTCAAGATAACATGATCTCAACTAGTCATGGCATAACATATCATACTCTTTAAGCATATCATGCAACATAACAAAATCATAACTAGTCATGGCATATCATCTCTTAAAGCATAGCATGAAACATAACATAATCATATCTAATCATGGCATATCATAGTATCATCATAAGGTGGCATGGCATATCAAGCTCTTAAAGCATAGCATGAAACATAACATAATCGTATCTAATCATGGCATATCATAAATCATAGCATCATCATAACATGATCATAAGGTATATGCAATATGATTTTGAAAACATGTATCTGAAAAACATGTGTATGTCTCATGATCTTTAAAACCATTTCTTCTTACATATATAGTTGAACATAATATCAACATAATCAGGGCCCCGGCTTGTACCACACATAGATAAATCACGTAGATATGCGCGCTTCCTAAGTATATCCAAGGTAGCAAGTCTTGAATCATACTAGGAACCAGGTCCGGATCACACAGCCATAGACCTAGGGGCGTACTAAGGAGCCCATCCCTTTGTTTTTACTAGCCTGGATCACACAGACAAAGGCCTAGGGGCTGATTAGGAGCCCACCCTTGGTACAAGCCTTACAAAGTAAAGTAGCATGTATAAAAATGCATCATTTAGTCACATAGCATATCATAGAAGTATGCATCACTTAGGCATACGTTATGTCATAAAAGTATGCATCACTTAGGCATACATCATATCATAAATAGTATGCATCACTTAGGCATACATCATGTCATAAAAAGTATGCATCACTTAGGCATACATCATGTCATAAAAAGCATGCATATTTTCACCACATAGCATATCATGAGAGCATGCATATTTTAGGCACATAGCATATCATCAAAGCATGCCTATTTCTATCCACATAGCATATCATGAAAGCATGCATATTTTAAGCACATAGCATATCATCCAAGCATGCATATTTCTATCCACCTAGCATATCATGAAAGCATGCATATTTTAAGCACATAGCATATCATCAAAGCATGCATATTTCTATCCACATAGCATATCATGAAAGCATGCATATTTTAAGCATATAGCATATCATCAAAGCATGCATATTTCTATCCACATAGCATATCATGAAAGCATGCATATTTTAAGCACATAGCATATCATCAAAGCATGCATATTTCTAAGCACATATCATATCATGGAAAGTATAAATCACAAGCATACATGTTTAAGCATAAGGGTGTATCATGTGATTATACTATCATAAGAAACATGGTAACATAGTTAGCTTGGGTTCTAAGCTTCCTAATCCCTTGGGTTCTTATCATGGCGAACCCCTTAGATCTCAATTTAGGTAAAACAACCTCCAAGCATGTGGAACCTAAATTATCATCACATCAATTTCATAGGAAGCATTATAAGCATGATTAACTTGGTTTCTAAGTTCTCCAAGTCCCTAAACTTCATGTGGCCGAACCCTATCAGGTGTGAAACAAGGTCCCAAATGTCATGAAAGCATGGAAACCTTAAACCATATTTATAGCATTTTTTTTTCCAAGTAACATAGTAAGCATATTTGAGCTAGTTCCTAAGTTCTTCAAGCCCTTAACATATGTCATGGCCGAAATTTAACAAGTATTCATTAGGGCTAAAAGCAAGCATACAAGCATGTGAACTTGAACTAACATCATGTATAAATTCATAATAAGGCATCATACAATGGGTATGGCCGAAGCTTACCCTAGCCTCATTTTAGGTCATTAAACAACATATAGCATGAGAACTTTGGCTTTCTACTTATCATATTTCATGTAGAGTGACATGAGCATATTTAATTTTTGTTCTAGGGTTTCTAGGGCATCTATCCCTTCATGGACGAAGCATACAATGGTCCATTTAGGTCATGGAAAAATTATACAAGCATGTGACTCAATCAACATATTATCCTATTTCCATAAGAAGCATTTTTAACACAATTGGTTTCAATTCTAAGGCCTCTAGGTCATTTAAACCCTACTTGGCCGAGACTCATCAGAGTTTAAATTTGCTTCAAATAGCCTAAAAGCATAGGAAGTCATACAAGTTTCATAGCATGTATAAAGACAAGCATAATAAACATACATGTGAATTGTGTCTTAGGCTTCCTAGGTTTCTTTCCTTTTTCTTTTTATTTTTCCTCATGGCCGAAACCTACCAATCTCTAAACTAGGTTTTAAGTGGCCTAAATCATGGAAAACCTAAGTAAGTTTCATGGCAAAAATTACTAAGAACATCATATACAAATTTGGTTCATAAACAAGCTAGGACCCTTGTGATCTTACATGTCATATATCATGTAACTAAATTCTCTATACCCTAATTAAGCATGAGAGCATTAAACAACTTTCATATCTTAATATCACAGAGGTCTTGAGCATGTTAAAATTTTGTTTAAGCTTTTCTAAGCTATCCATCTTATCATGGCCGAAAATCTTAATGAAGAGTTCATGAATTTCTAGCAATATTCAACATGCAATTCTTTAAGAGAACTCTATATTCTATCATATAAACATGGTTACTTAAATTTAAAGGTCTTCCTAACCCTAAGCTCTTTTCTTGGCCAAAACATATGAGTGGATTTCTTTTGGTTCCAAGTAACTCTTAAGCAAGAAAAACCAACAAAAGACCCTTAGTAATTCATGGAGGGAATCTTGTACTAGTTTGGTTAAACAATGATTTCCTTAACCTCTTTAAAAAAATTTTGGCCGAAATTCTAGGGTTAGGTACTCCTCTGACCAAGCATCATATAGGTATAAAAACATGAAGGAAAACCTTCCTACATAGCATAGAAAAATATCATGAAATGAGGACTTGTTTAAACCTTCCTAGATTTGAAAACTCTTCTTTGGCCGAATTTTTCTTAAATTCTATTCTAGGTTTTCTAATCCTCATAAAATCTGAAAAGCACATAAAACGCCTTGTACCACAGGTGAGGGGAAGCTTACTTCCTTTTCGCTTGTGGATCTAAGGTGTGGTGATGGAAGAAGTAGCCTCTTCTTCTAGTTCCCTTCCCTTGATTCCTTGCTAAGTTCTCCTTGTATCTTAGGCTTTCTTAGGAGAAAACCTTGGCTTGGGCCAAAGATGGAGGAGAGGGGACTGAGGGTTCGGTGAGGGAGAGGGAGGATGAGGGAAAATGAGAGAAAAATAAAATCTCCTCTTTACATACTCTCTTTTATGTTAAGGGGGAAGAGGTAGCAAAATCGGTTTTTGCTTTCCTTCTCCCTTAGCCCTTTTTTTTCATTTCCTTTTTATTTTTTCATTTATTTATTTGTTCTCATCATTCATGATGAAACAAGGGGGAATGAATCCCCTTAATTCTCCTCTTTAAGTCACGGCAAAGAATGAAGAAGAGGGAGAGAAAAGAAGGAAGGCAAGTTGCCTTTCTCTTGTTCTTTTCTTGTTTTCTTTTGGCTAGCTTTTACTCTCACCCTTATCATGAGTTTCCCTCCTTTGCTATCAATATATTATTCCTATCCCAACTGGTTATTACCCATTAATCCTATCTTCACATCATGAGAGGTTCAAGGTTCAATCCTTGACAACTCCCTATTTTATTTCTTTTTATTTCTTTTTGGTTCAACATTCTACTAATATTTTTCTAAGGTAAATTCATCATTCTCATATTTATCTTAAAAGCTTAGTGGGTGTTACACTTATATGGTAAGCGAGGTATGCCTCTTACCTCCTGATCAGCTCTATTTTGGTATTAAATCTATGGCAAAATCAATGTGCAAGTTAAAAAGTAAAAAATGATAAATTAAAAATTGAAAACTTAGAAATAAAAAGAATTTTAGCAAAATCATGCCTAATAGAAGATTTTGAAAAAATAAAACTTGAAAATTCTAAATTAAAGGAAGAAATAGAAAACTTAAAAAATTCTTCATATTCAAATGTTTCTGATTTAAAGATTAGAAACTATAGAGGATTAAACTGGTACTATAGATTCACAAAGGTCAGATCAGAAAAGTAACAAAATCTTATATCCGTATAAAATACCTAATTAACCCTATAGGAAGGAACCTATATTGGGTTCTAAAAACTTGTTTAAATTAAAAGTGAAATTATACTTAGGGCTTTTAGATATAAGATCAAATATTTGAATTCATTAAAAGGCTTTGTCTAGAAGTGGTTGATGATCCAATAATCAAGAAGGCCTAGTGCCTCGCCACAACCTGGAAATCAATTTTTGAATTGAATATTTAATTGACAAATTGATAAACATGAAATAGTTAATTAAATTAAATGCTTTCAATATTTGTCGATGATTTAACATTTGTTAAAATATTTTACTTGCAAACTTTGCTTAGAATTTTTTTTTTCAAATCTCACTTAGAAATTCTTTTAATTGCAAGCTTCATTTAAATTATTTATGTTAAAAAAAAATTTCCCCTTAAAAATTTTATTTCGTACCCCTCTTTTTAATATGATCAAAGGGGGAGGTATATTTGTCTAATATTTCATGCCTTTAATTTCATATTTTTTATCCTAACTTAACTTGGGTTGATTCACATCAAAAAGGGGGAGATTGTTGGACCCTGTGGTTGTTTTGATATGATCAACCAAGTTAGGTTAGGTCATGTTTGGTTTAATCCCTATGTCTAAGTGTGCAGGAGCTTAGGAGCACAAGAAGTCGAACAGAAGATGCGGCTAGTGAGAAGGACAACACGGGAGAGAGCCGACGGGCTCAGTGTGTCCGAGGGACGAGGTGCCGTGAAAGAGTACACTGGTGGACGAGAAGAACATGTGCAACGTTCAAGGGACGAGAAGTCGAGGAGGAAGGTTGCTCGAGGAGAAGGCCGGAAATTGGATTCGGGTGAGCCCTATTCTGGATGGCCGAAATCACCCAAACGAGCGGAGCCGGAGTGGAAGACACGGACCGAGGCGAGTAGAACTGGAGCAGAGGGCCCAGACCTAACAAGTCAACATTATTGACTTTGGTGGTCCGGGCGCCCAGAACCCTTCCGGGTACCCGGAACTCAACTTTCATCAAGTTTAACGTGTACGTTGACCGACATGTCGGGGATAGAATTTTATCTCACTCTAAGCACCCGGAACCCTTCCAGGTGCCCGAAACAGTGCTATAAATATAGCTCTAATTTCAGTAGTTCAGACAACAACTTGTAATTTCTTTCTTTTTGTTCTACTATTAGTTGTGAGTCGTTAACGTTGTAAGAGATTACTCCGCTCGAAGGAGATCTTCAAGTGCGCTACATTTTCCTTGGATTATCAATCTTCTTATTGCAAACTAAGTAATTCTCCTTGTGTCTTTGTCTATTTAATTAGTCTCTTAACTTTTATTACAAGTGTTCTTAATTAAGCTATAAGTCGAGAAAGGATTGAGTTTATTTTTGGAGGGAAATTCACCCCTCCCCTCTTGCCGGCCACCAAGGGACCAACATAGAGAACCATATGAAGTCATACAACAAGTTACTCCAATGAACTACTTACCATAACCAACATCCACGTTTAACTCTCGACATCTCAATGTCTCCAACCAATGAGAAAACAACTGCTTGACTAAACGAAGGAGTATAACCTGTGCTAGTCTTATAGAATTGATGATATCCAAATGCATCAATTCGATGAAATTTCAATATATTCATAATTTCACATGTAGAGATAATCACTAGTTGTGATCCAATCACAAATTCTCTCATACTATAAATTATATTATGGACATTCAGTAAATGAGTTTAAGACAATCAAACATATAATATGCACTCAAATAGTAAATTTATACTTATCAAATAAATAGAAAAAAAACTGTAAGACGATTGCCTTAGGACATCCCTCAAATTCTAACACTCCCACTTGGCCTAAAGCCAATCACCACGGTGTCCTTAACCATAATCATAGACGTGACTCTCAAACTTGCTTTGTGATAGAGCCTTTGTCAAAGGATCCGCTAAATTCCTTTTAGTGGAAATTTTGTCGAGTTGCATTTCTTTCCTACTAGCGATCTCCCTGATTAGATGATAATGACAAAGCACATGTTTTGATCATTGATGAGACCTCGGTCCTTTACTTACGCAATGTCTCTAGTGTTGTCACAGTAAACAGGTAATGTTTTAACAATAGATGGAACCACTCCAAGTTCAGTAATGAACTTCTTGGTCCAAACCACTTCCTTTGCTTCTTTCGAAGCTGCAATGTATTCCACCTCACATGTAGAATCTGCAATAGTGTCTTACTTGGAACTTTTCCAACTAATTGTACCTCCATTTAATATAAATATGAATCCAGACTGGTACTTAGAGTCATCTTGTCCATTTGGAAACTAGCATCTGTATATCTGCGTATGGTCATATCACCATCTCCATAAACTAAGAACATATCCTTAGTTCTTCTTAAGTACTTAAGGATCATCTTGACAACCACCCAATGATCCATTCCTAGATCAGACTACTATCTACTCATAATACTCAGAGCATATGATACATCGGGTCTTGTATATAACATAGCATACATGATAGATCCTATTGCGGACGTATAAGATATCTTATCCATGAAAATCCTCTAGTCTTCTGTGCATGGGCACATAGACTTCAAAAGTTGAATTCCATGCTTCATAGATATGAAACCTTTCTTGGATTCATACATCCTAAACCCGTAAGGAACTAGGGCGCTAAACACGCTAAAGCGCAGCGAAAAACATCTAGTTCCTTCAGAAGATCCATGTGAAGGGAAAGAAAATAACAACATATACTAAGTTTTACATCATAAGAAGGTTATACCTTTGATGCGTGCACACGATCTCCTGATAGCTCGGATCTCAGCACGATCAAGCGTCCGTGCCTCTTTCAGTATCCACACGAACAAGTGTCTCCATTTGTCTCACAAACTCACAAAGTGAAGAAGGAAACCCATCTAAGGTAGTGCTAGCAACCAAGAAGGTGAGTTTCGGCCAATGCAAGAGAAAAAGAGGAAGAAGAAGGAGAAGGAAAAATCCACCCTTTCAAAATGAGCAAAAAATGCTTTTGTACTTCATCCAATGAATAATGAGCATTAATTCAATTAATGAGCATTAACACTCCATTAAGGACCACCTTTGAACTCTTCATTTTGAATTCAATTTCAAAATTGAATGAATAATTAATTTCAAAAATCTTCTAATTCAAGTGAATGAATTAATCTCCATTAATCCTCTTTAGTGAATGAATTCACTTGAGTCTAACTCAAGTCTAATTTGGATTTTATTGAATCCATTTGGTTGGATTCACTTGAGTCTAACTCAATTAATCTCATGCAATTTTGAATTCAATGAATCACTATTTCATTAATTCGAATTGACTCCTTGAGTCTAGTTTGAATTGGACTCAATCCAATAATTAGATCCAATTAAGTCTAACTCAATAAGACTAATTCATATTATACTTAATCCAATGATCCAACATATTAACCCATCTCCAAATCTACTTGTTCTTTGTATGTGACCCAATAGGTTCTCGTAACGTTGGTAATGTATCCAAATCAACATTTAAATACATAAGCAATGAGTGACATCTAGCAAGGCATCATTACTACCCAAGTAACGAGAATGTCGAGATCCGACTTAACCTTTTCGTGGCTATTATCTTGTATGACTTGGTCCTTCTATCCTTGATATCTAGATTAATCAATGAGGTATAAATCGTGTCATCCTCTTATCAATCTTTATGTCTCTTGATCTCTAAGTAGACACACTAAAATAAATAAGCTCAATATCACATATTGACTCATTTGAGCATGGTCATGTATTCTTGTGTCCTACTAATCAAGGGGCTCGCAGATATCACTTCCGTCATATGGAAGGGATAGATCCCATTTACATCACTCACATCCCTTCGCATAAGTTATTGCATACCCAGTGATCGACTTTATAGTCCACCCTGTTACAGATGACGTTTGCTGATACCAAAGTACACAACTCCTTATGTAGGGAACTATAGTGACTTTAGGTCTAAGGACTATTCATACCAATAGTCACATGAGAATGTTTATGACACTCATATAATGATCCATGAAACATTCTCATAGCGGGGTCATTCAGTATATATTCTCTAATATATACTCATATGTCAACTTGATATCTTATATCCATGACTTGTGAGATTATGTCATATGTTGACCTACATGCTAGTCTCAATGCATTAATATTGTCCTTGCATATTAATGCTTGACTATGAATAGTTAAGAGTAGTATTCTATGTATATCTACAATATCTCACTATCAATTCAACCAATTGGTATGTTGTAGATAAAAACCTACTACCCAAGGACATTATTATACTTATTCAATCAACACTGAACTGAAATAAATATAATAACCAACCTTGTCTTTTATTAATAATGAAATATGATACAAATAGAGCCCTTTACAATCATCTCATAATTGGTACTAGGGCTAATACTAACAAAACCATTTTAGCACTCTGTCTATATATGTTGACTGTGAAAGACCAAGCAACCTTTTCGATCTATCTCTATAGATTTTCATCCCAATGATGTAAGTTGCTTCTCCCATGTCTTTCATAGAGAATTTATTGGACAACCAAACTTTAACTGACTGTAGAATTGACATATTATTTCATATAAGTAATATGTCATCAACATATAATATTAGGAATATGACTACTCTCTCACTAACCTTTTGATACACACAAGGTTCATCTGGATTTTCTGAGAAATCAAACTGTTTAATCGTCTCATCAAAACGGATATTCTAACTCCTGGATGCTTGCTTTAGTTCATAAATAGACCTTTAAAGCTTGCATACTTTATTCTTGTTGACAAATGTGAAGCCTTTGGGTTGTGTTATATATATATCCTTGAGTAGATTTCCATTAAGGAAAGTTGTTTTCACATCCATCTGTCATATCTCATAATCATGATGAGCTAATATGGTCAGGAGTATCCGAATGGATTTAAGTATGGCCACAGGTGAGAAAGTTTCATCATAGTCAATGCCTTACCATTGACGATAGCCTTTCGCCACTGATCCTGTCTGGAAGCTGAGAAAACGAACCTGCCGGTGTGACGTGTCTGGAAGGTTGACCGCATCCCCATGACCCGGTCGATGATCTGTCCTCTACGTTGACCAGATCGTCGGAAGTCCTCCTACGGTCAACTGTACCTGTATCCAGCGACCGGGTTCCCCCGATCTCTGGTACCTCGGTGCTCGAGGCGAATCCCACAAATGCATAAATATCCGGATAATAATAGAATATTGAAATAAATGCAAAGAAGGTACGAGAACGTACCCTGGCCCAGGGGGGCGCCCTCGGATGGATGGATGAGCTGATAGTGATGCTGATCAAGTCATAGCGCGATGGCCTGTGATCTAATGTAGCAGGAGTCCAAAGAGACGGCTCGTAGGCCGGATAATACCTGCAACTCCTAAGCATAATAACTCATCAGCTTAATAATGACGTGAATAGTGAAACCCATTGGCTCGATGGCTGGAAACCAATCCCAGCTCAAAGGCCGGCATAGGTAAACAGCATAAGTAGTGCTCGCTGCCGGAGGAGGCGACAGTGATGACAGCAGTCGCTGGAGGCAGCACTGAGTGCTGTAAGGGGCGGCGGCGGTCACTATAGGCGGCTATGCTAATCTCTGAGCCCAGCGCTAGTGAGGACTCGACGGCGATGCGGAGCGCGATAGAGGCGTCACAGGCGCTGTGGAGCGCATTAGAGGACTAGCCGACGCTGTGGCTGTGGCCGCGGAAGAAGGCGGCGGAGGCTGGCCGCAGGGGAGCAGACAGCAGCGAGGGGAGGAGGATAGATGCCAGTAGGCGTCGGAGTTGTAACCGGCGATAGAAGGTGGCTGCAAAGAAACATGAAGCAAGCCATGCCCCTATGTTCCTCCTAGCGGCGGCGCCTGGCTCCGGTGATGAGCTGAGCACGGGAGTGAGAGAGGTGGTCCTCCTCTCTGTCCCTGGCGGCGAACCAAACCCAAAAAAGCCTCCTCCTCTAAAGCCGAACCCTGCTTCCCTTTAAAGTCAAACCTAATTGGACTTAAAAAGACCAAACTGTCCTTCCTTCACCAACTAATTACTCCCATGCCCATACACAACCGGATCACAAGCCTCCCCTTCAAGTCTAGTCGAAGGAGGCGTGAGTCCGACTGACTGGACAGTCTATCGCAAAGAGCTGAACCGCTCTCGATGTCAAAGCCGAATCGTTGAACCGATAATATAATGTCACTCGAGCGGTCGCTATGATAATAGTGTCGTATGAGATGATAAACGTGCCGAGCGGATCAAATCTGTAACCGAACCAATGCCTAGTACGCAGCCACGAAGATACCGACCGGACGATCGAAGTGATGTCGATCGGGTAGATAGACGTTGAGCGGAAGATGCTGAGCGAACGACAACATGCTGAGTGCTCGACATGTAAACTGACAGCCGACCGAGCGGCACGTGGGACGCTGAGTAGACCGGCACGAGGCCGGGCGTGCGACCTAGATCACGCGGTGTGGCCGAACGGATGATCGGAAAGATGTCGATCGAGTAGACGGCGAGCGGACAACGCCTAACGAGCGACAGAGAAAATGACGATCAGTCGATCATGAAATGCTGGCCTGACGTGCTGAATGAGCAGCATCGAGAATGGTCAACGAGCGAACATAAAATGTTGGTCCGGCAGTCGAGTAGCGAGGAGCTGGCAATGCTAAACGAGCGATCGGAATGATGCCGATCGGATGGATAGATGCCGGACGAATGCTGTCGTGCGAACGATCGTAATGCTGCCGATCGGATGTATAGATGCCGGACGGACGAGGCCACGCATGCGATCGTGGTGACGTCGATCGGTCAGATAGATGCCGGGCGGACGATGCCGCGCGTGCGACCGTGGTGACGTCGATCGGTCAGATAGATGCCGGGCGGACGATGCCGCGCGTGCGACCGTGGTGACGTCGATCGGTCAGATAGATGCCGGGCGGACGATGCCGCGCGTGCGACCGTGGTGACGTCGATCGGTCAGAGAGATGCCGGGCGGACGATGCCGCGCATGCGACCGTGGTGACGTCGATCGGTCAGATAGATGTCGGGCCGCGAGGACTGCTCGACCCCGAACGGGGGAGATAGATGCTCCCGATGGCTACTCGACCCCGAACGGGGGAGATAGATGTATGATATACTGGTCCGATATACTGGTCCTCCCGGCCGAACGGCTCGGGGGCCTTCGGCTTCGAGCGCTTGGCTCGGATAATAACCTCCCGGCCGATCGGCTCGGGGGCCTTCGGTCTTCGAGCCTGTGGCTCGGATATAAACCTCCCGGTCGATCAGCTCGGGGGCCTTCGGTGATAACTCGACCCCGAACGGGGGAGATAGAATATATGATATGCTGGTCCGTGCAGAGGTCTTCAGGCCGGGGGATTCACGCCGGTCCGACTCTACGGTTTAACGTCTGGGCTAGACGGTCTTCAAGCCGGGGTTTTTATAGTCGCCGGTCCGACTGCAGCCCGACTCTTGGTCGGTCGCCCGGAAGGTTTATAGTCGCCGGTCCGACTGCGGCCCGACTCTTGGTCGGTCGCCCGGAAGGTTTATAGTCGCCGGTCCGACTGCGGCCCGACTCTTGGTCGATCGCCCGGAAGGTTTATAGTCGCCGGTCCGACTCTCGATTTTTAACGACGGTGCTCGTCGGCGCGGATATTTATAGCCGGTCGGCGCGGCTCTCGATTTTTAACGACGGTGCTCGTCGGCGCGGATATTTATAGCCGGTCGGCGCGGCTCTCGATTTTTAACGACGGTGCTCGTCGGCGCGGATATTTATAGCCGGTCGGCGCGGCTCTCGATTTTTAACGACGGTGCTCGTCGGCGCGGATATTTATAGCCGGTCGGCGCGGCTCTCGATTTTTAACGACGGTGCTCGTCGGTCTTCAAGTGAGACTATATACCCGGCCGAACGGCTCGGGCCTTCACATCGAGCGCTGGGCTCGGATACCCTATACCCGGCCGAACGGCTCGGGCCTTCACATCGAGCGCTGGGCTCGGATACCATATACCCGGCCGAACGGCTCGGGCCTTCACATCGAGCGCTGGGCTCGGATACCATATACCCGGCCGAACGGCTCGGGCCTTCACATCGAGCGCTTGGCTCGCATATAATCCTCCCCGAGGTAGTCTAGGCTATAATGTACCTGGCCGAGCGGCTCAGGCATTCGCTCCTAGGCAATAACCTCCCTCTATCATCCTGAACAGCGCAGGGTTTTGGTTTCCCATCCTGCCATAATAGTATGCAGCCCGGCCGAACGGCTCGGGGTCTTCGTGTTTGAGCCTGTGGCTCGGATATAAACCTCCCGGCCGAACGGCTCGGGGGCCTTCGGCTTCGAGCCCGTGGCTCGGATATAAACCTCCCGGCCGATCGGCACGGGGGCCTTCGTCTTCGAGCCTGTGGCTCGGATATAAACCTCCCGGCCGCTCGGCTCGGGGGTCTTCGCCTTCGAGCCCGTGGCTCGGATATAAACCTCCCGGCCGATCGGCACGGGGGCCTTCGTCTTCGAGCCTGTGGCTCGGATATAAACCTCCCGGCCGCTCGGCTCGGGGGTCTTCGCCTTCGAGCCTGTGGCTCGGATATAAACCTCCCGGCCGCTCGGCTCGGGGGTCTTCGCCTTCGAGCCTGTGGCTCGGATATAAACCTCCCGGCCGAACGGCTCGGGGGCCTTCGGGACTAATACAGATCATATAACTGACAGGATAAATACCAGAAAAACTGACCGTGATCATGAGGATGGCAGAACTATCCGGCGTCATCCATCTTCACGTTCCAGATCAGGCGCGTTCCCACAGACGGCGCCATTTTGATCCTGTCTGGAAGCTGAGAAAACGAACCTGCCGGTGTGACGTGTCTGGAAGGTTGACCGCATCCCCATGACCCGGTCGATGATCTGTCCTCTACGTTGACCAGATCGTCGGAAGTCCTCCTACGGTCAACTGTACCTGTATCCAGCGACCGGGTTCCCCCGATCTCTGGTACCTCGGTGCTCGAGGCGAATCCCACAAATGCATAAATATCCGGATAATAATAGAATATTGAAATAAATGCAAAGAAGGTACGAGAACGTACCCTGGCCCAGGGGGGCGCCCTCGGATGGATGGATGAGCTGATAGTGATGCTGATCAAGTCATAGCGCGATGGCCTGTGATCTAATGTAGCAGGAGTCCAAAGAGACGGCTCGTAGGCCGGATAATACCTGCAACTCCTAAGCATAATAACTCATCAGCTTAATAATGACGTGAATAGTGAAACCCATTGGCTCGATGGCTGGAAACCAATCCCAGCTCAAAGGCCGACATAGGTAAACAGCATAAGTAGTGCTCGCTGCCGGAGGAGGCGACAGTGATGACAGCAGTCGCTGGAGGCAGCACTGAGTGCGGTAAGGGGCGGCGGCGGTCACTATAGGCGGCTATGCTAATCTCTGAGCCCAGCGCTAGTGAGGACTCGACGGCGATGCGAAGCGCGATAGAGGTGTCACAGGCGCTGTGGAGCGCATTAGAGGACTAGCCGACGCTGTGGCTGTGGCCGCGGAAGAAGGCGGTGGAGGCTGCTGACGGCGGCTGGCCGCAGGGGAGCAGACAGCAGCGAGGGGAGGAGGATAGATGCCAGTAGGCGTCGGAGTTGTAACCGGCGATAGAAGGTGGCTGCAAAGAAACATGAAGCAAGCCATGCCCCTATGTTCCTCCTAGCGGCGGCGCCTGGCTCCGGTGATGAGCTGAGCACGGGAGTGAGAGAGGTGGTCCTCCTCTCTGTCCCTGGCGGCGAACCAAACCCAAAAAAGCCTCCTCCTCTAAAGCCGAACCCTGCTTCCCTTTAAAGTCAAACCTAATTGGACTTAAAAAGACCAAACTGTCCTTCCTTCACCAACTAATTACTCCCATGCCCATACACAACCGGATCAGCCACCAACCTTGCCTTGTAGGTAATAATATTACCATCCATGTTGGTTTTTTTTCTTGAAAACTCATTTGCACCCTATAGGCGTAATGCCTTCAGGTGGGTCCACCAAATTCCAAACTTGGTTTTCGTACATGGAATCCATTTTTGACTTCATAGTTGTAAGTCACTTGTCATTTTCTGAACTATTTAGAGCCTCTTCGTAATTAGTAGGTTCCTCATCCTCAACGAGTAACACATCACACGATTCTCTTACAAGAGATCTATATCTCTCAGGAAATATTGTGTGTCTCCTACCTGATCTATGAGAAGGTTGTGTTATAATCGATTGTTCTTGACTAGGCATCTCATTAGTATTTATTAGAGTCCCTTGAACTTCATCAAGTTTAGCTGTCACGCCTAGAGGAATCCTTGCCAAACAAAAATCCGGCAGCATCTCTCCTATACCGGCGACAATTTGAATCCTGAAATACATAGCCCTCAGGGCTTCTAAATCCTCGGCTAACACGGCCATAAACATATATGATAAAATAAGTAAACATTCCACACAATTTAATATAAAATCTACTCCACTATTGTCACGCCCCCAGAGGAGTCCTTACCGAAAAATTTCGACAACATCTCCCCTGTATGGGTGACAATCTGAGGCATACATACATACAAAATACATCAACCACATACGGCTGGAATATATATTTACACAACCACACAGTTATATAATCAGCCCACTCGGCTGCAACAGAAATAAACACAACCACGCAGTTATATAAATATACTAATCAGCCCACACGGCTGTACTAAAATCAACACAGCGGAAATCACAAACAACGATCACAAAACACAAAGCAACTAACTGTGAGCCGGCTCGGCTTGACACAATAACATCAACCCAATTACAAGATACACAAACACAAGAACAAAAAGCAAAATCAAAACACAACTAACGTACGGTATACCAAAACCATAATATCGTCCTCGAATGTGACGTGGGACTGGCGGACAGGTTCTCTAGGCGACTCCATAAATCTTTTACCTGCTACCTGGCGAAATTACCAATATACAGGGTGGTGAGAATAAAGACTCAGCGGATAATAGACAGATAGTGCATGATTATAGTAAAGAACTAGAGATGCAAAGGTATACAGTCTCGTATGGAAATAGTAGATACTACAGTGATATCATAATAAGTGTCCATACCTGAAACCATATCCTAAGCTAGTAATGGAAGGTAGGTGTTGCAAAATCCTGCTACAGTACTGCTCATAACTACATGGTATCATGTGAGGTATATACATGTCAATAGTAAGTAAGCTAGTGTCTATACACATACCACAGGTATATATCTCAACCTATGTAAGCATATCAGCATAAGTAAACAACAACAGCATAAGCTAGTAACAGCAGCATAGATAAGCAACAACAGCATAAGTAAGCAACTAGCAGATATAATAACAATAGCGTATGTACGGATGGTCACCCCGCCCACCTCTCTGCACCACGACCCCTATATAGTCGAGAGGCCGGATCGATGACAACTGTACCACCCAAAGGCCGCCACTACTCTCGAGTGACCGGATGGATAGGTGCATAGTAGCTGAATAGCTACGTCTGTGACGGGGGTCCCTGCTGCCCGCGACTCCAACAATCGCTACCCATGAGTGTGCGAGTGGGAGGCACGACAGGACAAGCGGCACGCTCCAGCTACCACTACCCATGAGTGGCCAAGCATGCGGCCCAGGCCAATGACCGTCTCAACCACAAGGGAGCCAGTGTCGCCGGCAATTCATGCAATGGCATGATGCGAACAATGTAACAGTCATCATATATAAATAAACAGAAACAGGTATGCTACATGAAGCCAGCATGCTTAGTAAGGTGTATAAATAAACAACAACCAAAGCATGTAAACATGGTATCAGGTGTCCATATATCCAATACCTAATAACTAATGTTTGGCATCTGGTATCTGATACCTAGTAATATAGTATCTGCTAAATATCATCGATAGCAACGAGAGACTGTATAGATACAAAAACGAGTAGCTCAAACATTGAGTGGAAGTATCAAACGCGGGAAAAATACGAGTGGAGTCAAGATAAATACAGGAGCTATCCGAAAATATAACTCATGCACTAAGATCAATATACTAAAGAGATAAAACAAGAAGTACCCGCCTATATATGTCGATCGTGCCAAACGACCTCACATCGAGACGCTCATCTCGGATCAAAGTCCTGCAAATCACAATATATATAATGTAGCTAATCAAATAGGAACTAAATAACTAAACAGAATCCCTAATCTAATTAGGGTAACGCTAATCGAACATGATCCTGGAGTAATCCCCCAATCAACCTTAATTATACTACAACCTAATTAGATTAGGTTTACACATGAATCATCAATTAATCCAATATCTAATCCTTGAGTTTCTCAACTTCTTAATTAATGTGAATCCATAAATTCATTTACAATCCAATCCTAGCCTCAATCTTTAATAAACAACCAATCCATAAAATATTAATAATGATCATGCATCCATTTGTATAAATCATTCACCAAATAACTATCATGAATCTAACATACATATTTCTTCCACTTAATCAGTTTCTAACCACCACATCCAATAATCCCAACAACACCACTAATTACTCATCCCTAACCACTCACAATTATCTTAGATTAAACATGCTATAATCACATCTGATTGAGTTTAAACATAATTTAGTTCTACTAACTCACCCGAATAGAAGACCTCACTATTAATTCACAACCGGAGAAGGGCTCGCTACCGAGGATCACGGCCGGAGCAAGATGGAGTTGTTGATTTCCAAATCCAACACCCTTCATATGTTGCTCCCCTATTATCTCACTGCCGAAGACCTAACCGCTGGTAAGGGTGATCAATAGAGTTGCTGCTGGAACCAGAGATAGAACTACAAAACGGTTCTACAATCCATGTACAGATCGAATGAGTGTCATAACCAATGATCAAAAGAAAATGGAAACAGAGGTGCTCACCGTACCTTAACCTACCTTGATGACAGAACCAATCTCAAGCTGCGAAGGAAAACCCGACGAAATTAGCTTGACTTTAGGGCTCGGGTAGAGGATCAAGTGGCGGCTATGGATGCGAGGGGAAGAGGGAGGTGGAGAATTGGATCTTCGGCGGCACTCGGGTGGAGCACGAGTAGCTCTCGGGATCGGCAGTTTGAGTGGCTCTCTGCACGCGAAGGGGTGGCAATGGAGATTAACGTGGCATTGCTCCGAGAGGCGGCACTCGAGAACCGACATCAGGTGCGGCGATTCGAGCTTTAGGTCATGGTTGTCGGCGGTAGCACGGAGAGGAGAAAGGGAAACCGGCGTCGGGCGGTGGCGTGTGGTGCGACATTAGGCTGAGAGAGGGAGGGAGACGGCTAGGGCATAAAGAAGAGGGGAAATCGGCATCGGCAATCAGGTGCCGCGATGAGGAGAAGGGCGGCGGTGGTGTGTGCGGCGCGATGAGACGAGAGGTAGGAAGGGTTCGAGCGGATGAAAAGAGAAGAAGGAAAATAATAGGTTTATAATTGCAATTAGGTTTAGATTAATTAAACCTTATGTTAATTCTTCAATTAACTCCCACTTAATTGGTGTTTCAAACAGGCCTTTAACCAACCCCACCGGTTCATCCCCTCAAAATATGTCATACGAGCTTCGATTAAATCCTAGAAAATTTATAAAAATTCCTGAAAAATCCAATAAGATTATTTGTCCAATAACCTTATTATTTAATTATTATTTGAGTGTCGTATTTTACATTCTCCCCCACTAATAAAAATTTGATCCCCAAATTTACTACTCAACTCAGGAATCCTTATCTAAGAGTAACAACCAAACAACATACTCGTACACCACTCCATCTAGGTATCATAACACATCTCCAACCACAAGGGATGTCTCTGTGGGTTATGAGCTCATCTTGCTTCCGCTACTCCCACACTGTAACCTAGTATCTGAATGTACTTACCAATTCATACACCCTATAACGGTTGTATCTCGTAAGTGTTAAGCAACTAGCTCCACACTTTTCCACGTCAGTGGGGGTCATCTATCTAAATGTACCCTCAAGATCATCCTACTAGGTACATACAGTCCATGGTCAAAGTCTCCATAGAATAGGATACATCGATCCTCTACAAACTAGTCAAGCCAGCAATGGTATGCAGCTAACTCAGTAAATTCTCCGTCTGTACAAGTCATGAACTCAAATATAACTTTTAGGTTATCTAACCAGCACACATAACCCGAGGATCAGAATCTCTATAAAATAGAGTGAGTCGGTCTCCTACAACCGAACTAATAAAAGTAGCTCAGTACTCTACACTCTACACTGACAAGAACGAATCAATCTTCTACTGATCAAGTCAACCAAGGTAGATCGGTCCTCTACTAACTGCAACAAGAGTAAACTGGTCCTCTACAAACCGAACCAACTAGGATAAATCAATCCTCTACTACCCAAGTCAATAAGATTAAATCGGTTCTCTAGGAACCAAGGCAATACGAGTAAATTGGTTCTCCACGAACCGAAGCAATATGATATTTAGCAGATACTAACCACTACTAAACTAGTGATAACAGAAATTAATAACACTAGTGGTATGGTAAAAGAAGTCCTATGAGACTGTATTCCTTGATCTCTAGTAGGGTCAACCGTGATCAGTGATTGACCCAACACATTTGATGTATGCTACAAACAACTGGACAGGTACTAACAAAAGCATACTAATACATAACATAACTAACATAACAACTATGCATGCACTAACAGAAATGTAAGATAACAATATGCAAACATACCTCCTATACCTTGGAGAATCATGTCGCTGCCTGGTCCCAAAACCCGAAAAGTCACATCGAGAAATCAAATCACGAAAAACCAAATGAAAATAGGCCTCATAAACCTATCACTCTGATACCAATAAATCGTCACGCCCCCAGAGGAGTCCTTACCGAAAAATTTCGACAGCATCTCCCCTGTATGGGTGACAATCTGAGGCATACATACATACAAAATATATCAGCCCACTCGGCTGCAACAGAAATAAACACAACCACGCAGTTATATAAATATATTAATCAGCCCACACGGCTGTACTAAAATCAACACAGCGGAAATCACAAACAACGATCACAAAACACAAAGCAATTAACTGCGAGCCGGCTCGGCTTGACACAATAACATCAACCCAATTACAAGATACACA
The DNA here is from genome assembly GCF_018446385.1 of Zingiber officinale. Lineage (NCBI taxonomy): Eukaryota > Viridiplantae > Streptophyta > Magnoliopsida > Zingiberales > Zingiberaceae > Zingiber > Zingiber officinale. Next base: position 38,384,505 of record NC_055997.1, on the reverse strand, counting down.
AACACAAGAACAAAAAGCAAAATCAAAACACAACAAACGTACGGTATACCAAAACCATAATATCATCCTCGAATGTGACGTGGGACTGGCAGACAGGTTCTCCAGGCGACTCCATAAATCCTTTACCTGCTACCTGGCGAAATTACCAATATACGGGGTGGTGAGTATAAAGACTCAGCGGATAATAGACAGATAGTGCATGAGTATAGTAAAGAACTAGAGATGCAAAGGTATACAGTCTCGTATGGAAATATCAGATACTACAGTGATATCATAATAAGTGTCCATACCTGAAACCATATCCTAGGCTAGTAATGGAAGGTAGGTGTAGCAAAATCCTGCTACAGTACTGTTCATAACTACATAGTATCATGTGAGGTATATACATGTCAATAGTAAGTAAGCCAGTGTCTATACACATACCACAGGTACATATCTCAACCTATGTAAGCATATCAGCATAAGTAAACAACAACAGCGTAAGCTAGTAACAGCAGCATAGATAAGCAACAACAGCATAAGTAAGCAACTAGCAGATATAATAACAACAGCGTATGTACGGATGGTCACCTCGCCCACCTCTCTGCACCACGACCCCTGTATGGTCGAGAGGCCGGATCGATGACAACTGTACCACCCAAAGGCCGCCACTACTCTCGAGTGACCGGATGGACAGGTGCATAGTAGCTGAATAGCTACGTCTGCGACGGGGGTCCCTGCTGCCCGCGACTCCAGCAATCGCTACCCATGAGTGTGCGAGTGGGGGGCATGACAGGACAAGCGACACGCTCCAGCTACCACTACCCATGAGTGGCCGAGCATGCGGCCCAGGCCAATGATCGTCTCAACCACAAGGGAGCCAGTGTCGCCGGCAATGCATGCAATGACATGATGCGAACAATGCAACAGTCATCATATATATATAAACAGAAACAGGTATGCTACATGAAGCCAGCATGCTCAGTAAGGTGTATAAATAAACAACAACCAAAGCATGTAAACATGGTATCAGGTGTCCATATATCCAATACCTAATAACTAATGTTTGGCATCTGATATCTGGTATCTGATACCTAGTAATATAGTATCTGCTAAATATCATCGATAGCAATGAGAGACTGTATAGATACAAAAATGAGTAGCTCAAAGATTGAGTGGAAGTATCAAACGCGGGAAAAATACGAGTGGAGTCAAGATAAATACAGGAGCTATCCGAAAATATAACTCATGCATTAAGATCAATATACTAAAGAGATAAGAAGTACCTGCCTATATATGTCGATCGTGCCAAACGACCTCACATCGAGAAGCTCATCTCGGATCAAAGTCCTGCAAATCACAATATGTATAATGTAGCTAATCAAATAGGAACTAAATAACTAAACAGAATCCCTAATCTAATTAGGGTAACGCTAATCGAACATGATCCTGGAGTAATCCCCCAATCAACCTTAATTATACTACAACCTAATTAGATTAGGTTTACACATGAATCATCAATTAATCCAATATCTAATCCTTAAGTTTCTCAACTTCTTAATTAACGTGAATCCATAAATTCATTTACAATCCAATCCTAGCCTCAATCTTTAATAAACAACCAATCCATAAAATATTAATAATGATCATCCATCCATTTGTATAAATCATTCACCAAATAACCATCATGAATCTAACATACATATTTCTTCCACTTAATCAGTTTCTAACCACCACATCCAATAATCCCAACAACACCACTAATTACTCATCCCTAACCACTCACAATTATCTTAGATTAAACATGCTATAATCACATCTGATTGAGGTTAAACATAATTTAGTTCTACTAACTCACCCGAATAGAAGACCTCACTGTTAATTCACAACCGGAGAAGGGCTCGCTACCGAGGATCACGGCCGGAGCAAGATGGAGTTGTTGATTTCCAAATCCAACACCCTTCATATGTTGCTCCCCTGTTATCTCACAGCCGAAGACCTAATCGCTGGTAAGGGTGATCAATAGAGTTGCTGCTGGAACCAGAGATAGAGCTACAAAACGGTTCTACAATCCATGTACAGATCGAACGAGTGTCATAACCAATGATCAAAAGAAAATGGAAACATAGGTGCTCACCGTACCTTAACCTACCTTGATGACAGAACCAATCTCAAGCTTCAAAGGAAAACCCGATGAAATCAGCTTGACTCTAGGTCTCGGGTAGAGGATCAAGTGGCGGCTATGGATGCGAGGGGAAGAGGGAGGTGGAGAAATGGATCTTCGGCGGCATCGGCAGTTTGAGTGGCTCTCGGCACGCGAAGGGGTGGCAATGGAGATTAACGTGGCGTTGCTCTGAGAGGTGGCACTCGGGAACCGACATCAGGTGCGGCGATTCGAGCTTTAGGTCATGGTTGTCGGCGGTAGCACGGAGAGGAGAAAGGGAAACCGGCGTCGGGCGGTGGCGTGTGGCGCGATGAGAAGAGGGAGGGAGACGGCTAGGGCACAGAGAAGAGGGGAAATCGGCGTCGGCAATCAGGTGCCGCGATGAGGAGAAGGGCGGCGGTGGTGTGTGCGGCGCGATGAGACGAGAGGGAGGAAGGGTTCGGGTGGATGAAAAGAGAAGAAGGGAAATAATTGGTTTTATAATTGCAACTTAGGTTTAGATTAATTAAACCTTATGTTAATTCTTCAATTAACTCCCACTTAATTGGTGTTTCAAACAGGCCTTTAACTAACCCCACCGGTTCATCCCCTCAAAATATGTCATACGAGCTTCGATTAAATCCCAGAAAATTTCTAAAAATTCCTGAAAAATCCAATTAGATTATTTGTCCAATAACCTTATTATTTGAGTGTCGTATTTTACAACTATAAAGAGGTAAGCACAACCCAAAACGGAAAACCATCACAATGGAAAAACATGGGCAGCGTACCAAAACTCGATATAAAATGCACGAGTGCAAGAACTACACATCACAAGTCTGTAGATCACATAACAAGGAACCAAAGTCTGAAAATAGAAAAAAAAAATCATCTCGACACCGAGTGGGGACTAACAACTAGAACCTCCTGACGGCTTCAACCTGAAATAGGAATAAATCAACGAGGTGAGTTCAAGAACTCAGCGGGTATCAATCAGACATGCATAGTAAGATATAACTATCAGTAATAATCATGCAGTATAGTATCTTGAACAAAACAGCTAATGCAAAACTGAACAATAGAAGAAATTGTACTTACCAGGACCTCCTATCTGAACATAAAGGTGTGAACCATACCAACAAGTGCAGGGTTGTCAGACCAAATACATATCTCCTGGATTCATGTCAATCATATGCAACTACCAAAAATGCAGCATCCAAAGTGCAGCAATCACAAGCAATAAATGCAATCCATGCATATGATGCAAATGACATGATCACCTCTAACGCCAGTCAAACACCTCACACGCGATGGTGAGGTCGAGTGGGTAGGAATATGACAACTGTGCACTCTGCCATCACTACTCTTAAGTGACCGAGTGGACAGGATGTTGTTAGAGTACACCTATCCTCCTACCCCAAACATAATGGAGGAGCCTAAGCTCTCATCTCCCTATGTCATAGTCAATAGGAGGGATCCTTGTCCGCTACCACGCTGCAGTCACCACTACCCATGAGTGGACCAGCGGAGCCCTGACAGAGCAAACTGCACACACCCTGCCTGATGTACCACTAACCCATGAGTGGTTGTATGTGCAGGCCATGTAACTGGCAATGTGCTCAACTATAAAAGAGTCGGCAATCGCTCAGCATGCAATCATGCAAAATGATGCATGACACTAAAACATGTAACTCCTAAAAATATCAGCCTCTATATAATATGTACCAAAAAGAAAATCGAATCCATAACAATGATCTAAGTATCATAAATCTAGGTACACATGCCAAGTAATAAATCTAGGTACACATGCCAAGTATATCTAGTAGCTAGACCTAAACCCAATAATACATTGTATGTCACTACTTCTATGAACATAAGTACGCACGGCAAAAATCAAGAGGGCATAAGTATAAATACATAACAGATAACAATATGGACATACTACGGGTATCACGTAGTGACATACCAAGGCAGATATAAACATAACTATTACTAATAGCTATAACCTATTACGCATATCAGAATGACAATATCAAAAGAGATAAGTCAAGAGTACCCGCCTCAAAACGAAGATCGTATCAGATAGATCCCACGTTGTGATGTCATCTCAACAGAGTCCTATATCAAAGTATTTTATTTAGCTAAGTTCTTATGAATTAAATAGCTAAATAAATTCCCCAAAACTAGTTAGGGAAAATCCTAATCGATATGATTATTAACCCTAACTATTGATTAACCCCACTAATCTAATCCATCGATCAACTACCAAATAACCATCAAGAATCAATGCTAAAATTTACCCAATTCCATTTCCCTCCACTGTTGATTCACTGTCTGAGGAGATGGCTGTCAGAAAAATCATGGTCGAAGCAAACTTGTGTTGTTGTCCTCTAGCCTAAAACACCCCAGATTTGTACAGAGCAAAGATCTGGCACATCCCCGAGTATAGATCTGGCACAAGGGAAAAGAATAATGGCACACAGTGAGGAGATTCTAGTTGTCACCAGTGAAAGGGATGAAGGAAGGTTGTGGGCGGTAGACCTAGGGCACCACAGTGTGTCCCTGCTCATACATGAGGGTCACCAGCTCAAAGTGGACTGACGACAGTCGTCTAGAGGAAGGTCGAGTGACAATCTGTCAGAAAAACTCCTCGGGTGACAGTAGTCGATGCTCTACCTAGATCCACAAGGGAAAGGGTCGACACCAGGGATCTGAAGATAAGAGGAGGATCATCGACTCATACCTATTGCGAGGAGTGGCTCGGCACTATGGCTCGCGACAATCGGGAGAGGAGATGGAAAGCTCGGTCGCTCCAGTGATGGTCAGCACACCCTCGCAGCGGCGGCGGTGAATCAAAGCTAGGGCACGACTCTCTGCCCTTGGTTGAAAGTTATCCCGTGTAGAGAGGGTGACTCGGAGAAAGGAAAGAAAAAGCTTGGCCGACGGTGGCTCAAGTGGAGAGCAGAGTAGACGCTAGGAAGAGAATCGATGATGGTCGTCACCTACCCGGTGGCTATGTCATAGCCGGAGTGGCATGGTTAATCGGCATAGGGAGGTGGAAGAAGGAAAGAGGGCTTGGGTGCGAGGGGAAAGGAGCGGCGACTGGGAGAAAATGAGGGCAAAAACCTAGGTTTTCCCTTTTATATCATAGGTTTAATTAATTAAACCTTAAGTGTATTATTTAATCAACTCCCACTTAAGAGATATTCCAAATAGGCCTCCTCTAACCTAATAGATCTATCCCCTCAAAATATATCATCCAAGCTCAGAATAAATCCCAAAAAAATTCTTAAAAATTTTGTTAAGGTTATTCATCTATTAAACCTTATTATGATTATTATTTTGTTACAGTATTTTACATTCTCCCCCAATAATAAAAATTTGATCCCCAAGTTTTTGTTAATTACCATCAGCAAGTACTAACAATAGATAAACAGTATAAATGTTGAACGGAAAATCTAACCCACACACCTCAAGTAAAAAGATGGGGGTATCGAGCTCGAATCGTATCCTCGAACTCCCAGGTAGCTTCCTCGTCATAATGGTGCTGCCATATGATTTTAACTAGCCGGATAGTCTTGTTCCGCAGCTGACGCTCTCTGTGGTCTAGAATCCATACCGGAACCTCCTCGTAGGTAGCGTCAGGCTGAATGAGAATTGATATATCTGATAGAATATGTATTGGGTCGGGTACATATCTCCTCATCATGGATACATGGAATACATCGTGAATGCCTGCCAGAGACGATGGTAGTGTCAGACGGTAAGCTACCGCTCCAACCCTCTCCAAAATCTGAAAAGACCCAATGTATTGTGGAGCTAGCTTACCTCGGAGGTCAAATCTCTTCACCCCTTTTGTGGGTGAGACTCTCAGAAATACATGGTCACTAGTAGAGAAATCCAGGGGTCTCTGTCTCTGATCATCATAACTCTTCTGATGGTCCTGCGCCTCGAACATCCTCCGTCTGATAGTGCGGACCAACTCTGCCTCCTACTGAGCTCTCTGAGGTCCTAGCAGCTGGGCCTCCCCAACCTCCTCCTAGAGGGTGGGTGTCCAACAAGGCCTATCATACAACACTTTAAACGTCACCATCTAGAGAACCGAATGATAGCTATTGTTGTAAGCGAACTCTACTAATGGCAGGTGGTCCTCCCAGCTACCTCCGAAATCCATAACGCAAGACGTCAGCAAGTCCTCTAATGTCTGGATGGTCCACTCTGACTGTCTATTTGTCTGCGGATGGAATGCTATACTGAAATGGAGTTATGTGCCCAAAGCCTGTTGCAGACTCTGCCAGAACCGGGACGTGAACCATGGGTCTCTATTTGATATAATTCTTAAAGGAATACCATGCAATCTGATGATCTCCTAACAATACAACTCTACAAATTGATCCAAAGAATCGATCTTTCAAATCGCTAAGAAGTGCGCGAATTTGGTTAATCGGTCAACAATTACCCAAATCGTGTCATGGCCTCGTTGTGTCCTAGGCAATCCCACCACAAAATCCATAGTGATGTGCTCCCATTTTCACTCCGGAATAGGAATCTTCTGAAGTAATCCGACAGGTTTCTGGTACTCAGCCCTCACATGCTGACAGACTAGACATCTAGTTACAAACTCCGCGATGTCTTTCTTCATGTCATTCCACCAATAGAAATACCTCAAATCTCGATATGCGGGTTCCACCTGGGTGGATAACAAATCGGGAGTGATTAGCCTCCTGAAGTAACTCCTCCATAACTGAGTGAGATTGAGGTATGCATAATCTACCTTAGAAATAAATAATACCCTCATCATCTCAGGTGAACTCCGTCTGCTGCCTAGAAGCTATCTGGCTGCCAATGGACTGTAAGCGTTGATCACCTGCCTGAGCCTCTCGGATCCTCGTCCTAATCAATGACTGAGCAACCATGGTAACAAGGATACCTTGCTCTGTCTGTCTCTACTCCTCAAGGTCCAACTCGGAGAAACCCTGAATCAAGTCCGTGACTAAAACTCGGTTCCGGCTAAATGCATCGGCAACCATATTGGCTTTCCCTGGATGGTAGCTAATGGTACAGTCATAATTCTTCAGGAACTCCATCCATCTCCTCTGTCGGAGATTGAGTTCCTTCTGAGTGAAAAGATATTTTAGACTCTTATGATCAGTGAGAATCTCAAATGTAATACCATACAGATGATGCCGCCAAATCTTCAAAGCAAAGATAATGGCGTCCAACTCTAGATCATGTATTGGGTAATTCTTCTCATGCTCCTTTAACTGACAAGAAGCATAGGAGACTACCCTACCATGTTGCATCAAAACAGTGCGCTCAAACCTTGTAGAGAAGCGTCGGTGTAGAGTACGAATCCATCCTCTCAAGAAGGCAAAACTAGAACTGGTGCCGACACTAATCTCCGCTTCAGCTCTTGGAAGCTGGTTTCACAGACTTCTGACCACGTGAACTTCACGCCTTTCCTGGTCAAGCGTGTCAGCGGCATAGTAATGTGAGAGAAACCCTTAACGAACTGTTAGTAATATCCGGCCAATCCCAAGAAACTACGGATCTCCTGAACTAATTTCGGCTGCTCCCAGCTGGTGACAGGCTCGATCTTCCGAGGGTCTATGGAAATACCTCGACTAGAAACCTCGTGTCCTAGAAAACTAACTGAGGATAGCCAAAAAGCACACTTGCTGAACTTTGCATATAGATGATGTTGTCGAAGAGTCTCTAAGACTATGCGAAGATATTGTGCATGTTCCTCCTCAAAACGCGAGTAGATCAAAATGTTATCGATGAAAATGATAACAAACTGATCTAGATACTCTAGAAAGACGCGGTTCATTAAATCCATAAATAAGCTGGAGCATTAGTAAGCCCAAGTGGCATTACCAAAAACTTATAATGTTCATATCTGGTGTGGAATGTTGTCTTCTGAACATCAGAATCTTTAACTCTCAGCTGATGATATCCAGATCATAGATCAATCTTAAAATACATTGATGTACCTCTGAGCTGATCAAACAAATCCTCGATCCATGGCAAGGGGTACTTATTTATGATAGTCACTGCATTCAGCTGTCTATAATCGATGTACAACCTCATAGTACCATCTTTTTTCTTGATGAACAATACCGGAGAACCCCACGGAGACACATTGGGGCAAATAAATCCCCTGTCCAATAACTCCTGAAGTTGGACCTTTAACTCGTCCAACTCTTTCGGTGTCATATGATAAGAAGCTTTCGATGTCAGCCGGTCCCTAGAACCAGCTCAATTACAAACTCCACTTGCCTTCGGGGAGGCAAGCCTGGTAGCTCATCTGGAAATGCATCCGGATACTCTCGGACCACTGGAACGTCTAAGAGCTAAGAATTACTGATGTCGTCAACATTAATCAACGATAATAGAAATCCCTTACAGCTATGTGACAATAGCTTCTGAGCTTGAATCGCAGAAATGGTCGATATACCATCATCCCTGGTGCTAGTGAAATCCCACGAGGATTGGTTCGAAGGTCGGAATATGACCACCCTCATCTGGCAATCAACCGTGGCATGATATGCTGATAGTCAATCCATGCCAAGGATAATGTCGAACTCGACCATTTCCAATACTAATAAATCTACAGTGAGTATAACGTTGTCGAAGTCTAATGGGCATCCTCTAACCTCTTGAGTGACATCCAAAGTATCACCAGACGGTAGGGAGACGGTTAGTCACTGCGATCTAAGAGTAGGTAGTCTACCAATCTCCCTCATAAATACACGAGAAATAAAGGAATGCGAACTACCAATATCAATTAGCATATCAGCAGAAAATGCATAAAGTAAAATTGTACCGCGAAAAATGGATCCGTCGGCCCGTTGTGCATCCTCTCTGGTAACCGCGTGAATTCATCCAATCTCTAGTGGGGGTGGAGGTGGTAGCACTGCCAGAGGCTATTACGCCTGAGCCTGCCACTAAGTGGTATCAGATACTAAGCCATAGATGGATATGAGGACTACGTCTGATACTAAATCGGTGGCTAGGGCTGCGACTGGTACTAAACTAGTGATTGTGGCTATAGCTGATACTAGACTAGTGGTTGCGGTTGTAGTTGATACTGCACCAGTGGCTGAGGTTGCGACTGATACTGTCCGTGTCAAATACTGAGGTCCCGAAATAGAATTCTGTGATACCGTATGGCCACTGGAGTGCTCCTGTTCGAGCATGACATATGTAGCTACTGCAGGAGGGGATGACCTCTACTAGCGATGCGAAGATTACGCTTTCTGCCCCCCTCACTGAGTCCCTGTCTGACTGAACTTCCCTCCCTGAACAGAGACCCCGGAAGCCGCATGCTGAGCCTTCAACGAATAGCCTCGACTCATGTGCCTAGGCAGTTTGCAATAATAACAAACTGACTGTCACAAGGAGTAGGTTGATGTGATGTGATCTCTGGACCCACATCGGATGTAGTGAATGTCACTGGCGGGTTGTTTCGGGTTGTGTTGAGAAGACTAGAAACATCCTGTTGAAGACCGCCCTGACTTATGAGACCGGCCAGATGCCCCAAAAGCACCCTGGCCCGAGCGACTGTGACCACTCTGTTACTGTCCGGTAGCCTATGGCTGCTGGGTCTGTCCTGAAGTCTGATCTGTCTACCCCCTTTTTTGTCCGTATTCACTCTCTACTGAGCCGACTCAATCATAAGGGATCTATCTAATGCCTCTTTGTAAGATGAATTACCAAAACCCGCAATCTTTACTTGAAGATGTCCATCTAGTCCCTGGACAAATTGAAGCATACGTGACCTGTCCTCAACAACTAACTCTAGACAAAATCTGGCTAACCGATAAAATTCAACATTGTATTCCAACACTATATGGTTGTTCTGCCGAAGACTCAGAAAATCCTAATGGCGTGGCATCCGATATGATCGTGGAAAGTACTAACTCTCAAAGGCCTCTCTAAATCTCGCCCAGGTGATGTGCTGCTCGCCTATGATCGAGAGTTGCGTATTCCACCAGATATCGGCCTCATCCCGTAAATGGAAAGCAGCCAGCTCTACTTTCTCCCACTCGGAGCAAGCCATATAAAAGAAAGTCCACTCCATAGTCTCTATCCAAGATTGAGCCACGCTCGGATCGGTATCCCCGCAGAATAGCGTGAATCGACTTTTCACCGACTCTGCCAAAGCTAGGATCTGAGCTCATGCCGCAATCATATCAATAGGGTGAGTAGGAATCGCCGTGGGAACTGGTGGAACCACTGGAGCTAATACTATGGGTGGCACTACTGTATAGGCTGGGGAAGGTACCCCTGGTGCTGCTGCATAAGCCGAGGTAGGTACCGTTGGTGGCACTACAGGCAAAATATAGGTAGGAGTGACTAGAGGTACTGTAGGTGGTGGTACCGGATAAGGAGCAACTAGTACTGCTGGTGCGGGTGCCGAGTATGCAGTAGCAGGCACAGGTGGTGGTGGTGGTGGTGCCGAGTACGCAGTAGGCACGGCTGGAGGTGGTGCCGGATATGCCGAAGGTGGTACTGCTCGTGGTACAGTGAACACTATAAGGGTGGGTTTGACGAGTATGGTCGAGGTGGGTACCTCTGAAGAAGGAACCGTCGAAATCTAGGAGTCCGACGTGCCCGCAGTACCATGAGGAGTCTGTCCCTGACCAACAGGCTCGATCCCAACATACCACTCTGGCGACTCCGTTGTCAGGGATTCCAATGCCCTTTTGCGTGGTCATCTTGCACCATGTCTCGGCGCGGGAACACGTGTATATCACTTCATATATGTTAAATTATTACACAGGTATTACTATGGGTACCAAAATTATAAAATTAATCATCTTACCTATTTCCCGTCTTGAGATGTTCCGTCGCCGCCAAGTCCCCAAATATGACCTTGTCTAAGAATATCTCGAAATTTCGAAACATAAAAATCAATGAAAATATCTATAAATCTGAAAATACCCAGCTTAACTCGCAAAACTTGGCTCTGATACCAAATAAATTGTCATGCCCCAGAGGAGTCCCTGCTAGACGAAAATCCGGAAGCATCTCCCTTGTACCGATGACAATCTAAATCCTGAAATGCATAGCCCTCAGGGCTTCTAAATCCTCGGTCAACGCAACCGGAAACATATATGATAAAATAAGTAAACATTCCATACAATTTAATATAAAACCTACTCCACTACAAAGAGGTAAGCACAACCCACAACGAAAAACCATCGCAGCGGAAAAACATAGGCAGCATACCAAAACTCGATATAAAATGCATGAGTGCAAGAACTACACATCACAAGTCTGTAGATCACATAACAAGAAACCAAAGTCTGAAAATAGAAAAAAAAATCATCTCAACACAGAGTGGGGACTAGCAACTAGAACCTCCTGACGGCTTCAATCTGAAATAGGAATAAATCAACGGGGTGGGTTCAAGAACTCAGCGGGTATCAATTAGACATGCATAGTAAGATATAACTATCAATAATAATCATGCAGTACAGTATCTGAACAAAACAAGTAATGCAAAATTGAACAATAGAAGAAACTGTACTCACCAGGACCTCCTATCCGAACATAAAGGTGTGAACCATACCAACAGGTGCAAGGTTGATAAACTAAATACATAATGTCTCCTAGATGCATGTCAATTATATGCAACCACAAAAAATGCAGCATCCAAAGTGCAGTAATCACAAGCAATAAATGTAATCCATGCATATGATGCAAATGACATGATCACCTCAAACGCCAGTCAGCCACCTCACACGCGATGGTGAGGTCGAGTGGGTAGGACTATGACAATTGTGCACTCTGTCATCACTACTCCTGAGTGATCGAGTGGATAGGATGCTGTCGGAGTACACCTATCCTCCTACCCCAAACATAGTGGGGGAGCCTAAGCTCTCATCTCCCTATGTCATAGTCAATAGGAGGGATCCCTGTCCTCTACCACGCTGCAGTCACCACTACCTATGAGCGGACCAACGAAGCCCTGACAGAGCAAACTACACACACACTGCCTGATGTACGACTAACCCATGAGTGGTTGTGTGTGCAAACCATGTAACTGGCGATGTGCTCAACTATAAAGGAGTCGACAATCACTCAGCATGCAATCATGCAAAATGATACATGACACTAAAACATGTAACTCCTGAAAATATCAACCGCCATATAATATGTACCAAAAGGAAAACCGAGTCCATAATAATAATCTAGGTATCATAATCTAGGTACACATGCCAAGTATATCTAGTAGCTAGACCTAAACCCGGTAATGCATTGTATGCCACTACTTCAATGAACATAAGTACACACGACAAGAATCAAGAGGGCATAAGCATAAATGTATAACAGATAACAATATGGGCATACTACGGGTATCACGTAGTGACATACCAAGGCAAATATAAACATAACTATTACTACTAGCTATAACCTATTATGTATATCAGAATGACAATATCAAAAGAGATAAGTCAAGAGTACCTACCTCAAAACAAAGATAGTATCAGATAGATCCCACGTCGTGATGTCATCTCAACAGAGTCATGCATCAAAGTATTTTATTTAGCTAAGTTCTTATGAATTAAATAGCTAAATAAAATCTCCAAAACTAGTTAGGAAAAACCCTAATCAATATGATTATTAACCATAACTATTGATTAACCCCACTAATCTAATCCATCGATCAACTACCAAATAACCATCAAGAATCAACACTAAAACTTACCCAATTCCATTTCCTTCCACTATTGATTCACTATCTGAGGAGATGGCTATCAAAAAAATAATGGCCGAAGCAAATTGGTGTTGTTGTCCTCCAACCTAAAACACCTCAGATCTATACAGAGCAAAGATCTAGCACATCCCCGAGTATAGATCTGGCACAAGGGAAAAGAATAATGGCACACGGTGAGGAGATTCTAGTTGTCACCAGTGAAAGGGATGAAGGAAGGTTGTGGGCGGTAGACCTAGGGCACCACAGTGTGTCCCTGCTCATACATGAGGGTCACCGGCTCGAAGTGGACTGACGACAATCGTTTAGAGGTAGGTCGAGTGACAATCTGCCGGAAAAACTCCTCGGGTGACAGCAGCCGATGCTCTACCTAGATTCGCAAGGGAAAGGGTCAACACCAGGGATCCGAAGATAAGAGGAGGATCGTCGACTCATACCTATTGCGAGGAGTGGCTTGGCACTGTAGCTCGCAACAATCGGGAGAGGAGATGGAAAGCTTGATCGCTCCAGCAATGGTCGGCGCACCCTCGCAGCGGCGGTGGTGGATCAAAGCTAGGGTACGACTCTCTGCCCTTGGTCGAAAGTTGTCCTGTGTAGAGAGGGTGACTCAGAGAAAGGAAAGAAAAAGCTTGGTCGACGGTGGCTCGAGTGGAGAGCAGAGTAGATGCGAGGAAGAGAATCGATAATGGTCGTCACCTACCCAGTCGACAGCTACGTCACTGCTAGAGCGGCATGGTTAATCGATGTGGGGAGGTGGAAGAAGGAAAGAGGGCTCAGGTGCGAGGGGAAAGGAGCGACAGCTGGGAGAAAATGAGGGCAAAAACCTAGGTTTTCCCTTTTATATCATAGGTTTAATTAATTAAACCTTAAGTGTATTATTTAAACAACTCTCACTTAAGAGATATTCCAAACAGGCTTCCTCTAACCTAATAGATCTATCCCCTCAAAATATATCATCCAAGCTCAGAATAAATCCCAAAAAATTCCTAAAAATTTCATTAAGGTTATTCGTCTATTAAACCTTATTATGATTATTATTTTGTTATGGTATTTTACATCAGCCATACTCCCACTTGCTTCATGTAAGAGAAATTCTTTCTCTAGGAAGGTAGCATGCCTTGAAACACATTTTTTGTTCCAATGGGTGATAGAAATGGTAACCCTTAGTTTCCTTATGGTATCCAATAAATAAACATTTATCAGACTTGACGTCCAACTTGTCTGATATAGTCCTCTTCACATAAGTAGGGCCTCATATCTTCAAATAAGATATGAGGGGTTTCTTATTAGTCCATATCTTATATGGAGTAGTTGAGATTACCTTCATCAGGACTCTGTTTAGCAAGTAAATAACTGTCATGAGTGCAAAACCCCAAAAGGTCTTGGGAAGATTTACAAGATCCATCGTTGATCTAACCATGTCTAACAAGGTTCGATTATGTTTTTTCGATGCACCATTATGTCGTGGCTTATAAGGCGAAGTCCATTGAGACAATATACCATTATCCCTTAGATAATCTAGTAACTCTTGGCTTAAATATTCACTACCTCGATCGGATCGAAGTATCTTGATATTTTTCTAAGTTGTTTCTCTACTTCACTTCTGAATTCTCTAAACATTTCAATGGCTTCATACTTGTGTTTCATTAGATACACATACCCATAACAAAAGTGATCATCAATGAAAATAATGAAGTAGCTATAACCTCCTAATGCATGAGTTGTCATTGGTCAACATACATCAGTATATATGAGCCCAAGTAACTCATCAACTCGTTCACCCTTTCGAGAAAAAGGTAACTTTGTCATCTTGCCTTTTAAACATGAATTACATGTATCAAATGTATCTAATTTAAATGTTTTGAGAACTATACTCTTTTGCAATTCGGACATGTATTTCTTGCTTATATGGCCAAGGCGACAACACCAGGAGTAAGAGGTTAATTGATTATCTATTCGGACACGTTTATTGTTCTTTTTGATATTGAGTATGCCACTAGATATATCTAATGCATAGATACCATTGCATAAAGTTTTGGTGCCATAAAGAATGTCATTTGAGGTTATATAACAATTGTTACTAAAAGTTAAATGGAAACCTTTTCTATTTAAGCAAGAAATAGAAATAATGTTCTTTATTAATGCTAGAAGAAAATAACAATTATCTAGTTCTAAGACAATTCCACTAGGAAGCTTTAATAAGTATGTTCCAATGGTGACTGCAGCAACCTTTGCTCCATTCCCAACTCGCAGACTTGTTTCTCCCTTAATGAGTCTTCTGTTATTCTTTAGCCCCAGTATGCCATTATATATATGTGAGTCACACCCAGTATCCAATATCTAAGTGTCTAAGGAAATAGAATGACAATCAATAACGAAAATACCTGAAGAGGATGGGGCATCGGATGTCTTATTCTTCTTCATGGACTCATGATAGATCTTGTAGTTTCTTCACTAGTGTCCCATCTTGCTACAATAATGGCATAGGCCCTTTTGTGTCGGTTCTACTGTCTTGGCCTTTTTTTCTCCTATCTTTAGCCTGATATTTTGGCTTCCTCTTAGAACCTTTCTTGGAGGAGTCTACTAACATCACAGTTTTCTGGTTACCCTTAATAGAAGGCTCCACAATCTTGAGCATATTTATTATCTCGGGGATGGTTGATTCCAAATTATTCATCCGATAGTTCATCACAAATTATGAATGACTTTTCGGTAAACTATGTATAATTAAGTCAATACTTAACTCATGATCCATCATAAAATCGAGTGATGCTAAACACTCTATGTAGCCATTCATCTTTAATACGTATTGTACTGTAGACAAACTCTCCTGTATCTTTGAGCAAAAGAGAAGCTTGGAGACCTCGAACCTTTCGGATCTAGCCTGCTCATCAAATAGCTCACAAAGATGATAGTGGCTAACATGATGTAACTAGCAAGTACAGAATCATCCTTATGTTTTAAAAGGGCCAACAGTTCATCCGCAATTGCATCGGCATCAAGATTGGTGGGAAGAATCTGATTAAGGATATAAGCTAGCTTCTCAGTTTTGAGAATAATTCTCAAATTTTGAAACAAATCAAAGAAGTTTGGCCCAATCAGTTTGTTCAAGTCCAAAATTGAGCGCAGATTAACAAAAGTCATAATTAAATGATTAATCTAGAAATACAAAAACGAGAATGTATAAGAGACATGATTTTATGTATGTAAACAATTTACATAAAAGTTCACTTATTTATCAAATTCAAATACCTTTATTTTAAATTCAGGAGATGGTAGGTTTTCTCCAAGTGGATTGATATCCACCATAGATAAGAATAACCTTGACTTTGGCCAACAAGTCATTGTTAGTTATAGCGGTAGTTAACATATTTACCGATTGCATATCACTTATATGCAACCATCACATTATGCTAGCAACTTATTGATCTTCGCATAAACATCGAGTTGTTAACACATTAACAAGTATGCATCAAATGCACATCACCCAACTTCACCTCTATCCACATTGATCATGACTTTGGCACAATAAATCAACACTTCAAGTTTAAAGCCAACCCGTTAATCATGAGATTGCATCTCTATGGTTTGAACATGTTTAATTTCTAGTTGAGCTTGACTTTGGTCAACAACTCAAATAAGAACTTAAACTCTTGTTCTTACCATATTAATGGAAAGGTGTAGCTTTTAATATTGAGTAAAAGATTTAGGTCTCATCTACATCATGTAAAATTCTATCTACATGACATTACACGTATGACATAAATGATGACATGACACATCACATGCATGACATAATTGATGACATGACACATCACACTTATGGCACGGCATGACACATCATACATAAAGTAAGATCTAATCACATCGCACGCATGGCAAAATCTAATCATGTCATGATTAATGCATCTACATGGCGTATAATATGGTATGTTCATGACATAAATTTATATATATTATAATTCTATTTTAGAAATAAAAATATGTTATAAATCTGATTTTAATAAATCAAGATTTATCTAATCAAATTAGGAAATCAATTTCTAAATTTAATTAACATATCTAATATAGAATCTTTCTATCAATCAAGAATCTTTAATTATTTTATAAATAAATTTTAAAATTAATTTCCTAACCATTTAGGAAATAAATAATTAATATTTATTAATTTATTACAGAATAATTCAAATTTATATTTTTTTATGATTTTTAAAATCTTTCTAAATTTGGTATTTCCTAACAATTTAAGAAACTTTCCAAAAATATAATATTTTAATAAATACAAAAATTATAGAAAATATTAATTCTAGAATTTAATTTAGAATATCCCAAATCTAGATTTGTTATGATTTTTAAATCTTTCCAAATTTAGTATTTCCTAACTATTTAGGAAATTTTCCAAAAATAGAATATTTTAATAAATCCAAAAAATTCAGAAAAGTTTAATTCTATAATTTAATTTAGAATATATCATATCAGAATTTTTTTTTAAAAAAAAATCATTGGTATTACCTAACAAATTAGGAAATTTTCTAAAATAGAATATTTCTTAAAATTTCAAAAAAAATCAAAAATGATAATTTCTAAATTAACAAAATATTTCTAAATTTAATTTTATGAAATTATATCAAAAACTTTTTAAAAATAGAATTTCCTAACAATTTAGAAAACTTTCCAAAAATAGAAAAATTTTAATAATTCTAGAAAAAATCCAAAATTAATTACAACATAAATTACAAACCGTTAAATAATTTTACAAGCATGTCGAAGCACGATCAGGTTCGGATACCACTGTTGGGATATGTCTGATGCAGTGTCTGCTAAAATATGTTTAGTAAACATGTGCAATGAAAAATAAAACAATAATAATTTCTAAATTATTACATCACACGCACCACATGCATACAAGGATACAACATGCCAAACATGATCACATAATTAAATTGTTACGGAAAGTAAATTTACACTAGGTGTACTTTACGGATGACCTGTAACGAGAAGGGCATCAACCATAGCGATGTTGTCAAACCTCGCCTCTATTCATATTCATGCCGAGCTCCTCAAGACAACTCCTTGAGTACAAGCCTCTTCTTCAGAAGCTACTAGCCATGAGCGAAGAAGAGGGATCAAGAAGAAGAGGAAGAGAAGCACACAAGGAAGAGATTTCTTCCTTGTGGTGGTCACGACAACAAGGGGTAGGGCTTCCCCTTGTTGGTGGCAGTAAAGAGGGAGGGGAGAGGGAGAGGAGAAGAGAAATTGGGTTAAGGTTTTTCAAAAACCTTACAAGCCAATTAATAATCTCATGTGTATAATTTTCTCTCAACCATATCAATATATAGCCCTCATTAATGACTTGGATTAGAAAGCCCAAATCTAACTCATTATCCCTTAACTAAAACTTATCCCATTAACCACTTGGTTTGGTTCGCAACTAAACCAAGTTGGTTCATGACTAATTCATGATTAAACCAAATATGGTTCAACTCTTCCATAAGAGATGTAGCTCATCCGCACTTCTATTGTGACAAATATTTCCATATTTGTCTTATGTATGGTCCAACCAAATATTTATCTCTTGATCTAAGAATCATATTCTTTAACTTATTTTACATCTTTTAAAGACTCGTTAGTGCGTGTGACTCAATAGGTTCCTGGTTTATCTTGGTCGTCCATAATTAACTACTTAATTATAGAATGATTATGAGTGGTACCTAGTAGTACATCATGATCCCCAATTAGTCAGAAAATCATAGTTGATCTTAAAATTAATTCTAAACCCTTCAACAGCTATAGTGAGTTGTGTCTCATTCCTTTCACTCATCTTATATCCACTTGGTTCAGGACATGGTCTATGTGTCTTGTCCCCGCTAGGCTGACTACGTCACACTAGCCCAAGTAATACTTCCTCGTTCTATGAATTCAAATCTTATACATGTGTACAAGAGTCTCGCACTCTTAACATGTGATGTTTTGGCTAAAGACTTTGAGTAATGATCCTAACGAGTAACCATAGGGTATACATCTCCTCACAAGAAGTGGTGAATCCTCTGTGGGCTATCCAAACACCTTCGGACACTTTAACTTATATCCAATCATCCTAGTTTCACACCTCAATGAGATGCTTGCTTAAGATGTCAAAGTATAAGTCTCTATGACCAAGATGACTTGTATACCTTAAGTCGAAGGAAACTTACACTCATGCTGCAATAAGAATTTCACAGACATATCTATATATATGTAGAGAACCATATAAAGTCTTACAGTTGTAGGATCGAAAAGAATTAAGATATCTCTACAATGGTATGATATTGTCCACTTTGAGCCTGAGCCCTCATGGTTTTGCTCTTGGGCTCTCCCCAAAAGGCCTCATCCCAATGGAGATATCTTTTCTCTTATAAACTCATGATCTTTCCCATATGTTTTCAATGTGGGACTATGTTTGTAACCTTGCAATCTCAATGATCCCCCCTCAAACAAAGGACCACAGGCTTCCCACATCCAATCTTTGACTCACCAGGTCTTCCTTCCCCTTGTTCCACCTGACATACTAGGAATTCCTTGCCTAGCCGCAACTAGGACTTCCTGCCTGGTATCTGGTTCTCTTGATCCGAAGATAGGAGCCCCACTTTCTTTGTTCGAGGTCAATATTATACCCGCATGGCTCAATCCGACCATAGCTCTTGTGTACAGTCGGCGGATAAACCTTCTGGCAGTCCGGGCTCTGATACCAATTGTAGGATCGAAAAGAATTTAGATATCTCCACAATGGTATGATATTGTCCACTTTGGGCCTAATCCCTCATGATTTTACTCTTGGGCTCTCCCCAAAATGCTTCATCCCAATGGAGATATCTTTTCTCTTATAAACCCATGATCTTTCCCATGTGTTTTCAATGTGGGACTATGTTTACAACCTTGAAATCCCAACAACAGTGAGTCATTCCAATGAACTAATTATCATAACCAACATCCACGTTTAACTCTTGACATCCCAATGCCTCCAGCCAGTGAGAAAATAATTGCTTGGTCGAACCAAGGAGTATAACCCGTGCTAGTCTTACAAAATTGATAATATCCGAATACATCAATTTGACAACTAGGAAAATTTCAATATATTCATAATTTCACATGTAGAGATAATCACTAGTTGTGATCCAATTATAAAATCTCTCATACTATGAATTATATTATGGGCATTCAGTAAATGAGTTTAAGACAATCAAATATATAATATGCACTCAAATAGTGACTAAGGGTTTATCCAAATAAGACTTGATGTTTGGAAGAGAGAAGTCTAGTCAGGATTAGATGACTAGCAAGGAAAAGTCCTAACAAGAGGTTAGGCAAGGGGAAGTCCTGATGAGTGAAGTCAGTCAATAGAATCCCTAGTGAGTGATGCTAGGCCCTAGTGACTGAAGGTAGGTGGTGAAAATCCTAGTGAGTGAAACTAGGTAGTGGAAAACTTTAGGGGAAGATAATCCTAGGTAATGGGAAGTCTTGGAAGAGTGAACTCAAAGCATGAAGCCTAGTAAGTTAAGTAGACTTATAGGAGTACGACTTGATCCTAAGGGATTAACCCTTAGGTGGTAGACTTAAAGGAGAGACCTTGAAGCAAAAGGTAAACCTAGTAGGTCAGGTAGACTTACAGGAGTGTAGCTTGATTCTAAGGGATTAACCCTTAGGTGGTAGACTTGGAGGAGGGATCTCTAAGCAAAAGGTAAGCCTAGTAAGTTAGGTAGAATTACAAATATAGGCTAGGTTACTTGTTTGTGTTTGTATAATTGTTTTGTAGGAATCTGGAGCTGGAAGCAAAACTCAGAGTAGACAAACACAAATGGATGAATTGGATTTGACTTGGGTTGAATTGGACCTAAACCGATTCAATAGACCGAACTAGTGGTTTGGTAGATCAACTGGGTTCAGTCCAAATTACTGAGTTGTGAAATGTTGACATGGAAGATGATGTCGAAAAAGATCTGATTCATCTTTATGATTTAGATAAGGATAAGGATAAGCCAGATAATGTGGATAGAGAAAGACTTCATCCAAATAAGGCTTTATCTAGATAAGAGTTAATCTACATAAGGATCTAATCTAACTCTATAAAAGGAAATGAAGGCTTTACGTTTAATGAATCCATTCTTTATACTACTACTATCTCTGTGCTTAAAAAGCTACGCCATGAAGCTCTACAACTACGGAAGCTCCAGAAGAAGTACGTTGTGCTCAGAACTTCTGGATCATCCATCATCCTTTTTGTTTGGTTTGTTTTACATATGTTCTAAGTCTTTATATTATTTGTGATTGTAAGACAAACTATAAGTGGTTTATGTTGGTGCGGTTAGCACTAACGGTCTAACTCAGGTTTTGATTAATGACAAAGTAGGTTAAGTTAGTTGTGTTATGATCTAACACTGTGAATGAGTGTGCAAGAGAAATCCAGCTACGTTGACGGACCGATCGGATAGCTGGTGAGAAGCCCAGTTAGGTCGACAAGCCGACCGGATAGCTGGCAAGAAGTCCAGATAGGTTGACGGGCTGGCCTGATATCTACCACGAAGCCCAGCTAGGTCAACGGGCTGACCTGATAGTTGGCACAAAGTCTAGACTGGTCAAGGGGCTGACCAGATATCTATCAAATGGTAAGTGAAGATAAGTCACTGGAGGAGAGTGACTGTGAGGGCGCCTCCCAGTTGAGAGACATTAGGTGTCGGTCCAGTCTAGGACCATTTGGGATCCCTAGACTGAGACCTTAACTAGTTCTTAGTCCTGGGAGGATAGGAACTAATTACTCTTTTTATTATTTGTTTATTTGTCCTAACACATGTCTGGCAGGGTTAGTGGACTAATATTGTTTTGCAGGACAAAAGGAAGAAAATGACCTTTGGGTGAACAGTGCCCAAAGGCGCCTTCCATGGCTATGGAAAGCGCCTCGGTACTGTTCATAGAAGGCGCCTTCCATGGCTATGGAAAGTGTCTTCCACAGGATAAATTTTGACCAATTCGCAAATAAGGTGCAGTGAAGTCTGGATAAATTTTTATCCCATTGGAGGCGCCTTCAAGGCTTTTGGAAGGCGCCTTCCAAGCCCTTTATAAGGTTGTTTCGAGGAGGATTCAGATCATCAATGACATACAAGCTATTGCCCCGCCTCTGAGCCTCCGACTGCTTCCTGTTGCTGCTACGACACTACCAAGAAGCTGCTGAGCCCGACGACTGATCCGAGAAGTTCTTATCGCGCCCGACAGACAAACATCAACACGAAGCACATCATTTTCATTCCTATAAAGAGTGTTGGTAACAGTTATTTTTCTATACTTAATTTCTATAAAAGGTAAGTGCAGTTTGTTGCACTTAACTTAATTCTTGTGTACTCGACTCTCTCTTCCAAGGGTACCAGAAGAGATTTTTAGTGGATTCTCCATCGATATGTCACGCCCTGAGGGTATACTTGTCCTCCAAAGTGGACGGTACCCCCTAGCGACAATATATGAAATAACTTATATCAAACCACTAAAAACCAACACAACCATCGATGCAATATAAAATCACAAATCATAATAACATATGCGTATATGTATGCATGTACATGAGAACGTATTAAGTTTACCAAAAGCATAACCTTCGACATAAACATTCGATACACAATGAAAACCAAAACTATAAGTAGCGGAAAAAAAACCCAACAACTCATATAGAAATCCAACTCGAGTAGGACTGGCAGCCAGGGCCTCTGAGCGACACACATCCTCTACCTACTAACCTGGAGGATCAAAGAAGAACAACGGGTAGTGAGTATAAAAAAGATATACTCAGTGGATAGAAGAAAATAGTGCATAGTAATATATTGATAGGAGATCAAAGGATGCAGTCTCAAGTAAAATACTTACTAATCAACGTAAATGTCTCAGCATAATCACCGGGTAACCAAAAGTATAATCAATAACATTAACCTGCTCGACTGAGTATAACCAACAAATCGAGAGTACATACAGTACATTCAAACCTGCACGAACAAATATGTGACCAACATATAGCAAGTATATAACAAACACTGACTGCGGGAGAATACTCTACCACCGATGGTCCCGTGGGCAGTCAGGGTAAATGACTAGTCACTATCAGTGAGAGAACGCTCTACCACAGATGGTCCCGTGGGTGGACAGGGTAAATAACTAGTCACTGTCTGCGGGAGAACGCTCTACCACTGATGGTCTCGTGGACAGACAGGGTATATACTAATGGTCACTAACGACCCTCTCACCCACGCATGGGAGACAGGATATACTAACGACTCTCTCAACCATGAATGAGAGACAATGGTCGACAAGATTTACTAACGGTTGCTGACGATTCTCTCAACCACGAATGAGAGACAATGGTCGATATAGTATAGCAACTAAGGGGTCTAGTAGGATCCTCGAAATCCTACACTGTGGTATAATTCTCCTAACGTATAGGCATGAACCCAAATAACAATAAGGGTTTACTAGGGTACTCGGTACCCCATATTACGATATCATCCTACTAATATATAGGTAAAAAATAGACAATCTCGTCCCCAAGTTACTAGTCACATAGTATTAATATCTCAACTAATTCTATCATATCATCACATATATAATATACAACGGGGTCAAGATCAAGTAATCATAGGGGCTGATCCGAAGGGAAAAGCCTAGTGGGATACGCTACCCTTCTAGTGGGGAGTGATTCCCATTAAGTATTGGTCAATATAATCTCACTAACATATATGCTCTTGCACCCAACTATACTACTTATAGGATCAATGATCTATAGGCACAACCTAAGTATATAACCATACTATAACATAAATTCACAAACATGAGTTATAAGCCTAAATAACAACAAATGTCTATTAGGATACTCAATATCCTATACTACAATATGAAATAATAAACAAGGGTTTAGCAAGATACCCAATATCTTATACTAAGGTATGATCATCCTAACAATAAACACAAAGTCAAATCATCTGCTAAGGGTCTAGCAGAATATCCAATGTCCTACACTATGTTAAGGTAATAACATGCATATCCATAAACATAATCATGAATATTAAACATAATTGCATAGCTATCCACAATATATCAACATGTAAGGGTAAGAAATAAGGTATCAAACTCAGAAGTAATATAGGATAGACTTAAGGTAAACAAGAAATTGTGACCTCATCAATATATAACAGTAACCAATCATACACTATAATCAAAGCTATCAAGAAGATAAGTAGGATCTACCCACATCAAGCGTAGAATATCTTAACTATCTTCAAGTCCAAAGGTCACATCAAGCTTAAATCCTATAAATATATGATACAAAGACAATCTAAGTACTAGAATAATGAAACCATTTTATCAACCATCTATTTTCCCTTTAATAATTAATTATATATTAATCTAGTATCTAGCCTTCAATTGAATTACTTTATTCATCAATTAATCACACTGAACCCTAATCAATAAAACTCACGTGTACCTTCATCTTCTCTTCTGACAACACCATGGTTGGCGTTGGTAGCGGCGCCGGCATTAGCGTCGGGAGGAAAACTAGCAGGGCGGCGCCATGGCTATTCGTGACGGGTCATGGGACGCACAGCGACGGTGGTGAGGTTTCGAGCAGTGGCGTGCCTCTGGGACGGCGGCTCAGAATAGGAAGTCTAGGTGTCAAGGGAGTAGTTATCACGAGCAGCCATGTGTCGAGCGCACTGGCATGAGCAGGTGGCGGCAATGGGCTGTAAAAGTACCGCTTCGCACAATGCCGATAGTAAGTAGCCGCGAACTCATGACAGTGGAGTGCACGTGGCTGCTCATGGAGGAGGGAAGGTTGTGGACATCATGGACAGGGAGGCAGGTGGTCGGGCGTTGCTCCGGTCTGTGTGATCCCTCTCACGACGGAAACCACAGCTGTCTGCAGCAGCTGTGGTTGTCAGCGTGTGGGGAGGGACGTGCGAGTGAGGAGCGGTGGCCAAAGACGGACGTAGGAACCGGCCAGGCGTAGAGGGCGGTCGAACTTGGCCTTTGTCGACGCGTGGTGGCGAAGATGGCGAATCGCGCGAGGTGGAGAAGAAAGATTCGGTGGACGGTGGAAGGAGTAATAAAACTTTAGGTTAAAATAATTAAAACTTATGTTTATATTTCAATCAACTCTCATTTTAATTGGGTATTCTAAACAGACTTTAAATCCTTATAAAATCTTAAACGTCTCATTTAAAATTTTTAAAAAAATCCAGTAAATTTCAAAAATTCATATAAACTTGTTTCTTGATAAATTATCTTCCAAAAATATTTGTTTTCCCTAAAATACTTAAATTATGTTACATTTGAATTATATTTAAATCTTTATTATATTTTTGGTATATTACGATAGGTCCGCGAGACCTGGATCTTGGAGTAGGAGTCGCCGAAGACTCCAAACCAAGTAAAATTAGTGTTGTTAACATTGTGCCTTTTTATTTTCCGCTGCATACTCGACTTGACTTTGCTATGAATTTTTTATCACTATTCACCCCCCCCCCCTCCTCTAGCGTTTTCACGATCCAACAGTTTCTCTACTTCCAAAAGATTTTCGAAAAGGAGAAAAATTAGTGGACGGGCGCCTACCATGATTAGGCCTTGGATGTACTGACCCTGGGGGGTTGGAAACCAAGTAAACTGTCTGTATTCTATTTTTGTGTCTTTATTGTTATATTTCTGCTGCTACTAACCAACTCTGATAGAACGAATGAAGGAACAAGGGTGAAAAGATGGATCAATATTCACCCTCTCTATTGACACCATCGATCCTATAGTACCTTACTTAGGTTGCCTTCAATTCCTCATTTAGTCACTATATAGATGAGGAACTTCCCACTCCTAGCTTTGAACAGACATTTGAGAGAATTGAGTTTGAGTCCATATTTTCTCAGAGTATGGCATGCCTCATTGATATCAGCATAGAGGTCTGCTGACCAAAGGAACTTAATCAAGATATCGTCTATGTACACCTCCATGATGCAGCTGATCTACTTTCAAAACACTTTGTTTATGAGTCGTTGGCAATTAACACCTATATTTTTTAACGACATAACATTATAGCAATAGGTTTCTTCGGTCATGATAAAACTAACATTTTCCTGGTTCTCTCTGGCCAACGAGACTTAGTGGTAACCTTGATGCATCTATCATGCATATCAGGTCACAGTCGGTTGTTGAGTCCACTAGTTGGTCAATGCGTGGTAAAGGATAATAATATTTCAAGCACACCTTGTTTAAGTTTCTGAAGTCGTTGCAGACTCATCATTTATTCCCCGGCTTAGGCACTAACACTATGTTGGCTAACCAACAATGGAATTGGACTTCCTGAATATACCCTGCCTCGAGCAATTTATCTACCTTCACTCGGATGATTTTGTTCTGATTAGCTCCAAAATCTTGCTTTCTTTATTTGACATGTTGAGCATCTAGGAAGACATGAAACATGTGTTCCACAACCTCAAGTGAAACGCTTGTAACTTCCTTAGGTGTCTAGGCGAACACATCATTGTTTCGCATTAAGCACTTCACTAAGTTGACCTTGAGCTCGGGTGTCAAATTAGTTGCTATTTGAGTGATGGCTTTCGATTGGTCAGGATGGATTTGAATTTCTTCTTTTTCTTAATAGACTAGGTTGGGGGTGCTCTGTGTATGACATTCACCCCCTCCGTTGGATCTTCAACGCCTCTCGGGCTTCAATCTTGACAACATATTGCAGCACTTACATGCTACCAATTGGTTTCCTTTGATTTCCCTGACTTAATCATCTATGGAGAACTTGATTTTCTAGTAAATGGTCAAGACAACCACTCAAAACTCATTTAAGGCTAGTCGGCCTAAGATCATGTTTTAAGCTGAGGGCGCGCCTGTTGGTTAGTCCTAGGAAAACATGCCGGTTCCACTGTACAAAAATTTTGTACAAGTGTCGAACCTTTCCTTAAATAACCTTTTGTGTTCTTTAGAAGTTAAATTAGGAATCACAGACGGAACTTAACATCATTGATTCCAAATTTAACTTATCTGTTCTTAATGGTTTAGATTTGAATCGCAAACGGAACTTAACATTATTGATTCAAATCCACCTATGTTATTAATTCCATTAAATATTAATTTCTAAAATTGGCTTCTAGGACTGCATGGCGAGGCACATGACCTTCTTGGATATGGGAGCAACCACCACCGCCTAGACAAAGCCTTTTAAGGAAAGCTAATATTTAATTTCCTTAAATAACTCTACGTTAACCAAAAAGAACAATCGAATCACAAATTCGAAAAAAAAGAAAACACAAGCTCAAAAAATAAATTCGATAAACTAGATCTAATTGCCTCTTGTATTTAGAATTCTTACAAAGAAAATAACTAGTATGATGCGAAAGAAAACTACTAGTTATACCTTCTCTTTGTAAGCTAACGACCTCAAGATCTTCTGCCGTATTCCTCACCTCGCCTTAGACATCGTGTGGGCGACGATCCTCCAAGATGAACACCACCCAAAAGCTTTTTCCTCTTCTTCTAAAATCCGGCCACCACCACCACCACCAAGGAGAAGAGAGCAAAAGGGAAAAGAGAAGGGAGAGAGAGGGCCGGCCACTTGAAGGTCTCCAAGCAAAAGAATAAGAATTGTGTCTCATGAAGCCTCCTCACCCCTTCTTTTATATTAGTTGCCCAAGGCAAATAAGGGAAGAATTTTTTACAAAAATTAAAATCTTCCTCTAGCTTTTCCTTTTCCCTTTTAATTTTCCTTTTCTTTCCTCTTGATTGAATCAATCACCAAAATTAATTGATGATGATTTTATTTTTTATTTTTGGCCGGCCACATTGCTTGGGCACCAAGCAAGGGTGGTCGGCCCCTATAAGAGGAAGGAAATAAATTTTTATAAAATTTTACAAGAAGAAAAACTCTTATAAAATTTTACAAGCTCTCTTTCCTAAAGTAGGAGTTAAAAAAGAAAAGTTCTAAAAATTAAAACTATGTTTTAAAATTTAAAACTTCTCTTATAAAATTTCCTTTTTTAACATGATGATAGAAAATTTAAATTTTAAATCTTCTCTCCCTTTTTTTCAATCATGAAGATGGTTAAAAAAGGAAAGTTTTAAAAACTTTTAAATTCTCTTTTAAAACATGTGGCCTAATTCAAATAAGGAAAGTTTTTAAATTTAAAATCTCTCTTTTAAAACTTGTAGTTTTCTTCAAAGAGAAGATTTTAAAAATTCAAAACACCCCTCCTATTTGAATTAATCTTGGTCGGCCCCTACATGCTTGGTCACCAAGCAATAGGGTCGGCCCCTATAAAGGGGATGTGGCCGGCCCTTGCTTGGTCACCAAGCATTGGGTCGGCCCCCTTCTTGGACACCAAGATAGGCCTTTCTTTGGATGGACTTGAGGCTTTAATGAGGCTACGACAGGGACCTAGAGGAGAAATTGATTTTGGCCTTCCGATGAGCTTGGGTATCTCATGTTCGCCCCGAACACACAACTCAAGTTCATCGATAATAACTCATTCCACTAGAGAGTTATTATCGCACTACCGCACCAATCCCAAATTACATTATGGGCTCCTTCTTATCATTAGTGTGTTAGTCTCCCTGTGTTTAAGATTACGGATGTCCACTAATTAAGTAAGTTACTGACAACTTACTTAATTAATATCTAGCTCCAAGAGTAGTACCACTCAACTTCATTGTCATGTCGGACTAAGTCCACCTGCAGGGTTTAACATGGCAATCCTTATGAGCTCCTCTTGGAGACATTCTCAACCTAGATAACTAGGACACAGATTCCTTCTATAATCAACAACACACACTATAAGTAATATCATTTCCCAACTTATCGAGCATATTGATTTATCGAGCTAAACCTCACCCTTTCATAAGTCAAAGAAATAAATATTAAATATATGTGCTTGTTATTATATTAGGATTAAGAGCACACACTTCTATAATAACTAAGGTTTAGTTCTTTTATTAAGTCAGTACAAAAAGAACTTACCTAAAATGGTCCTACTCAATACACTTAGAGTGTACCAGTGTAATTTATTAGTCAAGATAAACTAATACTTAATTACACTACAACTATTCCGATGATTTGTTCCTTTCCATCTTAGTTGTGAGCAACTGTTTATAATTTATAAAGAACCGTCAACATGATCTACTGTGTGTGACACCACACACCATGTTATCTACTATATAAATTAATTGAACAATTACATTTAACAAATAAATATAGATATTGACCAATGTGATTCTTTTATTTCAAAAATAAATGTTTACAAAAGCTAGGCTTTTAGTATACACTCCAACAATCTCCCACTTATACTAAAAGACTAAGTTGTCATATCTATTGCCTTACATCTGATTCCCATCCCCTCCACATGCCGATCAAAAGATTTCGCCGAAAGGGCCTTAGTGAAAGGATCTGCCAGGTTATCTGCTGATGCAATCTTGGCGATGACAACTTCTCCTCGCTTGACGATGTCTCGTATCAGGTGATACTTGCGCTCTATATGTTTACTTGCCTTATGGGCTCGTGGTTCCTTCGAGTTTGCAACTGCACCGCTATTATCACAATAAATTGTGATGATCTTGGGCAACCCAGGAATCACATCTAAGTCCATTAGAAAGTTCCTGAGCCATACAGCTTCTTTGGATGCCTCAAAGGCTGCCGCATACTCAGCTTCCATGGTTGAGTCCGAGACATATTTCTGCTTAACACTCTTCCATGCAATGGCTCCACCTCCTAGAGTAAACACATAGCCTGACGTAGACTTACTATTATCCCTATCTGATTGGAAGTCCAAATCCATGTAACCCACAAGGAGCAAATCGTCTGCTTGGTAGACTAGCATATAATCTCTAGTCCTTCTCAAGTACTTTAATATATGTTTCACAGCAGTCCAATGTCCTTGTCCAGGGTCACTCTGATATCTGCTAACCATGCCCACGGTAAAACAGATATCAAGTCTCGTACATAGCATTGCATACATAAGGCTTCCTACAGCCGAAGCATAAGGAACTGCCTTCATGTCCTCTATCTCCTTTGATGTCTTCGAAGACATCTCTTTAGATAAGGCTACTCCATGCCTAAAAGGTAAGAAATCTTTCTTGGAGTTTTGCATGCTAAAACGAGCAAGGATTGTATCTATATATAAAGCTTGGGATAGACACAACATTTTTTTCTTGCGATCCCTTGTAACTTTGATTCCAAGAATGTGTGCACATTCTCCTAAGTCCTTCATATCAAATTGTTTGGACAACCATACCATTACGTCCGATAATACCTTGACATGGTTGTTAATTAACAAAATATCATCTACGTATAGTACAAGAAATACCATCACATTTCTGTTACACTTCTTGTATACACAAGACTCATTCGGACACTGAATAAATCCATATGATTGGATTACTTCATTAAACCGGATGTTTCAAGATCTTGAAACTTGCTTCAGTCCATAAATGGACTGATTGAGCTTGCACACTAGATGCTCTTTGCCTTTTTCAATGAATCCCTCTGGTTGCTTCATATGGATGTTTTCTTCAAGACTTCCGTTAAGGAATGCTGTCTTGACATCCATTTGCCAAATCTCATAATCCATATGAGCGGCAATGGATAAGAGTATCCGGATAGACTTAAGCATGGCTACCGGCGAAAAAGTCTCCTCATAGTCGATTCCCTCTTTCTGAGTATACCCTTTCTCAACAAGCCTTGCTTTGAAGGTTTCTACCTTCCCATCTGTCCCTCTTTTCCTTTTGTAGATCCACTTGCATCCAATGGCTTTTACACCATTAGGTGGTTCTACAAGCTCCCTGACCTTATTAGAATACATAAATTCTATTTCAGAATTCATTGCCTTTTGCCAAGATACTACATCTATATCTTGGAGTGCTTCGTCACATGTTCGGGGATCAGGTTCATGTTTACCTGGGATCAAGTCTAAAGACTCTCCCAAAAACATGAATCTCTCAGGTTGCCTCACAACCTTTCCACTACGACGAGGCACTGTCTCTGGCTGTGTATCATGTGTGACACGTGTTGCAGTTTCTTATGGTACTTCATCTTGTACTGTTGGTATTAAAGTAGACGTGTCCTCTCTTATTTCTTTTAGAACTATTTCACTCATGGGTTTATGGTTCATTACATAATCTTCTTCTAAAAATAAAGCATTGGTGCTAACAATAATCTTCTGATTTTTAGGATTATAAAATAAACCACCTTTCGTTCCTTTAGGATATCCCACAAACAGACAAACTTCTGTACATGATTCCAACTTGTCAGTATCTCCCTTCAGCACATGTGCTAGACTACCCCATATCCGGATATGATTCAGACTAGGCTTACGCTCATTCCATTATTTCATGAGAGTAGAAGGTACCATATTCAGAATGTACACTGCTATTTCTAGAGCATATCCCCAAAACGAATTTGGTAATTCTGAATAACTCATCATCGATCTAACCATTTCCATAAGAGTCCTATTCCTTCGTTCTGTCGTACCATTCTGTTGGGGTGTACCAGGTGCAGACAATTGGGATTGAATCCCGACTTCTGATAAGTAATTCTTAAACTCTCCAAAGAGGTATTCGCCACCATGGTCATACCGTAGTGTCTTGATACTTTTACCAAGACGTTTCTCCACATCATCCCTATATTTTTTGAACTTGTCAAAGCATTCAGACTTGCGGCGTATCAGGTAAATGTATTCGTATCTTGAATAATCGTCTATAAAGGAGATGAAGTATTCATAACCACCTCTTGCCTGGATAGACATAGGACCACACAAATCAGAATGAACCAGTTCTAACGCGTCTTTGGCTCTATACCCCTTGGCCTTAAAAGGTCTCTTGGTCATTTTACCTTCCAAGCAGGATTCACATGTTGGAAAGTTTTCCAACTCTAATGAACCCAAGAGTCCATCGGCTACAAGCCTTTGAATCCTACTTAAGTTAATATGACCAAGCCTTAGATGCCAAAGATACGTTTGGTTTATTTCCGAAGGTTCTTTTCTCTTATTAGAGTTAGAAGATGTGTTATTAATTTCCATATTTTACTTTGTAGGAGAAATTGGATTTAAAGTATATAAATTGTCAACCAATGCACCAGAACAGATAATCACCTTATTTCTCTTTTTAACCACATTGTTACTAAAGGAAACTGAATATCCATCCAAATACAGTATAGAAACTAAAATTAAATTCTTTCTAAAGCTGGGTACATAAAGACAATTTCTTAAAACCAAATTTCTATTCCTATCAAAAGATAAGTAGACGTCTCTCACTGCAATAGCCGCCACCTTAGTAGCATTGTCCATGTAGACGGTTATCTCTCCTTCAAATAGTCGTCGGGTTTCCTGGAATCCCTGCAAAGAATTGCAGACATGATCAGTGGCTCCCGTATCTACACACCAGGTGCTGGTAGATAACACCGCTAAACATGTTTCAACTACTAGAGCATGAGATATACCTTTATTGTTCTGATTCCTACGAGGGCAGTCTGCCTTCCAATGTCTTGACTGCTTGTAGATGAAGCACTTGCCCTTCGGCTTCTTCATTCCAGCTTTTTATCCAGTACCCTGAGATTTATTCACTTTCTTTGCTGAAAAGACCTGTTTCTTCTTCTTCTTACCTTTCGACTTAGAAGTAGAACCATTTTCAGCATAGTGAATCTGAGAACTTTGACGAAAATTACCTTCTGCTGCCTGTAGTTCTGTCAGAAGTTCCGCCAACGTATACTCTCTTTTGTTCATGTTATAGTTCAGGCGGAACTGCTCAAAACTTCTGGGTAGCGTTTGGAGAATTATATCGACCTGAGTTTCCCCATCGATTTCTCCTCTAAGAACTTGTATTTCATTCAGATAGGCCATCATTTTGAGGATATGATCCCTTACGGGTGTTCCCTCAGACATGGTGGCTGTCATTAATTTTCTCATTGCCTCTTGCCTAGCAGTCCGACTCTGGTGCCCAAAGAGTTCTTTGAGATTGTTCATTATATCATAAGCTGTTGGTAAATATTGATACTGATGTTGTAATACATTTGACATTGATTCCAAAATGTAACACCGCGTCATCTCATCAGCTTTTACCCATTTCTTATGATACTCAATCTCCTCTAGGGTAGAGTCACCGTCAGGTGCATTAGGGCAAGCCTCAGTCAGTACAAACTTATAGCTTTCAGCAGTAAGAATAATGTCCAGGTTTTTTTTCCAATCAATATAGTTGGGACCAGTAAGTTTGTTCTCTTTCAGTATAAT
Source organism: Zingiber officinale (assembly GCF_018446385.1). Classification (NCBI taxonomy): domain Eukaryota; kingdom Viridiplantae; phylum Streptophyta; class Magnoliopsida; order Zingiberales; family Zingiberaceae; genus Zingiber; species Zingiber officinale. The sequence goes on along the minus strand of NC_055997.1, from coordinate 38,351,381 downwards.
GGCCAGTGGGTTGAAAGTCATCCTAAGAATCACAAAAATAAACTTTGGTCAAGACTCTAAATTTAGAATAATATTGATTCCTCAAACAATACTATTTTAAATTAACCAACACCTCAAATCACCGTGAAAATTGCATGCCACATTAGTGTGGACGTATACAAATTCAACATTTGTAAGAGGAGGGTGTGACCCATTAATTTTATTATCTTATCATCCTAACTTTATGACAAATAAAATTAATAGTTGGTTTCACTTTGATCACACAATACAATAGCAGTGACTCTGTTGGGAGGATACTATTGAATGCGTCTAAGTGTATACCATTACTTGATACTAAGTCCATTAAATAGGATTGTGCCCCTTCAGTTTGAGAAGATCACACGCTCCTAAATAATTTCCTATAACCATCCATTAAGGAAATTTGATCTAGTGATCCCCAACAAACTCATCTGTTGTGGAGGGAGGCACTCAGAGCCAACACGTAAGCTTATTGCATTACTCTCCCACTTAGTTATTTAAAGTGAGGAATTGTAAACTATCCTAGCATACATCACATGCATACACACACATCATAGTAAATAAAAGCAATAAATATGGAAATTAATTTTCCAACTATTATGGCATTTTCCTTCACTGTCTTCAGTATGCTCCAACCCTAGCTGCTGCCATCTTTAGCCACCGCTATCGGGTCGAGTTGTCGCATCTATCTTGCTTCTTATTCCGCTACGCCTCTGGTCCTCCAATAGCACCACACCTCACAAAGATACGATCCGCGACAAATATAAAATTTTACAAATATCGATCCTATATTCCATAAAGGAATGTACATGTATTCTAGATCGAACAAAAAATAAAATTTTAAAAATAATACATCTCCTGTTGTATTTGATACATACAATCATGCACACAAAATAATGCCCTTGACATGTCCAAGGGTCCAATAACACACAATATCTAAATGTCATAATAGTTGGAGCCTGCAACCAAAGAGTTAGCACATCCTACTATTATCCTGCCTAATTATGTATGACATGTGCATAACCTATTTGAATTCTAAACACACAGAGCCAAACCCTAGCTCTGATACCAATTGTTAGTTAGTCCTAGGAAAACGTACCGGTTCCACTGTACAAATATTTTGTACAAGTGTTCTACCTTTCCTCAAATAACCTATTGTGTTCTTTAGAAGTTAAATTAGGAATCACAAATGGAACTTAACATCATTGATTCCAAATTTAACTTATCTATTCTTAATGGTTTAGATTTGAATCGCAAGCGAAACTTAACACTATTGATTCAAATACACCTATGTTATTAATTCCATTAAATATTAATTTCCAAAATTGGCTTCCAGGACTGCATGGCGAGGCACATGGCCTTCTTGGATATGGGAGCAACCACCACCGCCTAGACAAAGCCTTTTAAGGAAAGCTAATATTTAATTTCCTTAAATAACTCTAGGTTAACCAAAAAGAACAATCGAATCACAAATTCGAAAAAGAAGAAAACAAAAACTCAAAAAATAAATTCGATAAACTAGATCTAATTGCATCTTGTATTTAGAATTCTTACAAAGAAAATAACTAGTATGATGTGGAAGAAAACTACTAGTTATACCTTCTCTTTGTAAGCTAACGACCTCAAGATCTTCTGCCGTATTCCTCGCCTCGCCTTGGACGTCGTGTGGGAGACGATCCTCCAAGATGAACACCACCCAAAAGCTTCTTCCTCTTCTTCTAAAATCCGGCCACCACCACCACCAAGGAAAAGAGAGCAAAAGGGAAAAGAGAAGGGAGAGAGAGGGTCGGCCACTTGAAGGTCTGCAAGCAAGAGAATAAGAATTGTGTCTCATGAAGTCTCCTCACCCCTTCTTTTATATTAGTTGCCCAAGGCAAATAAGGGAAGAATTTTTTACAAAAATTAAAATCTTCCTCTAGCTTTTCCTTTTCCCTTTTAATTTTCCTTCTCTTTCCTCTTGATTGAATCAATCACCAAAATTAATTGATGATGATTTTATTTTTTGTTTTTGGCCGGCGACATTGCTTGGGCACCAAGCAAGGGTGGTCGACCCCTATAAGAGGAAGAAAATAATTTTTTATAAAATTTTACAAGAAGAAAAACTCTTTTAAAATTTTACAAGCTCTCTTTCCTAAAGTAGGAGTTAAAAAAGGAAAGTTCTAAAAATTAAAACCATGTTTTAAAATTTAAAACTTCTCTTATAAAATTTCCTTTTTAACATGATGATAGAAAATTTAAATTTTAAAACTTCTCTTCCTTTTTTTCAACCATGAAGATGGTTAAAAAAGGAAAGTTTTAAAAACTTTTAAATTCTCTTTTAAAACATGTGGCCTAATTCAAATAAGGAAAGTTTTTAAATTTAAAATCTCTCTTTTAAAACTTGTAGTTTTCTTCAAAGAGAAGATTTTAAAAATTCAAAGCACCCCTCCTATTTGAATTAATCTTGGCCGGCCCCTACATGCTTGGTCACCAAGAAATAGGGTCGGCCCCTATAAAGAGGATGTGGTCGGCCCTTGCTTGGTCACCAAGCATTGGGCCGGCCCCCTTCTTGGACACCAAGATGGGCCTTTCTTTGAATGGACTTGAGGCTTTAATGAGGCTACGACAGGGACCAAGAGGAGAAATTAGTTTTGGCCTTCTGATGAGCTTGGGTATCCCGTGTTCCCCCCGAACACACAACTCAAGTTCATCGATAATAACTCATTTCACTAAAAAGTTATTATCGCACTACCGCACCAATCCTAAATTACATTATGGGCTCCTTCTTATCATGAGTGTGTTATGTTGGATCAAAAGCGCTAGAGAGGGGGTGAATAGCGCTCGTGGCTTTCACTCTTTTCGAATTCATAAAACTATCGAGTTATAAAGCAGCGAAATAAAATAAAGAGCACTCACAAAAGCACACCAAGATTTACTTGGTTCGGAGCCTAGGGCGACTCCTATTCCAAGGCCCACGCTCGTTGAGCGTTTACGGTGGGCAACAACTATATTTCATAAAATGTATTACAAGCTAAGTACAAGTTAACTATAAATGAACTTTATGCCAACAACAGCAAAATGGAAATTGAAGCTTCGGGTCGTCGAGATGTTGTTGTAGCACTTTGGGATCGTCTTGTAGGCGGCTTGCAGCGTAAGGGTTGCTTAGAATTTGTTGTTTCAAGCTGCTGGTCGAAGTCCCCTTTTAAACAGTGCTGGAGGTGCCTCCAAGCCTGTCCGAGGTGTCTCCAGGCCGCCGAGTCGCACGCATGGATCAGCTCTGATCTGGTCACACCTTATCCCACTGAAGGCGCCTCCAAGTTGCTCCAAGACGCCTCCAATGCCTGGTCCAAGGTTCCTCCAGTGACCTCCAAGGAGCCTCCAGCGTCTCGGGACAGCTAGCTTCGGCTAGCACCCGAGACGCCTCCAAGCCCCATGGAGGCGCCTTGAACACTGTTCATCCGAGGTCTAAGTTGCTTCTTTGTTCCTGCAAATTGTGTTATTCCCAAACACAAACCCTGCAAGATGAAGTTAGCACAGAAACAAATATGATGGTTATAGTTGACAGTCGTCGGACTGTCCGGGTCTGACTTCGAATTTCCAACCGGAAACCCTAGGTCGACCCGACGCCTACTGTTCCCGCTGCGGGGAACGCGTCCTCACCTACTCCACTCAAGAGATTTACCTGATGTCAGTGCGATCCTCCAGATCGTCTGGACTTTTGCTCAGCGTTCGAAGCTTCTAGACTTTCTGCTGAACTTCCGCTTCCCGGCTGGTCCAGACCTGGTTCGCGACACCAGGACTTTCCACTTAGGGTTACCCCCCTAGGACTTTTGCCTGAAGCTCTCGACCCGCCAAGACTTTTCGCATAGGGTTACCACCCCCTATGACCTAGGGTTACCACCCCCTAGGGTTTTCCACCTGCCTAACCGCAGCTAGGACTTTCTTGAACCACTCAATCAAGTGCATTAGATCACAAAACAACTTAACTTTGAATTCCTTTGTCATTATCAAAACAACGGTTGATCGTCGAATGATTCCCGCACCAACAATCTCCCCCTTTTTGATTATGACAACTGAAATTCAAAGTTAAGTAAAATAGATGCATAAAGTTTAAGTAAGCAAGCTTAATGAATTTCAAATGCACGCATTGTTAAGCTAACACCTAAAATTTGTCAGGCTCCCCCTTAATAAAGGCATTATTTAAAAATTTTCTTTATAACTTTAGCCTTTTTTAAATTTCTCTACTCTCTCCCTTTGCCATTCATCAAAAAAAAAAATACACACGTTTGAAAAAGATCTTAAAATTATGAAGATTTTTAGGAAAGAGAAAAAAATCTGAACTTTCTAAAAGCAACATTTCTTGTAAATCAAATTCACTAAGTTAAAACAGTTTGAGCTCGAAGTTTGGTTTTCAAAAAACTTTATCAATTAATTTTGCTGGAGAAAGAGTTTTCTTTTGTAATATAGCAAAAACAATTTAGTTTGAAGCAATTTAGTCAGGTTTTGAAACATTAGGCTTTTAATAAGGGACAAAGTATTTTGGTAACACTTGGTTTTGTATAATATTCTTTAGTTGAGTGAACCCAAGGTCTAAAGAGCAATTTTTCTTTCAAAAAGCAAAAAAAATGACTTTGAAAAATACTTAGTTAAATTTTCAAAATACTTTAGCTTTTAAAATGGCCAGAATTTTGAAAGCTTAGTCTAAAAAGTAAAAAAAAAAAAAGGACTTTCGAAGGTTTAAGGTTTTGAAAAACTTAGCTTAAAGTTTACATTTGAAAGAATTTTTCTTTTTGTCAAATAATTAATTAAAGCTTTTGAGTCAAGGGAGGAGCTTTTAATCCTTAATTTCCAAGCATGAGTTGAGTTAGATTGATTGTAAATTAGTTAATTTCACTTTAAGTGAGGTATCAGAGCCCTAATGTTCATGCCTGAGTGATCTCAAAAGGTTTAAAAATCAAGCACGTAGGTTCGCGGCCACATGTCTAACCATTTAGCTACTAGCAGATCTAGTTAGATTTGACTAGTGCTGGAAGACTTGACTTGATTACTGTTAACTAGGTGTTTAACGCCCAAACTCATATTGATGTACAGATATAAGCATTCTTGAGTCCAGGCTGTACCCTATGCATCTCACGCTGTTCTATGTTTTTCAAACACAAGCAAGGTAAGCCTAGGTGTTTGTGAGATGCTCTGCTGAATTCTAGGGGAGCAAGATTTCTAGGGTAGAGCCTAAGCTAATTCCATATTTTGAAAATCTAGTAAAATTGGAATTTTAAAAACAATATTTTCCTAGAATTTTTAAAACATAAGATGATTTTAAGAACTGTAGGAAACTGATTTGAAAATTAGAAACTATTCTACCCAACACATTCCTATTTCAGTAAATAACTAAAAACTAATAAACATAAGTAAGTAGAAGTCAACCAAAACTAATACAATCAGAGAAGACAAATAGGTGTCTGTCCAAGATACATCAAGTGATAGTGTCAAAAGGCAGGATCATCTAGAGCAGGATCATCAGCTGGAGGGTCGTCAGCTAGAGGTGGTGCAAGAGGCTGCTCGGGTGCAGGCTGAGGCTGTCCCTGGCACCGTATCTCCCGGTTGATGTGGAGGGTCTAGCAGAGGTGGAAGGATCTGTGAAAAACTCCTCTGCCAAGAAGTCAGGCCACTCCTCACCTCACCTGGTATGTCCTTGACCTCTGGAGCACCAGGAGCAGCGGCTGGCGGTGGTCGCCCCTTCCAGGCCAGAATCCCCTCGGTAGTGACCTCTACACCCGCTAATCTAAGACTACGCTGACCTAACTCATCATATATAGTAAGTGGTATGAGTGTCCCTCTGGTAGTTTCTATCCTAGAGGAGGAGAAAATCTGGGTCAGGATATGGCAGTAGGGCATATGGATCACTCCAGTTGTGACTGTACTAGATGCCTGAATAATGTTATGAAACATATGCAGTGCAATGTCTATATCTAGGCGCTGGCTAAGAGCGTACAAAAAGAATGAGTGGGATGATCGCATCTTCGAGATGTCTCGAGATGTGATGGGTAGGATGCATGCTGTCAGGACTCTGTACATAACATAGTCATGAACTCGAAGAAGAGTAGACCTGAACTCAATCAGGCCAAAGGGTCTCTCCTCCCCAAAAAAATGCATGTAGATGTCATCTAAGGTAATGTGGGAATAAGGATCACCGAAAGGTAGCTCCCTACTCGGGTAACATAAAAATGTACACTGAGACTCCCTAAGCTCTAAGCTAGTGCGAAGCAGAGAGGGAGTAAACTGAATGTCAGTTCCACCAACTCTGGTGGAATAGATACTATCATCAACCTTTTCAAGGTTGTGATAGAACTGGGTACACAAGTCTTGATTTACTGTGGTATTGCAGTCAACCAGTTTTCTTAAATGATAAAAATCTATCATTTGGACTGCAGGGATACAATATTGGGCAAAGAATGTCCTACCGATATATCTAGGTTTAATGGACTCGAAGGTAAACCTAGCAAAATCTATCCTATGCTATTCCGAGGGGAATCTAGGGTCCATGGAAGGGGCCCTAGCCGGTGTAGGATCAACAATGCGACGTTTCCTATTTTTGACAATATATATATAAAAAGATGTAGAATAACTATAATAAAGACAATAGGAAGATTTGAGATATACCTAAGAGGCATTGTAAGGATGTGAAGGAGAGTGGATGGTGTGAAGGTGCCTTAGGGGAGGAATTCGCACGAGAATCGCATGCTTTGTCTTCGGGAGAAAACGAACAGAGAACCTTCTGTTCGTGGTCATATTTTGTGTTGAAGGCGCCTTAAGTCGAGTTTAAGGCGCCTTGAAGGATCGGTTGGAGGCGCCTCGGGGGTAATCTGAGGCGCCTGAGGCTAGGTCGGCGGGAATTTTCCCGCATCTGTTTAGGGCGCCTCCCTAGTGTGGGAGGCGCCTTTTAAGAGGTGCCACCTGTTAACGATTAGATTAATTAAAAAAATAGTTTAATTAAGTATTGATTAAATATTTGAAAGATATTTTAAGTTAGTTGAATTTTGAAAAACTAATTTGAGTTAAGTAATTTTGAAAAAATAATTTTAAGTTAATTAATTTTAAAAAATAATTTTAAGTTAATTAATTTTGAAAAATAATTTTAAGTTAATTAAATTTTTGAAATTGAATTTAAAGTTAATTAATTTTTCAAAGATAATTTAATTTAATTTTAGAAAAATAATTTAAGTTAATTAATTTAAGAAAAATAATTTAAGTTAATTAATTTTGAAAAATAATTTAAGTTAATTAATTTTGAAAAATAATTTTAAGTTAATTAATTTTTAGAAAGATAATTTAAGTTAATTAATTTTAGAAAAATAATTTAAGTTAATTAATTTTGAAAAAATAATTTAAGTTAATTAATTTTGAAAAAATAATTTAAGTTAATTAATTTTGAAAAATAATTTAAGTTAATTAATTTTGAAAAATAATTTACGTTAATTAATTTTGAAAAATAATTTAAGTTAATTAATTTTGAAAAATAATATAAGTTAATTAATTTTCAAAAATAATTTAAGTTAATTTTGAAAAATAATTTAAGTTAATTAATTTTGAAATATAATTTAAGTTAATTAATTTTGAAAAAATAATTTAAGTTAATTAATTTTAAAAAATAATTTAAGTTAATTAATTTTGAAAAGTAATTTAAGTTAATTAATTTTGAAAAGTAATTTAAGTTAATTAATTTTAAAAAATAATTTAAGTTAATTAATTTTGAAAAAATCATTTAAGTTAATTAATTTTAAAAAATAATTTAAGTTAATTAATTTTAAAAAATAATTTAAGTTAATTAATTTTAAAAAATAATTTAAGTTAATTAATTTTAAACAATAATTTAAGTTAATTAATTTTAAAAAATAATTTAAGTTAATTAATTTTAAAAAAATAATTTAAGTTATTTAATTTTAAAAAATAATTTAAGTTAATTAATTTTGAAAAGTAATTTAAGTTAATTAATTTTTAAAAAAAAATAATTTAAGTTAATTAATTTTGAAAAATAATTTAAGTTAATTAATTTTGAAAAATCAGTTAGTTTTAATTACGAATTTAATTTGAAATTGAGTTAATTTTAATTACGAATTTAATTTGAAATTTTAATTACGAATTTAATTTGAACTTAATTTTAATTACGAATTTAATTTGAAATTGAATTAATTTTTATTCCTTAGTCATCTCACCTGATCTAAATTTTCAATCAGGGAATCCTATAATTTTTTTGAGATGAATTATGGTTCAATTTTAGGGTTTAGTTTAACTTTATGTTAGATTCAGGTTTAGCTTTGGGTTCAACAAGTAGGCATTCTTTGGATAAACTTCTGGGCTATGGTGAGTCACAAGGACATCATTAAAGTAATCATGCCTTCGAGGTTTTCTAAATAGTCCTACCCATTGAGCTTAATACAAAACCTTGGTCTAACTGGTCAGGATCCATAAAGGGTAACTTCGGTCAGTTCCACTTAGCCAAATGCACCAGGTCGAAGCCATATCTTCCTAGACATGCGATGACTAAGTTCCCCCAATGTACTATCATCCAATACTTCACCAGTACCGTGGGTCAAGTTAAACCTAGCCCATTTTAATCTAACCTTAATTACCCGGCCGGGTAGTCTACTCTTGTTTACCCTTATCGGGTGGATTAATTTCGGAGGTGCCAGCTATTCTGGAGCCTTCCTTTGGATTTTGATTTAGTTTGAATTTAATTTGATTTTATTTGAATTTAATTTGATTTTATTTGAATTTAATTTTAATTTAATTTAATTTAGATTTAATTTTAATTTAACTTAATTAAATTGAATTTTAATTTAATTTAATTAAATTTGAATTTTATTTTATTTTTAATTTAATTTGAATCTAGTTTTATTTTTATTATTTTTCTTCTAGCTCCCCCTCGATTAGAGCCTCGATATGGTTTATCGAGGTAATGTATTTGATCCTTAGGGACCCAATATTATCAAAGTCGAACTTGATTGATCAGGTTGGACTTGGGGACCCATGCTTGGACAATTTTTCTATTTGTTCTTCGTATAAGTGATAAATATGATTTATATTTCTTTTTCGATTTGAATCCTAGTCTAGTTCTATTGTAGATTGCCCTTTGTGTTCCAAGAAGTAGGTCAAGGTTCTTGGAACCCAAATAGAAGCGTTCTAATGTTTTCTCCAGATCCTTGACCTGAGTTTTCAGGCTGGAATTCTCTTCCTCAAGTTTTTGGACTTGAGTCGAGTTTCCAATCTGAACTGGTTCAGTCAAAGATTCGGAGTTAGTCACTTCTTTAAGGACAGCTACTTCCTTTAGAAGTGACTTAATTATAAGATTAGACTTAGCTAATTTTCGTAACAAGTAATTAACTAGATTGTTTAGTCGAGGGATACTTACAGAGGGATCGGGCCCTTCGGAAACGGATACGGGTCCGTGGCTTCTTTCCGATTCTACTTCCGACTCGCTCTCGCTCTCAGACACATCGATCTGGTCTCAGGCCATCAGGGCAAGAAGGCTCGTCTGTTCGAGCTCGTCGTCGGTATCCTCTTCTGAAGATTCTTCAAAGGTTGCTTTTAGTACCTTCTTCTTTCTTTGTTTCTTTGCATCCTTTTGATTGGGGCAGTTGGCCTTGATATGCCCCTTCTGGTTGCACCCATAACAGATTACCTCAAACTTGACCTTTGAGCTAGGTTGAACCTCCTTGGATTGTACGACTTTCTTTAGGTCTTTCTTGTTGAACCCTTTCTTCTTCTTGTAGAGCTTCTTCACAAGATTCACGAGTTCGGAGGTCAATTTGTCGTCTTCATCGTCTGAGTCTAGTTCTGGTTCTGACTTTGGCTCGGTTCTTCATCGCGATCTTGGTTCACGTGTTCTACTCATACCTGCAAGCAAAGCTATACCTTTCTCGGGTGGTTGTGTATTAGTCTGCTCATGAAGTTCAAATTCAGAAAATAATTCATCTAATCTAATGGAAGATAAATCCTTGGAGACTTTGTAGGCATCTACCATTGATGCCCACAATGTGCTCCTCGGAAAAGCATTAAGTGCGTACCTTATGATGTCCCTATTCTCGACCTTTTTCCCGATCGCGTGGAGGGAGTTTAGGATGTCTTGTATAAGAGCGTGAAGTTGGCTGGTCATCTCGTCTTCCTGCATTTTCAAATTATATAATTTATTGAACAAGAGATCTCTCTTGCTTACCTTAGTGTCGAAGGTGCCCTCGTGGAGTTCGATCAGTTTCTCCCAAAGTTCCTTTGCGCTGGAGAATGGTCCAACTCTGTTGAGTTCCTCCTTGGTCAATCTGCACCGGAGGGTGCAGGTTGCTCTAGCATCAGCTTCCACCATTTTGATTAGGGTCGGTTCCCATTTTTCGCAAGGTGTCGGCTTGCCGTCTTCATCAGATGTCAGTTGTAGTTCAGTCTTGATAATCATCCACTTGTCGAACTGTGTCTTGAGAAAGGTTTCCATTCGCCCCTTCCAATATCCGAAGTCTTCTCCGGAGAAAAGTGGGGGGCGAACGGTGCTGAAACCTTCTTATTGGGCCATTAGTGATATGCAACAAAAAATAGAAATGTCCCAAGACTAGGTCTTGGATTAGCAGTGTGGGAAATAGAGTTAAGAATTTGCGAGCTCGAGTGGTGTTGCACTAGTCTCGAGCAAAACCGATTCGAAAAAAAAATTAATTAGAATATAGCTATTAAGCTAATTCTAATTGACTCCGTAAAACTAAAAATACCACGTAAAAAAAATTACGTGATTGGTGGTTGCAACAGATCAACGCGACCTCGCTCTGATACCAATTGTTGGATCGAAAGCGCTAGAGGGGGGTGAATAGCGCTCGTGGCTTTCACTCTTTTCGAATTCGTAAAACTATCGAGTTATAAAGTAGCAGAATAAAATAAAGAGCACACACAAAAGCACACCAAGATTTACTTGGTTCGGAGCCTAGGGTGACTCTTACTCCAAGGCCCACGCTCGTTGAGCGTTTACGGTGGGCAACAACTATATTTCGTAAAATCTATTACAAGCTAAGTACAAGTTAACTATAAATGAACTTTATACCGACAACAGCAAAATGGAAATTGAAGCTTCGGGTCGTCGGGATGTTGTTGCAGCACTTTGGGATCGTCTCGTAGGCAACTTGCAGCGTAAGGGTTGCTTAGAATTCGTTGTTTCAAGATGCTGGTCGAAGTCCCCTTTTAAACAGTGCTGGAGGCACCTCCAAGCCTGTCCGAGGCGCCTCTAGGCCGCCGAGTTGCACGCATGGATCAGCTCTGATCTGGTCGCACCTTATCCCACTGAAGGCGCCTCCAAGCTGCTCCAAGGCGCCTCCAACGCCTGGTCCAAGGCGCCTCCAGTGACCTCCGAGGCGCCTCCAGTGTCTCGGGATAGCTGGCTTCGGCTAGCACCCGAGGCGCCTCCAAGCCCCATGGAGGCGCCTCAAACAATGTTCATCTGAGGTCTAAGTTGCCCCTTTGTTCCTGCAAATTTTGTTAGTCCCAAACACAAACCCTGCAAGACAAAGTTAGCACAGAAACAAATATGATGGATATAGTTGACAGCCGTCAGACTGTCCGGGTTTGACTTCGAATTTCTAACCGGAAACCCTAGGTCGACCCTGTTGGAGGATCGGTGGCCGGCTTGAAGGGGGGTTGGATAGACGGCACCCCCAAATCGTTAGCTTCCTACACTATTGTTAGCTTGCGCAGCGGAAATACAAATACTAAAGCAATGAATACGAAAGCTAAAGAAAGAAAAGAACTAGCAAACCAATACACGTTCGTTTAACGTGGTTCGGAGATGATGCTCCTACTCCACGGCTGTCCGTAAGGTGGACGATCCCGATCCTTCGGTGGATTAGCCCCCGGAAACTCCGGCTATCTCAAGTCGCTCCTTGTGGGTGGAGAAACCTCACCACAACACACCAAGACCTCTTGGATTCCACAAACACTTGAGCACTTGTAGACTACTAATTAGACCTTAACCAAGTCTAATTTCGTCAAGTTGGCCGGTCATCCCAAGCTCCTTCTTATAGAGCTTGGGGAAATCAGCCTTGCTGATTTGCCCGTTACCAGTCGACTGGTCCATGCACCAGTCGACTGGTGCCAGTCCAACGGCACTCCAACGGCTATCTATCAGTCGACTGGTCCCATGACCAGTCGACTGATCCCAGCCATTTCGGGCACAGAATGCTTCTGTGCTCACCACCAGTCGAACCAGTCGACTGGTACAACCCTAAACTTAGGGTTTCCCATCCCGAGTACATTTCACTCGCACTCGGACCCTCACGACTCACTTGACTCTTCTTTGCAGCCTTGACCTCTTGCCTTCAAGCCTACTTCCTTTGGCTCTCGTCCCTCGGATGCATCCAAGCCCGCGGCTTGTCTCCAATGCCATCCTTCGCGTATGCCTCGAAGTCGCTTCCCTCGGCCCTTGTCCTTGCTGTCTTGTCCACGATCCCTCAGATGCATTCAAGCCCGCGGCTTGTCCTCAATGTCATCCTTCATCGGACCCGAAGCCGTCAACCTGAGTCACATGTGTCACCTGCAGTCCTGCACAACTCAAGTACACATATCAAATAACGAGGGTAAACCTAACTTAAACCCTTTGCCCAAACACCAAAACTCGTGGTCCCGTGGACCATTGGGATTGCTCCAACAATCTCCCCCTTTTTGGTGTTTGGCAATACGTTTAAGTTAGGGAAAACATATAGCAAATAAACATGCTAAAAACAATGGACTTACGTTGCCAAGGCTACACACTTGGCAACCGCCGAATGGAAATGCAAACATGCATTGGAACCTATCACAAGGCTCCCCCTACACCTACGCTCCCCATTGAGCTAGGATTTTATCACAGGGCTTTTTAAGAACCTATCCCAAGGCTCCCCCTACGCAAAGGCACTAAAGATTTTCCCAACTAAACCTTAATTCTCCCCCTTTGCCTAACATCCAAAAAGTTCTCCAACAATATCCCAATTGTTGAAAACTTATTATCCAAACTGACTTTAAACTCATATATTAATCCCCCTTGGATCCCATACATCTAAGCGAGTTGACATGGTCACAAACCAATGCTGAAAACAGTTTCAGACTAGTATCAGTCGACTGCCCTAAGTGCCAGTCGACTGCCCCCTTCGACACAACCTTACAGAACCATTCTGTGGTCGAAAAACATTGTTATCAGTCGACTGGTATCTGTACTAGTCGACTGGTACCCTATTTCTGAAAAAAAATCAGCCTTTTCAGGCCAACTTCAGAAATGCACCAGAAATTCCTTAGACCTCCAAAAATTCCTAAATTTTGTGGAGAGGTCTATTGTACCAGTGTCTACTTGGGAAAAATACATTACAAAATGTATCTATCACCAATCCCAAGATTGACACAAAATCCAAAACTAGCTAAATGGTTCAATTGAATCTTGACCTAAAGTCCTAGTTTTGGCTTCCTTTTGATGTATTTGCCCATACCAACCCAAAATGCATCCCTAGCATTGGTTTATATGGCATCTATACATTCAAAACCAATTATCATGCTATATGACCCCAAATGTCATATTTCTTGCATGAAACACAATCCATGTGTGCCAAATCCCTAGGTTTGAGACTCAAGTTCGTCTCCAAACCATTTGGCACACTCCATGGCTCCTCTAGACCCCCAAGTAGAATCCACCTGAGATCCATTGGCCATGGGTCCCAAATTGACTCTTAGAGCTCCCCCTAGAGCTCTTTGCTTTAATCACCTCCCTAGGTGACTCATCCACAATGACTAAGCCACATCGGTGCACCTCCGGTGACACTTGGCCTACAAACCTAACTTTCTTAACCTTGGACACTTTGTCCTTGGTTAATTTTTCCTTACTTTTAAATGGCTTTCCCTTGCCATTTATTGGCTTCTCCTTGCTATAGTCATATGCAACCCTAGCATAAGACTTTCCCTTAATTTTGGAGGACTCTCCCTTGCCATGATCATTTGCCACCCTAGCATATGAACTCTCATTGGCCTTGGAGGGACTAGATCGATATCCCAAGCCCGATCTATCATTGTTGGGTCTTTGACTACCCAACACCATACTTAATCCCTTAGATCCAACATTGAATTTCTTAAGGAATTTCTCTAAACCATCAAGCTTTGCCTTCAAAGCTTGATTCTCCCTTTCTAGGTTCCTAACCCTAGAGTTAATTTGTCCACCTTGGACATTCCTAGACCTACCCTTTCTAGGAATGTGTCTCCCCTTCTTAGGATTAATGCCTTGGGCCTCCTTAGGTCTACCATTCCTAGGTTTTTCATGAATTGGCCTCCTAGAGTTTTGATTTACATTAACCCTATTCCTATCATGATACTTAAATCCAAAATTTTGCATTGCTACATAATGATAATCATTATTTTTCCTAGCATGCATGGGAACATAAGAATTTGCATTGCATTTCAAATTAGGGTATACCTCCCTTACCCTTGAAGCTCCCCCTTGACTCTTGCTTCTCTTCTTCTCCCATTTCTTCAAATGCGCCAACTTCTTGATTTCTTTCTTCTTTGGGCATTTGGTGTGGTAATGACCCCGCTCACCACACGTGAAGCACACTATGTGTCATTTCTTCTCCTTCTTTTGGGCTTCTTTATTCCTACAACCCATGTTAGTATTCAAAATAACTTGATTGGGTTTAGGAGTTACCTTCTTCTTACCCAATGGACACCTACTCTTGTAGTGCCCCTTCTCATTGCAACCGAAGCATACTATGTGATCTTTTGGCATTGCTTCGGTGGAGGTGCTCACTAGGTTGACCTCCAAGACCTCTTCTTCATTCGTCTTGGATTCTTCTTCAACCCTTGAGGATGTTGATGATACTTCATCTTCCTTCTCCTCCTTGGATGTTGAGCGTGACTCAACTTCCGTTTGCTCCACCTCCTCTTCTTGAGCTACTAAGCTCAACTCCTTGGGCTCCACATCCGATTGGTCCTTCTTCTCCTCTTGGACCACTCCATCACTTTCTTCGGATTTTTCTTCTTCTTCTTGTGTAGGCAAAAATTTCTCCCATGGAAATTTCTTCACTTTGCTCCACAATTCATGGGCGTTCTCATATTTACCTACACCACTTATCACATTAGGAGGCAATAAATCAATTAAAATTGCTATTACCTTTGAGTTTGCCTCCGATCGTGAGGTTTGCTCCTCCGTCCAATGTCGTGTTCGGAGCTTCTTTCCTTTCTTGTCCTTTGGGACTTTGAACGGTTCATTTACCACCATCATGGTGTCCCAATCCGTGTTGAAGAAGATCTCCATCTTCTTCATCCAATAGGTGATGTCCCCAAGGCTTCCTCCTTCAAATTTTGGAGGGACAATAAACCCGGCCATCATGTGCTTCCTTGGCGGTTAGTCCAACGGAGAGCAACCTCGCTCTGATACCACTTGTTGGAGGATCGGTGGCCGGCTTGTAGGGGGGTTGGATAGACGGCACCCCCAAATCGTTAGCTTCCTACACTATTGTTAGCTTGCGCAGCGAAAATACAAATACTAAAGCAATGAATACGAAAGCTAAAGAAAGAAAAGAACTAGCAAACCAATACACGTTCGTTTAACGTGGTTCGGAGATGATGCTCCTACTCCACGGCTGTCCGTAAGGTGGACGATCCCGATCCTTCGGTGGATTAGCCCCCGTAAACTCCGGCTATCTCAAGTCACTCCTTGTGGGTGGAGAAACCTCACCACAACACACCAAGACCTCTTGGATTCCACAAACACTTGAGCACTTGTAGACTACTAATTAGACTTTAACCAAGTCTAATTTCGTCAAGTTGGCCGGCCATCCCAAGCTCCTTCTTATAGAGCTTGGGGAAATCAGCTTTGCTGATTTGCCCGTTACCAGTCGACTGGTCCATGCACCAGTCGACTGGTCCATGCACCAGTCGACTGGTCCATGCACCAGTCGACTGGTCCCATGCCCATCGGCACTCCAACGACTATCTATCAGTCGACTGCTCCCACCGTCGACTGGTCCCAGTACCAGTCGACTGGTACAACCCTAAACTTAGGGTTTCCCATCCCGAGTACATTTCACTCGCACTCGGACCCTCACGACTCACTTGACTCTTCTTTGTAGCCTTGACCTCTTGCCTTCAAGCCTACTTCCTTTGGCTCTCGTCCCTCGGATGCATTCAAGCCCGCGGCTTGTCTCCAATGCCATCCTTCGCGTATGCCTCGAAGTCGCTTCCCTCGGCCCTTGTCCTTGCTGTCTTGTCTACGATCCCTCAGATGCATTCAAGCCCGCGGCTTGTCCTCAATGTCATCCTTCATCGGACCCGAAGCCGTCAACCTGAGTCACATGTGTCACCTGCAGTCCTGCACAACTCAAGTACACATATCAAATAACGAGGGTAAACCTAACTTAAACCCTTTGCCCAAACACCAAAACACATGGTCCCGCGGACCATTGGGATTGCTCCAACAGACTCGACGCCTACTGTTCCCGCTGCAGGGAACGCGTTCTCACCTACTCCACTCAGGAGATTTACTTGATGCAAGTGCGATCCTCCAGATTGACTGGACTTTTGCTCAGCGTTCGAAGCTTCCAGACTTTCTGCTGGACTTCTGCTTCCCGGCTGGTCCGGTCTTTCACCTGGTTTGCGACACCAGGACTTTCCACCTAGGGTTACCCCCCCTAGGACTTTTGTCTGAAGCTCTCGACCTGCCAAGACTTTCCGCATAGGGTTACCACCCCAATGACCTAGGGTTACCACCCCCTAGGGTTTTCCACCTGCATAACCATAGCTAGAACTTTCCTGAACCACTCAATTAAGTGCATTAGATCACAAAACAACTTAACTTTGAATTCCTTTGCCATTATCAAAACAACGGTCGATCGTCGGATGCTTCCCGCACCAACATGTTAGTCTCCCTGTGTTTAAGATTACGAATGCCCACTAATTAAGTAAGTTACTGACAACTTAATTAATATCTAGCTCCAAGAGTAGTACCACTCAACTTCATTGTCATGTTGGACTAAGTTCACCTGCAAGGTTCAACATGGCAATCCTTATGAGCTCCTCTTGGGGACATTCTCAACCTAGATAACTAGAACACAGATTTCTTCTATAATCAACAACACACACTATAAGTAATATCATTTCCCAACTTATCGGGCATATTGATTTATCGAGCTAAACTTCACCCTTTGATAAGTTAAAGAAATAAATATTAAATATATGTGCTTGTTATTATATTAGGATTAAGAGTACACACTTCCATAATAACTAAGGTTTAGTTCTTTTATTAAGTCAGTACAAAAAGAACTTACCTAAAATGGTCCTACTCAATACACTTAGAGTGTACCAGTCTAATTTATTAGTCAAGATAAACTAATACTTAATTACACTACACCATGTTGTTTACTATGTAAATTAATTGAACAATTACATTTAACAAATAAATGTAAATATTGACCAATGTGATCCTTTTATTTCAAAAATAAATGTTTACAAAAGCTAGGCTTTTAGTATACACTCCAACAGCGCCCACTACGATGAAGGTTGATCAACACATCCTTATCAGGGGCTCCTGCCCTAAGGATATGCCTAACTTAATTTATCTGAGCGGCTACATTTCATTGCCCCTAAATTCGTACAGGGGAGTTATCATGAGATGAAGTTCACTCTTCTTTATTTGCAATTGCTCAAATGCCTTCTTAAAAATGATGTTGACCGAGCTGTCTGTATCAACAATAGTATGATGTATGTTATAATTAGCTATAACAGTTTTAATGATTAGAGCATCGTCATGGGACATTTTCACACCCTCTATGTCCTTGGACCTAAAGCTAATTTTGAGCCATAACGCTTGCTTTTGTCCACATCCGACCGCGTGGATTTCCAGCCGACGAACATGTGACTTTCTTGCCCGATTGGAGTCATTGTCAGTTGGGCCACCTACGATCATGCCAATGTCTCCTCTAGCCGCATTGCTACAATTTTCTTCTTGCAACATCGGGGGACGCTCCTGTTCAATTCAAGCGAGGGTCTGGGCCCTATCCTCTTACTGTTAGGACGCTCACTAGCACTGTTCAACATCTCAGTGGTCTCTATTGGGCGGCCTGTTTGGCCGTTGGTAACGCCAATTACTGGAGACAGTGAACGTTGGCAAGACCCTTGGTTGGTCGATCGACGCAGCTCCTGCTTATACTTATAGCATTCTTCAGTGTTGTGTGTTCCTAAATGATGGTAGGTGTAGAACATTAGAGTCCATCGAGGGGGCTCGGGGAAATCATATTCATTCGACCTCCATGTGTTGTGCAACATTAGGCCTTTGCTCATGATGGTGCGATTGAGGTCTCGATCAGGGTCCTTGTGCTGAAGAGACAGGGGAGGGGCTCAAAATTCTGGGGCAAGAACAAGAGCGAGCACTGCTACCTCCTTCTTCCGAGAGAATTGAGTTTCCTCCACATTGATGTACTTGTTCACTATTCCATGTAGATGGTCGAAGTCCCTAGGTGATTTCTTGATCAAGGACCAGAAGAAGCCCCCATCTATGAATCCTTGAGAGAAGGCACTCACTAGGATCTTTGAGGTGGCCGAAGGGACGTCCATGACTACCTGATTGAATTTTTTGATGTACACCCTCAACGCCTCCTTGGGCCCCTATTTGAGGAAAAATACACTCAATGTGGTTTTGTGATAGCGGTGGCTACTGTTGAACCCCAGGGTATTTTGATGTGATCAAACAAGTTAAATTAGGTCCTGTTTGGTTTAACCCTTGTGTCTAAGTGTGCAGTAGTTTAGGAGCACAAAAAGTCGAGCGGAAAATGCGGCTAACGAGAAGGACGACACAGGGAGAGAGCCGACGGGCTTGGTGCGTCCGAGGGACGAGGTGACCGCGGAAGAGTACACCGGTGGACAAGAAGAACGTAAGCAACGTTCGAGGGACGAGAAACCGGGAAGGAATGCTACTCGAGGAGAAGGCCGGAAGTTGGGTTCGGGTGAGCCCTATTCCGGATGGTCGAGATCACCCAAGCTAGCAGAGCCGAAGAGAAATACCCGGACCAAGGTGAACTGAGCCGGAGCAGAGGTCCCCGATGGAAAAAAGTCAACCAGAGTTGACTTTGGGTGTCCGGGCGCCCGGAAGGGTACTGGGCGCCTCAGAACAGTCAGGGGTACCCAGAACCCTTCCGAGCGCCCGGACTGAACTTTTATCCAGATCATGATCAAATCGCGATTCGTGCGAAGGGGATAAAGTTTTATCCCCCCAGGGCACCCGGAACCCTTCGGGGCACCCCGAACAGTGCTATAAATATAGCATTGATTCTCACAGTTCAAACAACTCACTTGTAATCAAGTTCTTTCAGTTCTACATTTTCTTTTGTATTGTCAACGTTGTAAAGAGGTTACTCCGCCCGAAGGAGATCGTCAGATAGTGCGCCATACTTTTCTTGGATTAACAATCCTTTAATTGCAAACCAAGTAACTCTTTTATGTCTATTTCTTTAGTCTCTTTCTGTTTTAATTACAAGTGTTATTTACTTAGTTGAAAATCCGAGAAAGGTCGAATTTATTTTTCAAGGCAATTCACCCCTCTCCTCTTGCCGACCACCAGAGGGACCAACAAGTGGTATCAGAGCAAGGACGCTTCAGAAGGACTAACCGTCGATCGAAGCAAGCAACCAATGGTCGGACCAAGCACCGTTCCACTAAAATTCGAGGGGTACTTCGCACACTGGAAGCGTCGTATGGAGGTATTTCTGAAAACTTATTTCAAAATTTGTCTAAATATAAAATATGGTTTTGTAGCCCCTACGAATCAGAATGGAGAAGAAAAAGAAGAGAGTCTTTGGACAAAGAAAGAACAAAATGATTCTGTTGTAAACAACCGGGCGGAATATCACTTGCTAAGCGTGCTGCCGCCTCAAGAAGTCAACCGTATCGGAAGTTACTCGTAAGCCAAAAAACTCTGGGAAAAATTCCTGGAACTCCACGAAGGGACATCCGAAGCCAAACTTGCAAGGAGAGATATACTTCGGAACAAACTGACGAACATCCGTCTGGAAAGAGGTGAGAAAGTAGCCGACCTACACGCAAAGGTAAAAGAGTTAATTACTGGACTTGAGAATCTCGGTGAAACGGTAACCAACCGGGACACCATACACTACGCACTCAACGCTTTTCCCAGAACTCCAGAATGGACGTCAATCATCAACGCCTACTATATTTCAAAGGACCTGAAGGTAAGTACCCTAGAGGAGTTATTTTGTACTCTTGAATTACATGAAACCAGATGTGCAGGGACAACAAAGGAATCAAGCCAGATTATGGTGCTAAATGCAACCAAGAAGGATGAACCCGAGTCAGATTCAGAAGAAGATCAAGAAGCCTATATGGTAAGGAATTTAAAAAAAAATTAGATCTAATAAATTTAAAGAAATGTAGAATAAGAAGAATTCAAGAAATAGAAGAAGAGTTCGTTGCTACCAGTGTCAAAAGGAAGGACACTTAAAAGAGGATTGCCCAGAACTCAAGAAAGATAAAGTCAAGATACCCAAAAAGAACAAGAATCTAAAAGCTACTTGGGACGACACCTCATCATCTAAATCCAAAGTACACGAATATGCCAGACTAGCACTGATGGCGAGCTATGAAGGGCAAAGTAGATCAGAACCCAGCATCAATGAAGGGGGAGCGACTTTAGATGAATGCAGTGAAACAGGGGGAGAGTCAGGCTTCAAGTCTGATATGGTAAGTGAGGTATGTCTCTTATCTCCTGATCTGCTTTATTTCGGTATTAAGGCAATGACAAAGTCTATGCATAAATTAAAAAGTGAAAATACTAAATTAAAAAATGAAAACTTAGAGATAAAAAGAACTTTAGCAAAATCTTGTCTGATAGAGGATTTTGATAAAATTAAACTTGAAAATGTAAAATTAAAAGAAGAAATAGAAAACTTAAAAAATTTTGGTTGTTCAAATATTTTTGCTTTTAAAAATTATAAAGGATTAAACTGGTACTATAGGTTTCATAAAAGTCAGATTAGAAAAATATCAAAAGCTTATGTACCTAGAAATTACCTGATTAACCTTGTAGGATGGAATCTATATTGGGTTCCAAAGTTGTGTTTAACTTGAACTGTTAATTAAACCTAACGCTTTCAATGAGAAAATTAAACAGTGAATTTCTTTATAAGACTTTGTCTAAGAAAGTGGTTGTTGCTCCAATAACCAAGAACACCTAGTGCCTCGCCACTGCTTGGAAGTCAAGTATTGAAATAAATAGTTTAATTGACTAACTGAAAAAGTATTAAAATTAAAATTACTTAATGCTTTAAAGGGCTATTCAATTTGTTTTAGATTTTTTTTCAAAAATATTCATGTTTAAGAAAACTTAGAAAATTTTTAGAAATCTTTCCGTTACAAATTTAATATATATATATATATATATATATATATATTAGCCTTAGAATTTTTTTTTATAGAAATTTTTGCTTCAATACTTATGAAATTTTTTTTTCTGTTGAAAATTTTGAAAGATGTTTCAAACTTTGAAAACATTTTTAAGTTACTTATTCCATTGCACAAAATTTTTAACTTAGAAAATAAATTCACCCCCCCCTCTAGCAACGCCAAGCACCGAGCGAACGCGACGAGCTATTCACCCCCCACTCTAGCTACTTTTGGTCCTAACAAGTGGTATCAGAGCAAGGCCGCTCTTCACCGGAATCATCGCCGGAAGGGTCAAGCATAACAAGAAGAGCTAGAGGGTGAAGAAGTTGAAGCAAAATTGTCAAAGTTAAAGAAATTCAAAAGCTCAACTTCTACAATGGAATTCCGAGATGGGCTCGGATTCGACACGAGGGTGGCTCCACCATACACTTCCACGAGCTTCGATTCTTGGAAATCAAGAATCGAAAATTTTCTTATGATGGACATAGAGCAATGGTTTGCTCTTATGGAAGGTTTCAAGACTCCAACAAACTCAAAGGGCAAAGTTCTCAAGAGGAGCAAGTGGAGTCAAGAGCAAGTCCAAAGGTGCGAGGCCAATGACAAAGTGACCAAGCTTTTGGTAAATTTATTGCCAAGCACCATCCTTTGCAAAATTGAAGAATTTGAAGATGCAAAGGAATTGTGGAGTAAATTGGCCAAGCTTCATGAAGAGATCCCCTCCACTGTACAAGAGCAAGAAGAATCCAGAGAGGGTGACTCTTTGGAGCAAGACCAAGAGGAGGACTCCAAGGCTGAGAGATGCTCAACCTCCGAAGAAGAAGTCCAAGAAGAAGCTTCATCTTCAAGGGAGTGCAATGAAGAGAACAAGGAGGGAGCATACTCCTTGTTCCATGTACAAGATGATGAAGCCTCCACCTCTAGGATTGAGGGGGAGTGTAGATCAATGAACCCGGAGCAAGAAGAGGCCTCCACATCCGGGTCAAGTGAAGAAGAAAAAGATGGTGCCACCTCCAAAATTCAAGAAATATCAAATGGAGGAGCAAGTGCCATCCCTACACAAGAAGGTATAAATGCCTCAATTAAAAATAAAAATCATATAATATGTTTTGAGTGTAGGGAAAGTGGGCACTACAAGAGCAAGTGTCCCAACTTGGCCAAGAAGAAGGGTCAAATGACACAAAAGGGCAAGGAGAAGCCCAAGGAGACCACCCCCGGGACAAAGAAGAGCAAGGAGCACATTGTGTGCTTCTTGTGTCAACAAAAAGGGCATTACCGAAGTCAATGCCCCAAGGGGAAGAAGATGGTCAAGGCTCAAGGAGGCACTAGTCAAGGGGGAGCCTCCAAGGTAAAGAAGAAGGTAACATTTATTGAGCCTACCCCTTTACGTTATGGTAAAAAGCATGATAGTTCAAATTTTTATCATTTTAATGCAATTTACCATAAGAATAGAAAGCATGAGGGCATTAAGGAAAAGCATGTGGCCCTACATGCCAAGACTACCCAACCTAAGGTTAGGAAGGTAGATAGACATTTGGGCAAAAACACTAAGGATAATAGATACAAGCCCAAGAATAAAAATGCTCATGGATCAAATGAAAAATCAAATACTAAGGACTTAGTAAGGGAAAATCAAGTCTTGAGGTCAAGACTTGATAAATTAGAAAAGACCCTAAAAAGATTGGAAAATATCCTATTAGGGCAAAATGAGCATAACCTAGGTTTAGGGGTACAAAAGTCATCCAATGACCATAGAGGTTTGGGATACAAACCCAAAGCTAAAAAGGATGTGCCTAGTTATCATAGGGTTCCATATAGTTATGGAACAAACCCTAAGTCTAGGGGTCAAGTCAAGGATACAAGGGAAGATATCCCTAGAAGTATCTTTGCAACCAAAGTGACTAAGACTTCTAAGAAGTCTAAGAAAGTCACCAACAAGGTCACAAGGGAGGCAATCCTTAGAGTTGACCTAGAAAAAGTGACCAAGACTTCTAAGAAACCAAACAAGGTCACTAGGAAGGTATCTAGGGAAGTTATCCCTAGTGAATACCTAGAGCATCCAAGGAGCACCAATAGGTTTTGGGTTCCTAGGAGCATCTTCTCTACCCCATAGATGGGTTAGAGAGTGTCAACTCCGATTAGAAGGGTAGTTAACCCAACTTTGAGGAAATTGACACTCAAGGAGCATTTTCAAGGTTTTTGTTAACCTTTGAAAATGAAATGGAATTATTATTTACTCTTTGGAAGAGTAAAATATGCCTAATGGTGGAAAAATTGATTTTATCTTAAAATGACACAAATTGGGAAAACCTTGAGAAATATCAAGTTGGGATTTTGGTATTCTCTTGGAAATTTAAGGCAATCCGGGCCTTGATTTGTGTAATCACTCTTGAGGAAAAATGGAATATGCCAACACTTGAGGACATGCTTAATTTTTTTTTTTTTTTTGGCATAAACAAATCAAGAGAAATAGAAATGCCAATTTAGGTTTGGCATTTCTTTGAAGCAATTAGGGCAATCTAGGTTTCACAGTTCAAGTTAAAACTAGTGGTATTTTGAGTTAGCTAAGTGGTTAAGGATACTTAGATAGATAATCTAGGTATATTTTATTTATGCTAAATCTTGCCATGATTGTTTGCCCATCATATGCCATGACATCATGTCTATTGTTGTATTCATGTTTTATTATGAAAAATTCTAAAATACCACGTCATGACATTCATACATCATGTAGTTATAGGATATTTTCTTTTGAAAATTATTTCATTTTGATGTATGCCATAACATAATCATGCCTTAAGTTTAATTCCTTGTAATTAAGGACAAATGACATTTAACAACACTTATTAACAAGTGACATCCTAGGTGGATGTCTAATATCTCTAAAATGCCTAGATAGATATGCATAATCCCTAGAATAGGGCAAAACCAAAATCTCACATCTCACAAGGACGATAAGGTGACTTGTATGTGTTTTAGTGCACATTAAATACTAGTGAGATGTTAGGATGATGAACAAAACTCAAGATGTTGATTTAGTGCATTCTTTTGAGTTTTAAAATTCATCAAAACACATAGTTATGTGTTCTCCCATCATTGGGAAAGCTAATGTACAAGTCATGTGCATTAAGCCCAAGGAATGTGATGGGATATTGGTTTTGAAAATTGTTTTAAAATGCGTTTGGAAAACCTTGGTGAAGGCTATCTTTTGATAGTAATCACCATTGAATAGTTAGACACAAACTTGAAGAAAACACTAAAGTTTTAGCAAGTTTTCAAGTTTGTGTCAATCTTTGAAAATATGATGTATTTTCATAGAAAACTATTTTTCCTTGATAAAGTATGCCCTAAATAATGTCTACACGAAATTTCATGATTTTTGGATTTTTGTAGAATTTTCTAGGGGTTTCTGAAGTTGGCTGAATTTGAAATTCTGCAACTATCAGAGCTCCAATCGATCCATAGATCGATTGGAGTGCCTGAATCAATCCGTGGATCGATCCAGAAGGCAATTCTCGCGAGCAGAAGCTCACTGGATCGATCAGCCGATCGATCCACACATCCTGAATCGATCATTGGATCGATTCAAATAGGTTGAATCGATTGGAACCCAACTCCAATCGATCCAGGACGCTGATTTTGGCTGGGAAGGTCTGATTTCAGCACTCTAAACCTATTTTAGTCAATGTAACCATTCCTAACCCCTCAAAATACATTTGTATACATAAAAAGGGTGTTTTCATGTTGAAAATAAGGATGGATTGGTTAACGAAGACTAAGTAGAAGTTTAGGTTGAGGTTGTTTCAAATATTGAACATTTAAACCTCAAAACTTCTAAAATTTGGGTTTCCTAAAGGTTTAGGAATTCCAAGTCATTGTTGGTGCAATGACAGAAGTTACCACCATGTCTTTAGGGGGAGGGACTCTTTAAAGACATGAAAAATTATTTTTCATGAACCTTGGAAGGTGGTTAACCTTCTGTTAAGAACATGCTCAAGGTTGAGCGTTTGAACTTTAATGGGGAGTGGATATCCTCATTGTTCAAGTGGGTTCTAGTGGATAATGCTCAAGGATGGGCATTTGCCTACATTGGGGGAGAATGTAAGATTAAGGATAATGAAGGGTATGGGACCTTCATTATCGTGTTGACCACAACGAGTGAAGTTGTGAACAACGATGAGCAACTCTTCAGGGGGAGAGTTTTCAACAATGGGGCATTTGTTGAAGTGTGCCTAAAATTGTGGCATGGGTTGATGTGTGCTCAAAGATGGGTTGATGTGTGCCAATAGGGGGAGAATGTGTGGTTTAAGCTAGGCTTTCATTACCTATGGGGGAGCTCATAGGGGGAGAATGAAGGGAACCAACATTCATACTTTTGGCATGAATGGAGTTAAGGCTATGGGACTAGCTTAACTCAGAATGGTCCTAACTTAAAGGTATTGTCAAACATCAAAAAGGGGGAGATTGTTGGTGCAATATCCTTTAGGTCAAGGTTGACTGAGTTGACCAAGCTTGGGTCTTGGTCATAGTTTCGATGTTTGACAATACATGTAGACACATGGACAATGCAGGTGCAGTTGTTCATGTGGGGAGATTCTGATCAGGGATTGATCAGTGTGATTGAAGGAGAGTCAAGTAGGTCAAGAGTGACCGGATGCAGGAAGTCGTAGTTAGTGAAGCGAAGTGAAAGTCCCGGTGAGTGAAGCCGAGGAAGGAAAGCCCTAGTGAGTGAAGCTAGGCGGTTGGAAATCTGGTGAGTGAAGCCGGTGAAAGTCCTAGTGGTGAAGCTAGGCGGAAGGAAATCCTAGTGAGTGAAGCGGGGAAAGTCCCGGTGAGTGAAGCCGAGCAGGGAAAATCCAGATGGATCAAGGATGATCGGACATCGGTGGAAGTCCAAGTAGGACAAGAGAGTGACCGGATACTTGGCACGATGAGTAAAGTCCAAGTGGGTCAAAGGATTGACCGGACACTTGGTGGGAAGTCCTAGCAGGTCAAAGGAGTGACCAGATGCTAGGCATGATGTATCAACAGGTCAAGGTTGACCGGATGTTGGTTTGAGAGGCTTGGGACTTGGTTTTGGGCAAAAACCAAGTGCTGGATCGATCAGTGGATCGATCCAGGCCTTTCCTAGCGAACAGAGAGCCTCTGGATCGATTCGTGGATCGATCCAGATGTCCAAATCGATCAGTGGATCGATTGGAACGCGGCTGCTTTGCGCGATAAGCGCTGGATCGATCCGTGGATCGATCCAGGCATTTTTCCAGAGCACAGAGGCGCTCTGGATCGATCCGTGGATCGATCCAAAGCCTCCCCGATCGATTGGGAATATTCGAATCGATCGGGATCCGACCGTTGCGTCATATTTGAGCTGCAGGCGTGCGTTGGCTGCAGTATCTCTTCACCATTTTCATCTCAGATCTTCGCCAGCTCCTCCACAACACTCTCAAAGCTCGTGATCGCCAGTTCTTGAAGGTTCTTGGAAGCTCTCCGAGTCAAGAGGCGGATCAAAGGCAAGAAGAGAAGCTAGGGTTAGGGTTTTCTGCATTCATTGTAAGCTTTGTGCTTGTATTTTGTTTCCCTTTCCTTCTTCTTGTACCGAGAGTCTTGTAGGGCTTCTCCGCCCTCGGTAGTTACCGAAAAGGAGTGTTTCATAGTGGAGGGTGCGTGCGTGGTGTGGATCCTTGGATTAGTCACCTCCTTTGGAGGTGGATACCAAGTAAAATCCTAGTGTTAGCGTGGTTGTATTTGTTTCTGTATTTTCCGCTGTATATTCTTGAAGAAACAAGCAACGCCAAGCACCGAGCGAACGCGACGAGCTATTCACCCCCCCCCCCCCCCTCTAGCTACTTTTGGTCCTAACAGGTAGCCGGCCAAAGCTTAGGTCCCAAGCTTAGGTGGCCGACCACTAGAATATTAAAAAGGATTTTTATTAAAATTATTTCTTATGTGGATATCATGATTTTAAAAGAGAGTTTAAAAATTAAAAATTTCCTTTTATAGCTTTCTACAAAAGATTAAGAGAAGAGATTAATCTCTTTCCTTATTTGCAGTTTAAAAGGATGGTTTTAATTTTTGGTAAAAACTTTCCTTATTTGTAAATCATCTACATGTTTAAAAGAGAGTTTAAAATTTGAAATCTTTCCTTATTTGTTGATTAAAGGAGGATTTTAAATT
The DNA here is from genome assembly GCF_018446385.1 of Zingiber officinale. Lineage (NCBI taxonomy): Eukaryota > Viridiplantae > Streptophyta > Magnoliopsida > Zingiberales > Zingiberaceae > Zingiber > Zingiber officinale. The sequence goes on along the minus strand of NC_055997.1, from coordinate 38,323,784 downwards.
TTAAGAAAACTTTCTTTTTTAATCATGTTCATGATTTAAAAGAGAGTTTAAAATTAAATATTCTCTTCTACAAGAGATTAAGAAAAGATTTGATATCTTTCCTTATTTGTAGATTAAAAGAGATTTTAATTTATAGAGATAACTTTCTTTTTATCCACATGTTTAAAAGAAAGATTTTAATTTATTAAATTTCCTTTTTATAAACCAATCATGAAGGGATAAAAATTATTAGAGAAATTTTATAAATTTCCGGAAGCAAATAAGGAAGTTTTAATTGGTGTTTAAAATTTTATTTGCTTGGAGATTTTATTTGTTGTGGCCGGCCATTGTAATTTGAAAAGAGAAAATTATTTTAATTAAATAAATTTTCCTTTTCAATGGCAAAAGAATTAAGGAAGTTTTTATTAAATTTTCCTTATTTGCCAAGACCAAGGATTATAAAAGAGGAGGTAGAGGAGGCTTCAAGGCTAAGGACTCTATTCTATTTTTCTCTCTCTTTTCCTTGGTGTGGTGGCCGACCCTTCCCTTTCTCTTCTCTCCTCTTGTTGTGGCCGAAATCTATCATCTCTTGGAGCTTGGAGGATGTGGCCGAATCAAGGAAGGAGAAGAAGGAGAGAAAGCATGCATCCCTTGGAGTTTGGTTGGTGGAAAATTCTTCATCCTTTGGAAGTTCTTGTGCTTGGCCGAAACTTGAAGGAAGAAGAAAGAAGGTGCCTAGGTGGTTCTCATCTCGGAAGATCGTTGCCCACACAACGTCCGAGGTTAGAAGAGGAATACGGTAGAAGATCAAGAGGTCTTTCTAAAAGGTATAACTAGTAATTTTTCTTTCCGCAACATACTAGTTATTTTTGGAAATAATACTAAATACAAGAGGCATACGATTCTAGTGTTTCGAATTTGTTTTCGATATAGTGTTCTTTTGTTTTTCTTTTCCTTGTGATTTGATTGTTCTTTTCGGTTGACCTAAAGTTATTTTAGGAAATTAAATATTAGCTTTCTTTAAAAGGTTTTGTCTAGTCGGTGGTGGTTGCTCCCATATCCAAGAAGGTCATGTGCCTCGCCACGTCAGTACTGGGAACCAATTTTGGAAATTAATATTTAATGAAATTAATAACTTAGGTGATTTGGATCAAACGTGTTAAGTTCCGCAGGAGATCCAAGTCAAAACCTAAAAGAACAAATAGATTAAGTTTTGGATCAAACGTGTTAAGTTCCGCAGGCGATCCAAAATTTAATTTAAAAGAATACATGGTAGCTAGGAAAAGGTTCAGACCTTTGTACAAAATTTTTGTACAGTGGAACCTCTAGGTTTTCCGAGTAGCAACCAACAATACTGGGGTCCTTCTTCCTGAGGAGTGAGGAACTGAGCTTTGGATGTTCGACCGGCTCTGAGGCCAACTAGTTGTATGCTGGAAGACTGGCACAAGAGAAGTGGGGAGCTGAATCCTGTAAGGTCTGATCGACGCTAGGGTTAATCGACTATATGCTGTGTTCCTTGCCTTTAAGGAGTAGGTAACTAAACCCGTAGGTTTGACCGACCGTATGCTCGGGCCCTTCTCCCTGAGGAGTGAGGAATTAAGCTTTGGATGTTCAACCTATTTTGAGGCCAACCAGCTATATGCTGAGAGACTTGTACAGAAGAAGTGGGGAGTTAAGTCCCAAAGGTCCGACCGACACTGAGGTTGACCGACTATATGTCGAGAGACTTATACAGGAGAAGTGGGGAGCTAAGTCCGGAAGGTCTGACCAGCTATATGCTGAGAGACGTATATAGGAGAAATGAGGAGCTAAGTCACGAAGGTCCGATCGACTTTGGGGCCGACCGATTGTATACTGGGAGATTTGCCCTTGAAGAGTGGGGGTTAAGTCCCGAAAGTCGTACCGATACTGGGGCCGACCGACTATATACTGGGAGACTTGTCATTGAAGAGTGAAGAGCTAAGTTCTGAAGGTTCGACCAGTGCTGGGGTCGACTGACTATATACTGGGAGTTGAGCTCAGGAGGAGTGGGTGGCTGAGCCATAAAAGTGAGTGATCTATCCCACTACGTACACCCTAACTACCTCCTTGATTTTGACTATCATTTCATATTAACTTTAACTGTCATGTTAACTTTAACTGTCATATTATCTTGACTATCGATCCAATACTATTTTTGTACCCATCCACACCACGCCGTATGAGTATTATATATTGTTAGAATGACATCACAACTATTATATTTTTGAATGCTAAATTTTTTAGATTGATCTCCAGTAAGATGATTTATAATCCAATCGCTCCCAAAATTAATGGCAATCAAGACATATACACTTTGTATTTCTGCTATGAAGCACCTTCCGCAATCTTCTCCATGTGCAACTTTTTCCATTTCAATGAACATAGCCTTCATCTGACTTAATTCAACAAGATTTCTAGATGTGTCTTATTTTGCTACATCTTTAGCATTTAAAGAACTTTCTTCCCAGTGATGTAGAAGACTCTTCTTTCTTTTTGTATGAGATTGAGTTACCTTTGTATCTTTGCCTTAAAAACTTTTCTTTCTAGACACAAGTGCACTTCCATCTTCTGATAAAAACATCATATATTTGCTTAGCTAGTGACTCTGATGGTGATAACAAGTTCTCGAACTCCTCCAAAGATAGTTGCTGACCTCACCTTTTATTGAAACCTTTAGAAATTGTTTGTTTTGAATTGAAAAACATAAATTTTTGAATATATATTCTTTTTCTTTAAAAGTACTCTGATGTAGGAAGAATTTCTTTTGTAGTATTTGCAAGTTCATTTTCTAATATTTATTGTTGAGTTTTAACTTTTTTTTTTAATTATTATTGAATAGCCTATCAAGAATCTGTCAGCTAATTTACACCACATAATATGATCAAATAGTCCATGAAATCTTTAAAAAGAATTCAATCTTTGCATTTAGCTGCTTTCAATTCTTGAAATCTTTAATATTTTTCAGTATATTGACAATATTCTATAAATCTTTACCAACAAGATAAGACTCTATATAAATCCTCCACACTTCGTAGTTGAATTGATTCAATAACTCCATATCAAATCTATTTGAATCCAATTTCGAGACACTGATTGAACCCTCGACTAAGGGATCTTGTCACATATATATCTAAACCCTATAATTTTGATACCATATAAAAATATAGTCACCAAAATATAGAAAATATTTTGATAGTATAAAGACAGTCAAAAGAAAAATATGGAAGACGACAATTGAAGAGGTAATTACCTAACAACTAAAGATAAAAAAAAGTTTTATTGAGAAAATTAATTGAGTACTTAATTACTTGAATACATGGGGATGTTTGGTTGATGAATTTGAGAATAAGAGAATGAAATGATAGTAAAAGATAGTGTTTGGATTGTGAGTTTGAGAATAATAATTTAAGAATGATTACTATGAAAACTAAAAAATATTTAACTTTAATATGGTTTTAAATAGTCAATTTGAATTTCTAATTAGATGCAGTTGAATTTATTAGTAGTCAATTTTAATTTTAAACAAGTTTTAATTTTGAAAAGACGTGATTAATTCTAAAAATCAACTTTAATTTTTTAATAAGTATTTTAAATAAAAATATGATGAAATATGATTTTGATGAAAATAATAATAATAAACGTCTTTTTTTTCTTTTAAAATTATTATGTATTTTGTATTTACGTGTGAAATTATAATTGACAGTTTTCAGGCGCTGATAAGAAATTACATTAAAAAAATAATAATGTACGTGTTATTCAATTTCAACTTTGATTTTGCCAACACGTGCTCGATCCCGTGATCACGTGCAAAGACTTGCATTTGACTTGGACCGGGTTGTAAAAAGAATTTTCAGGCGCTGATAAGAAATTACATAAAAATAATAATAATGTACGTGTTATTCAATTTCAACTTTGTTTTTGCCAACACGTGCTCGATCCCGTGATCACGTGCAAAGACTTGCATTTGAGTTGGACCGGGTTGTAAAATGAACTAACCAGTTGTCTAATTTTAAAATAAAAATTTAAGAAAAATTAAATCTTGGCAGAAGAATAAATATTCGGAGGCGGTGCACGGTGGCCGCCGCCTTCGGAGGGGAGAAGAGAAGGAAAGCGGTAGCATGGGTGCCGGCACCGCCTCTCCCTCTCTCTCCGCCTCTTCCGCTTCCGAAGACCATTAGAGCTTCCCTACTTTGTCCTTGCTGGATCCGCTACCTCGAATACGATCGCACCGCCCGAATCTGGTTCCAGTCGTCACGGATCGAGACGGTTAATCGCAGGGTAGGTTGTTTCTTGCTCTTTTTCCCTAGGGAGGGGATTAAAAGAGTGTTTTTTTTCCGGATTGCACAATAGGGATCATCGTGTTTATCTCCCTTGTGTTCAGGTAAGAAAAAAAAAGCATTTTTGTCCCCCCAAAAATTGTGTATTCCCCGTCTCCTTTTTGTTGGAAACTCAAATAGTGGATTTAATTATTCCACCCAGCTTGTCAATTGCCGTGAAAGTTATCGAACCTCGTTTTGAAGTACAATAATATTATCTAGCTACATGCTTTTCTTTTAAGACTTAGGCTTGGCATACATACTTCTAAGCAATTAAGTGCGAAATACTGGATCAGAATACAGTGGGCGTCATTCCCTGAAACTCACAAATCGGAGGTGAATGTCAATTTTCTTCTGTATTGCATTATTGATCTTTACCATGAGGGGGAACATATGCAATTTTTATTATTTTCAGATGACATTTTTTGCTTATTCTATTGCTCCAAGCACAAATTTTGCCAAGCGCTTTAGCTATCTGCAACATATGTATTCTTTTGTCTCGAATATTCAGCTACTTCAAATGCTAATCTAATGTATCTTACATGTATTGCAGGAGAATTCAAGATGGAGAGTCAGCAGCTTAGACTCTGTGGCATTGGACAGCTGTTCACTGAATTCTTACTTGATACAAGGGTTCCAAGAGTAGAAGTTATCTATCCTCAGCCTCGCCATGTGGTGAAAGTCCCTCCCATGTTAGATTGTGTTGGCAGTTTGGGTTCCAAGGCAAAGTGGTGAGTTACGACCATCTTGGATATTGAAAAAAAAAATCTTTTTGTTTGGTGGATATTTCCATTATTTTTTTAATGTTACAAAGGTTTTTTTGTTTAGAGTCTGTTGTTCATGATTATTCATGATCATTCTTGTGCTTGCCATAAACTTTGAACAAGGACGAGTTGTTTTTTGCAATATCATTGTAGTTGGTTCCGCAAGTGAAGATGCATCTTCTTGATCTGTGCTTGTTAGTGGTATCTCTTGTCGATACTTCCATTTATAATCAAATGAGATTTTCAGAATTTAAGCATAAAATCTGAGATATGATTGCACATCTTTAAAGCGTCAAATACATTAGACTTTGTTAGCCTGCATCATCTAAGTTTCATTTCTTCTGTGTGATTTGTAGGTAGCGGTATCATTTTTATCCTTTCTACTAATGCTTACAGTCATTTGTTTTATTCCTGAATGGCAGACAATCTATATGTTTTTTTTCTTTGCAGAACAGCTGTAACAAAATTAAAGGATACCATTGAACTTCTCATTTAATTTCCATGGGAACTATGTGGCTAATGATTGTTGCTCCCTTCTTTCACAGCAATTTGCCTGCTCAACAAGGAGATAATAACAATCTCAATTTCTTCGACATATTTTTCAATAAGGTCTGTTATGTCTACCTTCCCTCCTTTATCTTCCAAGTGCAATCTACTTCTACCAATCAATGTTTCTAATAGAAATTGATTTATTCAGGATGAAACTGGAGACGATCAAACTGGTTTCTTTTGTGGTACTCCTCCTGTAAGAACAGACAATCCTATGGTCTGGGATTCTTTCTTTACTAAAGAAAACCTAGCATTCAGTCCAACAATAATCCATGAATCAAGGGGACAACCTCGAGTAGAACAAAACCAGCAGTTCATTGTTCAACACAAAACCAGAATTGGTTTCTCAGAGCATTATCAGCACAAGTTCTGTTCCTAGCCTTGTGATTTCCACTTTGTCATGATCTTTACTTAGTCTTGACTGTAGCTTCCCTATTACTACTGTACACAATTTTCCTCTCCCTTTCAATAGCCTGTGCCATATCCCCAGAATTATTGTATATTGAGCCTTGTGATATTAATATCGCTATAAATCCATCTCAAACTCTCTGATTGTTTGGTGATATTAGTATGTAAACATATGTTTCCGTAATATAAAATATCATTCTTATTCAGAAGGCATTTGGCTTCTTGTTTTATTCTATCGGAAGCTGATTGATGATTCTCTTATTCATGTTGGTATTTGCTTTGCTTGCCGACCTGAATAAATGAAGTTTCCATCTTGTTTATCCAAAAGCAATGTATTGGTTATGTAATGAGGTTTTGTGGAAATGAAATCGAATGACAGCAATTTAATCTATAAATAAAGAAGACTTGTGGTAGATTTAACTATCAGTCTTCCTTGGAATGGGAAAGTGTGAGATGAGGATGGAGATAGTAAGTCGAAGGATTTGGCTACAAGATCATCTTTTGAAAATGGTTGTTTGGTTGGTTGAAAATCTATATCTTTAATTTTTTTTTCCAACACAAAATTAAATGATTTAAAAAATATTAAGAGAAAGTGATAAGTATTTATTTTTATTTTAGTAAAACTATTGCATATCATAGCAATTTTTACTAAAATTACAACACCATTATTAAATTAGTCCTATAAAAAGGGATAATTAAGAAACAAATGTACACAGCATTATTATATCAGTGACATAAAGAAGAACAATTTGGAAGTAAATGTAAAAAATGGAGGGTACTTTTAATATTTTTTTAAAATGAAGTATCTTTTTAACTAAAAAAGAAGCTCTTTTAATTTGTTTTCCTAAATAAAAAATATTTTATAATGGATAAAATAAAACCGTTGTATAAATTCTGGGGTAGAATGAAATTCCACTCAGACGAGTAGATGACCGTTGGATCACATCCACGCTACATACATGATACGTCTTACGCGGGTATCCAACCTCACCTCATGTTGCCCTAATTTAGCCGTCATCTCGTTCCTCGTCTTCGCTATAAATGCCCGTCCAGCACTCAAAGAGAAGAAACCACACCATTGTTTCGGCGGCGGGGCAGAAAGCTTCGACTGGAGATCGTCTCGGCGGACTTCCTCCTATTCGAGCTATTTGGTGTAATGTTCTTCTTTTTCTGCTGAACCTCATCTTATTTCTTCTCGTCGATGGTTTTCATGCAGGAAGTGATGCGGTTTAAGAGACCATTCTCGATATGAAATGATCAGGCATTTCGAAGCCGGATCGATGTATTCGTCTACTAACGATGATAAGTTGATGGATTGATTTGATTCTCGGCACCTCTTTTTCACTTTTTGTGTTGGGTTACTTGAGGTTTATTTGATTTTATGTTAATGAAGATCTTCAATTTTTTTTTGTTTCTTTTGTAAAACTACTTTGATGGGTTAGAACTGTGAAGTTGGGGGGCAATGGTAAAGCGCTTATGGACGGTCAGATGCTGATAAGAACATGCACATCAGCATCTATCACAATCACAAGCTAAAGACACCATTTGCCACTCACAATCCCTCCTCGAAAGCAATCAATTTCGAGGAGATTACACTTGGTGGCATTCATTTTAACTTTATTTTACAGCTCGTAGTTCATTTTGTTATTTTAATTTTGACTTTATAGTTTGGGGTATAAGATCGTATCACTTCTGTTAACCAGATCATGATTGATGGACATAGATTATCTATCTGAGGGTATTTGAAATATTGCTGATATAAATTACGAACCCTCACATTTTTTCTTACTAAGTCGTTATACTATTTTACTACATGTTTATGTTAATCTTTTGTGCAAAACAAAATGATGACTCAATTTGAGATTTTCTGCTTATGGAAGGCCTAGTGCTGATTTGAAACAAGGACATCAGCACAACACAATATCATAAGCTAAAGAAATCATCTGCCACTTGCAATCCCTTCTCAAAATCAATCAATTTTGAGGAGACTACACTTGGTGGAATTCATTTTAAACTTACATTCTGCCTAAGTTAATTGTGATCGCAAACTCTTTTCTTGCTGAGTTGCTTAAAGTTCATTATCTTATTATTTTACTTGATGTTTTGCTAATCCTTGCAGACAATATATTTTTGAAGGACTGTATTCTAGATTTTAAGCGGAAAGAAAAGCAATATGCTTAAGGATAATCAAGTGTTGATTTGAAACAGACATCAATGCATAACAATATTGTAAACTATTTGCCACTCACTAATTCTTCTTGAAAGCAATCAATTGGAGATTGCACTTGCATTCACATTCTTTTTATTTTGGCCTCTTTTATCTTATCAAATTATGTTGTTTGACCTCAAAATCAATCAATTTTATTTTGGCCTCTTACTCCAGGTACGTTGCTCTTTAAATCTGATCAGGCCAGTATAGCATACCAATACAACTGCAATGAGGCTAATTCTGATTGATGGATTAAGCTTAGATTTTTTAAACAGTATAAAGAATATAAAATATTGCCAAACTTGTTTTTCCTCATTAATATGCTCAAGTTAAACTCCATATTTTATATTCTTTTTCTTTTATCGTTTGTACATAATTTTGAACGGTCCACACGCATTTCCTGTGGGATGGAAGGGAATGTGCTTTTGGAAGGTCAAATATTGATCTGAAACATGCACATAAGAATGGAACTTAACCTGCTTGGTGGCATTCATTTTAACCTTATCAAATTTTTATGCTTCTTTTTACAGGATTTTGTACAGTTTGGGCTTGGTATAAATCTAGTTGGGGGATTAATATCACTTCTTTGATGATTTTTTTGGGGGCAAATGTGGGTTTAGAGTAATTGCCTATGGACGATCAAGTGCTTGATACGAAGCAGGTACATCAGCACAAAACAATGTCATAAGCTAAAGAGACCACAATCCCTCTTGAAAGCAATCAATTTAGAGGAGAATACACTTGGTAGCATACATTTTGACAAGCTGCTTGCTGCCCGTTGTTTTATTATTATTTGCAGAGAAAATTGCCTTTCCAATGTACATCAGCACAAAACAATGTCATAAGCTAAAGAGATACCACAATCCCTCCTTGCAAGCAATCAATTTAGAGGAGAATACACTTGGTAGCATACATTTTGACAAGCTGCTTGCTGCCCTTTGTTTTTTTATTATTTGCAGAGAGTATCACTAGTTGAGGAGGGTACACTAGTTGGCATTCACTTTAAAGTTGCTGCTGCCTCTTTATCTCTCAGCAACACGTGAATGATTGTACTGACTTTCGTTACTCTTTTATATATAAATTTCATCTATGTACTAGACTTGTGGTATGAATTTCTGACTGCAAATTTTGATCAGAACTTCACAGTTTTCGCCCTTTTTTTTTTTTAGAGTTTCTGTTTTTCTACTTAACATTAAGCTTGATGCTAGAGTGAAGAAGAAAGTACATGATTGAAAGGCATATGCTCTGTATGGATTATATACAACAACCTAAACAGCAACTGATCTTCTTGCCTCGCACAGTCGTTAAAATTGCTCAATCCTTAGGCAGCAAATGCGAATTAATAAAGTTTTATTAAAATTAAATTAATTGAATTAAATTAAAATTTATTTATTTTAGTTAATATTGAATTAATTAAATTTGTTTACAAAATAAAAAAAGGAATTTATATAAAATTAATATTGAATTAATTGTATGTTCATGCCTACTCGCTGTTTCTAATATTCAGCTACTCACTGTTTCTAATATTTATTCTGAATTATAATTTTGAACTATTTATATACTGTTATTCGATGCCGCATATAATATCTGATCAATCAATTTTTTTAATCTTAGAAAAAAGTATATATTAAATTAGTATGTGGCGGTGCGGTACGTGCACATTGTCGAATCCCATCAATTAGCGGTAGCTACCTCTCTTGCGAGATGTGAATTTATAAAAAATAGAGGATTTATGTTTTAAATAAATATTTAATTTACCTTATAATAAAAAATAAAATATATTGAGATATAAAAAAATCAATTCATATTGATCCGGTGGTAAGGTGGGGTCCATCCGACAGAAGGTCAAAGTGGTTAACGTCCGGGGCAAGCGTCCAATCGGCCGACTTACCTTCCGGATCAACAAGAAGAGCAGCCGATTTGACACTTCAATAGCTCTGTTAAACATCGAGCTTCTGACGTTCAAGAAACGTACACGGGGCAATAGCCTGTTCATCTTGCTCGGCCGAGCGAGGGATTCACCTCTGCTCGGCATGTGAAAAAATCTCAGCCTGACAAGGCGAAGTCGGACAGCAAATCATTGGCCGAGCGGACATCCAGACCAGCCCTGCTTTGGGGTTGCCCGAGAGGCGCTAGCCGAGCAGCTCTTTCGCTCGGCCGAGTACAGGATAAAAGGGAGCAGCTGATGATATCTTCCTAGGGACCAACACCGCCGACAAGAAGCATGATCGACGACATAGTCAGACAGAGAATCGTACAGTGGAAACTTCCACTGTTTCGTCAGGGATATGCTCTTGCTATTAAGGCATGGCGTCGGCACGCTTTTTTGACACGTCTATTCCAGGTATGCTTTGAGGAGGGTGCACACCTCGAGGAGTGTGCACGCACCTTTGGGGATCCCTATATAAGGAACCCCAGACTTCGACGGAGGTACGCTCACTTCTTCACTATAGCTACAGTTCTCGTTGTTAGAGTGTATACTGAAAGCCTAAGCTTTTGTAACCATTTATTATGAATAAAGAATCACATTTGGTCAAATTATCTACATTTGTTTGTAGTTGTTCAATTAATTTATATTATAGATAACATAGTATGTGGTGTCACATACAGAAGATAATTTTATCAGTACCTTATAAATGATAAACAGTAGCTCACGACCAAAATGGAAAGGAACAAACCATTGGAAGGTCGTAGTGTAATTAGGAATTAGTTTATCTTAACTAAATAATTACACTAGTACACTTAGAGTGTATTGAGTAGGACCATTAGAGGTCATTTCTTTTATTCTGACTTTATAAAGGAACAAAGACCTCAGTTATTATGGAAGTGTGTGCTCTTAATCCTAATATAATAACAAGCACATATATTTGATATTTATTTCTTTAATTTATCAATGGGTGAGATTTAATTTGATAAATCAATAAGCCCGATAAGTTGGGAAATGATATCACTTATAGTGTGTGTTGTTGATTATAGAAGAAAACTGTGTCCTAGTATCTAAGTTGATAATGTCCCCAAGATGAGCTCATAAGGATTGTCATGTTAAACCCTGCAAGTGGACTTAGTCCAACATGATGATAAGGTTGAGTGGTACTATTCTTGGATTAAGATATTAATTAAATGAGTTGTCAGTAACTCACTTAATTAGTGGACATTCGACATCTTAAACACAAGGAGACTAACACACTCATAATAAGAAGGAGCCCAAAAAATATAATTTGGGATTGGTGCGGTAGTTCAATAATAGTTCTCTAGTGGAATGAATTATTATTGATAAAATTAAGTTGTGTGTTCGGGGCGAACACGGGATGCTTAATTTTATCGGGAGACCAAAACCAATTCCTCCTCTCGGTCCCTATCGTAGCCTCTTATTTATAGAGTACTATACCCACCTATACCCACCTTCGTACCCATGATGTAGGGACCAGCCAAGCTAGCTTGTGGTTCAAGCTAGGGCCGGCCAAGCCTTGGTTCATGGGTGACCAGCCCTAGCTTGAACCCAAGCTTAGGTGGCCGACCCTCATTAAATTAAAAAGAATTTTAATTTTAAAATTTTCTTATGTGAAAGATATAATTTATTGGAGAGATTTAAAATTAAAATATCTCTTTTAAAAGGATCTACAAAAGATTAAAGAAAGAGATTAGATCTCTTTCATTATTTGTAGATTGGAAAGATATTTTATTTTTCTTCTTTATAAATTATTCACATGTAGAAAAATTAAAATTATAGAAATTTCTTTTTATCAACCATGAAAGGATTTTAAAGGGAAATTTTATTTTTTTTAAAAATTTTCGAAGACAAATAAGGAATTTTAATTGTTGATTGAAATTGTCTTGTTTGCTCTTGTTGATGTGGCCGGCCATGACATAATTGATTAGGAAATTTTATTTAATTTTTCTTAATTAATTGTTGTCAAGGAAAGTTAAGAAAATTTTATTGTAATTAAATTTCTTTATTTACCAAAGCTAAGGAATATAAAAGAGGGGGTTAGGGTGCCTTCATGAGACACAACCTCTATTATTCTCTCCCTCTTTTTCCTTGGTGTTGTGGCCGACCATCTTCTCTCCCTCTCTTCTTCTTTGTGGTGGCCGAAATCCTTCTTTGCTTGGAGCTCTTGTGGTGGCCGGATACTACTTGGAGAAGAAGAAGAAGAAGAAGAAGAGAGAGCTTGCATCCCTTGGAGCTTAGTTGGTGGAAAAAGTTCTTCATCCTTGGATTTTGGTGCTTGGCCGAAACTTGAAGGAAGAAGAAGAAGGTGCTAGGTGGTCCTCATCTTGGAAGATCGTTGCCCACACAATGTCCGAGGTTAGAAGAGGAATACGATAGAAGATCAAGAGGTCTTTCTAAAAGGTATAACTAGTATTTTTCCTTTCCGCATCACACTAGTTATTTTTGGAAATAATACTGAATACAAGAGGCATGCGATTCTAGTATTTCGAATTTATTTTCGATGTTGTGTTCTTTTGTTTTTCTTTTTCCTTATGATTTGATTGTTCTTTTCGGTTGACCTAAAGTTATTTAAGGAAATTAAATATTAGTTTTCCTTAAAAGGCTTTGTCTAGTCGGTGGTGGTTGCTCCCATATCCAAGAAGGTCATGTGCCTCGCCATGTCAGAACTGGAAACCAATTTTGGAAATTAATATTTAATCGAATTAATAACCTAGGTGATTTGGATCGAAAGTGTTAAGTTCCGCAGGAGATCCAAGTCTAAACCTAAAAGAACAAATAGATTAAACTTTGGATCAAACGTGTTAAGTTCCGCATGCGATCCAAGTATAATTTAAAAGAACACATGGTAGCTAGAAAAAGGTTCAGACCTTTGTACAAAATTTTTGTACAGTGGAACCATTAGGTTTTCCGAGTAGCAACCAACAATTGGTATCAGAGCTAGGGTTTTTGCCTCTGTGTATTTGGTATTAGTTTAATTATGCACATGTCATACATAATTTAGGCAGGTTAATAGTAGGATGTGCTAACTTTGTGGATGCAGGATCCAACTATTATGGCTTTTAGTTATTATGTGTGTGATTGGACCCTTGGACATGTCAAGGGCATTTATATGTGTGTGCATGATTGTATTATAAAATACAGCAGGAGTTGTATTTAGTTTTATTAGGATTTTATTTTTGATCTAGTTACATGTATATTCCTTTTATGGAATATAGGATCGATGGATGTAAATTTTTTATTTTATGTTCGATCTAGTTTACATGTACATTCCTTTGAGGAATATAGAATCGAAAAATGTAAAATTCTATTTATGTCGCGGATCGAATCTTGCAAGGCGTGGAACCTTTTGAGGACCAGAGGCGCAACAGAACAAGGAGCAAGATGGATGCGACAGCTAGACCCGGTGGCGGTGGCCAAATATGACAGCAGCTTGGGATGACAACACACGGAAGACAACCATAGATAAAAGCCATAATAGTTGAAAATTAGATTTTCTATTTATTGCTTTTATATTGTGCTGTGTGTGCATGTTAGTATACATGTTTAGTAGGCTAGCATAGTTAAAATTCCTCATTTATAAATAACTAAGTGGGAGAGAGATTTTAAATAAATTCCACGGTCTCCATTACTGGTTTGTAAGTGATGCAAACAAACTTGCGTGTTGGCTCTGAGTGCCTTCCTCCATATCGGATGAGTTTGTTTGTGGATCATTAGAACAAACTTCCATTTTGGATGACTATAGGAAGTTAATTAAGAGCGTGTGATCTTCCCCATCGGAAGGGGCACAATCTTATTAATGGACTTAGTGTCAAGTAATGGTATACACTTAGGCACAACTAATAGTATCCTCCCCATCGGAGTCACTGCTATTATTTGTGTGACCAAAGGATACCAACTATTAATTTTATTTGTCAAAAAGTTAGGTTGACAAGATAATAAAATTAATGGGTTAAAACCCTCTTTTTACAAATGTTGAATTTGTATACGTCCACACTATCGTGGCATACAAAATTCACGGTGTTTTGAGGTGTTGGTTAATTTAAAATAGTATTGTTTGAGGAATCAATATTATTCTAAATTTAGAGTTCTGACCAAAAGTTATTTGTGATTCTTAGGATGACTTTCAACCCACTGTCCATCATACTACAACATAATAGACTTACTGGTCCCAACTACATAGATTGGAAAAGGAACCTGGACATTGTTCTTACTGCTGAAAGCTATAAGTTTGTACTGACTGAGCCTTGTCCCGATGCACCCACTAGTGAATCTACCCAAGAGGAGATTGAATATCATAAGAAATGGGTAAAGGCAGATGAGATGGCGCGGTGTTACATTTTGGCTTCAATGTCAAATGTATTGCAACATCAGCATCAAGATTTACCAACAGCTTATGATATTATGAACAATCTCAAGGAACTCTTTGGTCATCAGGATCGGGCTTCTAGACAAGAAGCCATGAGAAAGATAATGACAGCCACCATGCAAGAGGGTACTCCTGTGAGGGATCATATCCTAAAGATGATGGCTTATCTGAACGAAATACAGATCCTTGGAGGAGAAATTGATGGAGAAACCCAGATCGATATGATTCTCCAAACACTACCTAGAAGTTTTGAGCAATTTCTCTTGAATTACAATATGAACAAAAGGGTATATTCATTGGCGGAACTACTGACAGAACTTCAGGCAGTAGAATGATTGTTTCATCACAATTATCATATTCACTATACTAAAAATGGTTCTACTTCTAAACCGAAAGGAAAGAAGAAGAAGAAACAAGTTGGTTCAGCAAAGAAAGTGAATAAATCTCAGAGTACAGGACCTAAAGCTGGAATGAAGAAGCCGAAGGGCAAGTGCTTCATCTGCAAGCAGTCAGGGCATTGGAAGGCAGACTGTCCTCGTAGGAATCAGAACAACAAAGGTATATCTCATGCTCTAGTTGTTGAAACATGTTTAGCGCTGTTATCTACCAGCACCTGGTGTGTAGATACGGGAGCCACTGATCATGTCTGCAATTCCTTGCAGGGGTTCCAGGAAACCCGACGACTAACTGAAGGAGAGATTACCGTCTACATGGGCAATGCTACTAAAGTGGCGGCTGTTGTAGTGGGAGATGTCTACTTATCTTTTAATAGGAATAGAAATTTCGTTTTAAGAAATTGTCTTTATGTACCCAGTTTTAGAAAGAATTTAATTTCAGTTTCTAAACTATTTTTGGATAGATATTCAGTTTCCTTTAGTAACGATGTAGTTATTAAGAGAAATAAAGTGATTATCTATTCTGGTACATTAGTTGGCAATTTGTATACTTTAAATCCAATTTCTCCCACAAAGCAAAACATGAAAATTTATAACTCATCTTCTAACTCAAATAAGAGAAAAGAACCTTCGAAAATGAACCAAGCATATCTTTGGCATCTAAGGCTTGGTCATATTAACTTAAGTAGGATTCAGAGGCTTATAGCCGATGGACTTTTGGGTTCATTAGAGTTGAAAATTTTTCCGACTTGTGAATCTTGCTTGGAAGGTCAAATGACCAAGAGGCCTTTTAAGGCCAAGGGGTATAGAGCCAAAGAAGTGTTAGAATTGGTTCATTCTGATTTGTGTGGTCCTATGTCTATCCAGGCAAGAGGTGATTTTGAATATTTTATCTTTTTTATAGACGATTATTCAAGATACGGATCCATTTACCTAATGCGCCGCAAGTTCGAGTGCTTTGATAAGTTCAAAGAGTACAAGGCTGATGTGAAGAAACGACTAGGTAAAAGTATCAAGACACTACGGTCTGATCGTGGTGGCGAATACCTCTTAGGAGAGTTTAGGAATTACTTATCAGAGGCCGAGATTCAATTCCAACTGTCTGCACCTGGTACACCCCAACAGAATGGTGTGGCAGAACGAAGGAATATGACTCTTATGGAAATGGTTAGATCGATGATGAGTTATTCAGAATTACCAAATTCGTTTTGGGGATACGCTCTGCAAACAGCAGTGTACATTCTGAACTTAGTACCTTCTAAATCAGTTTCTTCTACTCCCACAGAATTGTGGAATGGACAAAAGCCCAGTCTAAGACATATTCGGATTTGGGGTAGTCCAGCACATGTGCTGAAACCAGATGCTGATAAGTTAGAATCTCGTACAGAAGTTTGTGTGTTTATGGGGTATCCCAGAGGAACGAAAGGTGGTTTATTTTATAGTCCTAAAGACCAGAAGGTCATTGTTAGCACCAATGCCCAGTTTTTAGAAGAAGACTATATAATGAATCACAAGCCCAGTAGTAAAGTTGTTTTAGAAGAACTTAGAGAGGGCACGTCTACTTCAGTACCAACAGTACAAGATGAAGTACCACAAGAGACTGCAACACGTATCACACATGATACACAACCATAGATTGTGCCTCGTCGTAGTGGGAGGGTTGTTAGGCAGCCTGATAGATTCATGTTTTTGGGAGAGTGTTCGGACTTAATCCCGGGTAAACATGAACCTGATCCCCGAACATATGACGAAGCACTCCAAGATATAGATGCAGCATCTTGGCAAAAGGCAATGAATTCTGAAATAGAGTCTATGTACTCTAATAAGGTCTGGGAGCTCGTAGAACCATCTGATGGTGTAAAAGCCGTTGGATGCAAGTGGATCTACAAAAGAAAAAGAGGGACAGACGGGAAGGTAGAAACCTTCAAAGCTAGGTTTGTTGCGAAAGGATACACTCAGAAAGAGGGAATCGACTATGAGGAGACTTTTTCGCCGGTAGCCATGCTTAAGTCTATCCGGATACTCTTATCCATTGCTGCTCATATGGATTATGAGATTTGGCAAATGGATGTCAAGACAGCTTTCCTTAATGGAAGTCTTGAGGAGAACATCCATATGAAGCAACCAGAAGGGTTTATTGAAAAAGGCAAAGAGCATCTAGTGTGCAAGCTCAATCGGTCCATTTATGGACTAAAGCAAGCTTCAAGGTCTTGGAACATCCGATTTAATGAAGTAATCCAGTCATATGGATTTATTCAGTGTCCGGATGAGTCTTGTGTATGCAAGAAGTGTAACGGAAACGTGGTGGTATTTTTTGTACTATACGTAGATGATATTTTGTTAATTGGCAACAATGTCAAGGTATTATCGGATGTAAGGGTATGGTTGTCCAAACAATTTGATATGAAGGACTTAGGAGATTGTGCACACATTCTTGGGATCAAAGTTATAAGGGATCGCAATAAAAGAATGTTGTGTCTGTCCCAAGCTTCATATATAGATACAATCCTTGCTCGTTTTGGCATGCAGGATTCCAAGAAAGGTTTCTTACCTTTTAGGCATGGAGTAGCTCTTTCTAAAAAGATGTCTCCGAAGACATCAAAGGAGATAGAGGACATGAAAGCAGTTCCTTATGCTTCGGCTGTAGGAAGCTTAATGTATGCAATGATATGTACGAGACCTGATATCTGTTTTACTGTGGGCATGGTTAGCAGATATCAGAGTAACCCTGGACAAGGACATTGGACTGCGGTAAAGCATATATTAAAGTACCTGAGAAGGACTAGAGATTATATGCTAGTTTACCAAGCAGACGATTTGCTCCCTGTGGGTTACACGGATTCAGATTTCCAATCAGATAGGGACAACAGTAAGTCTACATCAGGCTATGTGTTTACTTTAGGAGGTGGAGCCATTACATGGAGGAGTGTTAAGCAGAAATGCGTTTCAGACTCAACCATGGAAGCTGAGTATGTAGCAGCCTCTGAGACAGCTAAAGAAGCAGTATGGCTCAGGAACTTTCTAATGGACTTAGATGTGATTCCTGGTTTGCCCAAAATCATCACAATTTATTGTGGTAATAGCGGTGCAGTTGCAAACTCGAAGGAACCACGAGCCCATAAGGCAAGTAAACATATAGAGCGCAAGTACCACCTGATACGAGATATCGTGAAGCGAGGAGAAGTTGTCATCGCCAAGATTGCATAAGCAGATAACCTGGCAGATCCTTTCACTAAGGCCCTTCCGGCAAAAGCTTTTGATCAGCATATGGAGAGAATGAGAATCAGATGTATGGCAGAAGATATGACAGCTTAGTCATTAGTATAAGTGGGAGATTGTTAGAGTGTATACTGAAAGCCTAAGCTTTTGTAAACATTTATTATGAATAAAGAATCACATTTGGTCAAATTATCTACATTTGTTTGTAGTTGTTCAATTAATTTATATTGTAGATAACATAGTATGTGGTGTCACATACAGAAGATAATGTTATCAGTACCTTATAAATGATAAATAGTAGCTCACGACCAAAATGGAAAGGAACAAACCATTGGAAGGTCGTAGTGTAATTAGGAATTAGTTTATCTTAACTAAATAATTACACTAGTATACTTAGAGTGTATTAAGTAGGACCATTAGAGGTCGTTTCTTTTATACTGACTTTATAAAGGAACAAAGACCTCAGTTATTATGGAAGTGTATGCTCTTAATCCTAATATAATAAATTTGATATTTATTTTTTTAATTTATCAATGGGTGAGATTTAGTTTGATAAATCAATAAGCCCGATAAGTTGGGAAATGATATCACTTATAGTGTGTGTTGTTGATTATAGAAGGAAACTGTGTCCTAGTATCTAGGTTGATAATGTCCCCAAGATGAGCTCATAAGGATTGTCATGTTAAACCCTGCAGGTGGACTTAGTCCAACATAATGATAAGGTTGAGTGGTACTATTCTTGGATTAAGATATTAATTAAATGAGTTATCAGTAACTCACTTAATTAGTGGACATTCAACATCTTAAACACAGGGAGACTAATACACTCATAATAAGAAGGAGCCCAAAAAATGTAATTTGGGATTGGTGCGGTAGTTCAATAATAGTTCTCTAGTGGAATGAATTATTATTGATAAAATTAAGTTGTGTGTTCGGGGCGAACACGGGATGCTTAATTTTATCGGGAGACCAAAACCAATTCCTCCTCTCGGTCCCTATCGTAGCCTCTTATTTATAGAGTACTATACCCACCTATATCCACCTTCATACCCATGATGTAGGGACCGGCCAAGCTAGCTTGTGGTTCAAGCTAGGGCTGGCCAAGCCTTGGTTCATGGGTGGCCGGCCCTAGCTTGAACCCAAGCTTAGGTGGCCGGCCCCCATTAAATTAAAAAGAATTTTAATTTTAAAATTTTCTTATGTGAAAGATATAATTTATTGGAGAGATTTAAAATTAAAATATCTATTTTAAAAGGATCTACAAAAGATTAAAGAAAGAGATTAGATCTCTTTCCTTATTTGTAGATTGGAAAGATATTTTATTTTTCTTCTTTATAAATTATTCACATGTAGAGAAATTAAAATTATAGAAATTATTTTTTATCAACCATGAAGGGATTTTAAAGGGAAATTTTATTTTTATTTTTAATTTCCGAAGACAAATAAGGAATTTTAATTGTTGATTGAAATTGTCTTGTTTGCTCTTGTTGATGTGGCCGACCAAGACATAATTGATTAGGAAATTTTATTTAATTTTTCTTAATTAATTGTTGTCAAGGAAAGTTAAGAAAATTTTTTTGTAATTAAATTTCTTTATTTACCAAAGCTAAGGAATATAAAAGAGGGGGTTAGGGTGCCTTCATGAGACACAACCTCTATTATTCTCTCCCTCTTTTTCCTTTGTGTTGTGGCCGACCATCTTCTCTCCCTCTCTTCTTCTTTGTGGTGGCCGAAATCCTTCTTTGCTTGGAGCTCTTGTGGTGGCCGGATACTACTTGGAGAAGAAGAAGAAGAAGAAGAGAAAGCTTGCATCCCTTGGAGCTTAGTTGGTGGAAAAAGTTCTTCATCCTTGGATTTTGGTGCTTGGCCGAAACTTGAAGGAAGAAGAAGAAGGTGCTAGGTGGTCCTCATCTTGGAAGATCGTTGCCCACACAATGTCCGAGGTTAGAAGAGGAATACGGTAGAAGATCAAGAGGTCTTTCTAAAAGGTATAACTAGTATTTTTCCTTTCCGCATTATACTAGTTATTTTTGGAAATAATACCAAATACAAGAGGCATGCGATTCTAGTATTTCGAATTTATTTTCGATGTTGTGTTCTTTTATTTTTCTTTTTTCCTTGTGATTTGATTGTTCTTTTCGGTTGACCTAAAGTTATTTAAGGAAATTAAATATTAGTTTTCCTTAAAAGACTTTGTCTAGTCGGTGGTGGTTGCTCCCATATCCAAGAAGGTCATGTGTCTCGCCATGTCAGAACTCGAAGCCAATTTTGGAAATTAATATTTAATAGAATTAATAACTTAGGTGATTTGGATCGAAAGTGTTAAGTTCCGCAGGAGATCCAAGTCTAAACCTAAAAGAACAAATAGATTAAACTTTGGATCAAACGTGTTAAGTTCCGCAGGTGATCCAAGTTTAATTTAAAAGAACACATGGTAGCTAGGAAAAGGTTCAGACCTTTATACAAAATTTTTGTACAGTGGAACCATTAGGTTTTCCGAGTAGCAACCAACACTCGTTTCTTCTTTGCTCTACTCTTTTCCGCCAAAAATCTTACTTGAGCATCGGAGGGGCATCGCCGGGGAACCCCTCCCCGACTCGGCGTTGTGTTTGCAGATCCACGTTAGCAGGAGATCTACATCTTCGGAGTCTTCGACCAGTCAACAGGAGCGCCACATCCCCAGCGTCCATCGACTTAGCTCTCGAACATGATCAAATTTGGCATCGTCTGTGGGAACGCACCTGAATTCGAGCCAAGGAGATGGAAGAAGTTGGACGTCAACATACTGTGACGCTCTCTCAAGAGGAGCTCGACGCGCTCATACAAGCGCGAGCGACCAAGATAATAGAGCAGCAACAGAAGACGCTAGCCAATCGGATGGCGCAACAAGCAACCTCAGCATCTGGAGGCCGAGCGGCGCATGAAGACCGACCGGAACAACTCTCCATATGGGGGCAAAACAAGGGTCCGACCGGAACGCGAGTAGAGGCACCGCCCGCCCCGATTCCATTCCACCGGGCTTTGTTCCATATGCCATCCGAGATTGCTCAAGCGAATCGAGACCAGTCTTCATCAGACGAAGCTCCCGCTCGGGATGCGAGAAAAGGCAAAGCGCCCCAAGCCGACTCATCCCCCGAACGGATCAACCGCCAATTCTCCGAGGTGATTCTACAGAATCCTCTGCCAAGGCACTATGCACCCTTGGCAATCGGCGAATACAATGGGTTGACTGATCCAGACGACCACCTCGGTAAGTTCGATAACGCCGCAACCCTTCATCAATACACAGATGGAGTCAAGTGCCGAGTCTTCCTCACTGCGTTATCCGGCTCGGCACAAAGCTGGTTTCGGAGATTGCCGGGCGGGTCGATTCAGAGCTTCAAGGACTTCCGAACGACCTTCCTCCACCACTTCGCGAGCAGCAGGCGCTATCAAAAGACTAGCGTCAGTCTGTTCTCTATGAAGCAAGGGCCAAGAGAGACTCTATGGGCCTACAATCAACGCTTTAACTAGGCGGCCATGGACTTCCTCACGGTCTCGTCTGAAACAATGATGCATGCCTTCACACAAGGGCTTATCGATGGGAATTTCTTCCGCTCGCTCATCAGGAAGCCGTCTTGCGATTACGACTATATGCTGAAGAATGCCAGCGAGTATATCAACGTGGAGGAAGCTCAAGCGGCTCGAAGGAAAGAAGCACCATCAGAACTATCGGTGCACACCGAACGAAGGCCGCCCGTCAGCCACCAGCCTCTGAGAGGGCCCCGAGCCGATGTAACACGACCGCATCAGGAAGCTAGGCCACACACCGTCCAACACGTGTTTGCCGAACGGTCAAGGCCCAAGGGAAAGGTATGGACTCCTATATTCTGTACCTTCCATCAATCGGTAACCCACAACACCCGTGACTGTCGCGGAGTCCCTGCGGTCGCTCAGCCGACTCCCAGGAGTTACCGCCGCCGATCGCCTTCCCTCGAATTGCGATATAGGTGGCCGAATGCCGGACGGTGAGAGGAGACCAAGCGGTCACCCGAGTGGTAGCAGCATCATCAAGCGAGGAATGATGACCACGCCCAAGCCTCACACGAGCGAATCAGACAATCCACTCGAGAGGAGGAGAACCGAAGCAATACCGCTCGGGGTGAGATCAACATCATAGATGGCGGACCGACCAGCGGAGACTCCAACCGAGCCGGAAAGTCATATGCTCGGCGATTGGAGATCCATGCTTTAGGATGCAGCCAAGAGAGAGCGAACGGGCCCGAAATCAGCTTTGTCCCCAGGGATCTTGATGGGATTGAAGTGCCATACGACGACGCCCTCAACATCCGTGTGGTAATCGCCAACTACACTATTCATCATATATTTATTGACACAGGGAGCTCGGTCAACATCATCTTCAAGAAGGCCTTCGACCAGCTCTAGATCGATCGGGCCGAGTTGCTACCGATGATGACCCCTTTGTATGGATTCACCGGCAATGAGGTCCAGCCGATCGGTCATACAAGGTTGGCCATATCACTCGGAGAAGAGCTGCTCCGAAGGATCAGGACTACCACCTTCATCGTCATGGACGCCCCATCAGCTTATAACGTCATTCTGGACCGACCAGCCCTCAACGAATTCTGGGCGGTAGTCTCGACCTATTGCCAGAAGATCAAGTTCCCCCGTGGAGAATTGGGTCGGAGAAGTCAAAGGAGATCAACTGGTTGCTCGGCGCTGCTACGTCGAGATGGTGAAGGCGGAGACTAAGTCCACTCAGAAAGTTTCCCGACTCGAGGTAAACGCCATAACTGAGAAACCTCCTACTTTAGTTTATGAAGAAAAAGAGGAGGTGCAAATACACCCTGGCCGGTCGGAGGCAACGACTTTCATAGCGGCTGACTTACAAGCTGAGCAGAAGGCCGAGCTGATTCGATGTCTTTAGCAAAATCATGATGTCTTCGCCTGGTCCATCCATGAACTACCCAGCATTTCCCCAAGCGTAGCGCAGCATGAGCTCCACGTCCGACCGGACGCTAGACTGGTGAAGCAAAGGATAAGGAACTTCAGCGCCGAGCAGAATCAGATCATCCGAGCTGAAGTAGAGAAGCTGCTAGAAGCCGACCACATCCGAGAGGTCCAGTTCTCGAGCTGGCTCGCGAATGTGGTGTTGGTCCCGAAGCTTGGCAACAAGTGGAGGGTCTGCATTGACTTTCGGGACCTCAACAAGGCCTGCCCAAAGGACTTCTACCCATTGTCAAGGATCGACCAGATGGTGGACTCCACAGCAGGGTGCGAGCTAATATGCATGTTGGATGCATATCAGGGGTATCATCAAGTGCCGCTCGCCCGAGAGGATCAAGAGAAGGTGAGCTTCATCATGGCGGATGACACTTACTGTTACAACGTTATGTCGTTCGGGCTAAAGAATGCCGGAGCTACCTACCAGCGGCTCATGAATAGGGTGTTCCGGGAGTAGATCAGACGAAATATGGAGGTATATGTTGATGATATACTCATCAAGTCTCCTCGAGCCGCTGATCTGTGTGCAGATATAGAAGAAAATTGTCAGACGCTTTGCGCATATGGAATCAAGCTGAACCCGAGCAAGTGCCTGTTCGACGCAAAGGGGGAAAATTCCTCGGCTATATAGTCACCGAGCGGGGCATCGAGGCAAACCCCAGTAAGGTGAAGGCGCTGCAAGATATGTCGCTGCCAAGGAATTTGAAAGAAGCTCAGCGTCTCACCGGTCGGATAACTGCCTTATCTCGGTTCATCTCCAAGTCTGCCGACCGGAGCCTTCCTTTCCTCAAGATACTGCGCCAAGCTACAAAGTTCCAATGGGATGAAGAGTGTGACCGGACGTTTGACGAACTAAAATCATATTTGAATTCCTTGCCTGTATTAGCTAAGCCAACTACTGATGAGTCGCTCCGCATTTACTTGTCTTCAACCGAGCACGCTGTTGGCTCGGCGTTAGTACGGTAGAACGGTGAGGAACAACCAGTGTATTTCCTGAGCCATATTTTAAAAGATGATGAATTGTGCTATACTAGTCTTGAGAAGCTTGCCTTTGCTTTGGTGCTCGCCGCTCGGAGGCTTCACCCATATTTCCTCGCGCATATGATCGTAGTGATGACCAACAACCCTCTGGTTAGAGTCCTTCTCAATCCAGAGGCGTCCGGGCGGCTGATTAAGTAGACAACAGAGCTTAGCGAATTCAACATACAGTATCAGCCCCGAATGGCCATCAAGACACAATCCTTGGCGGACTTTGTCACTGAAGTACATAATCTCGAGCCAGAAGCCACTTGGAAGATATATGTGGACGGATCGTCCACTCGGCAAGGAAGCGGAGTCGGTGTACTACTGATCTCCCCCCAGGAGGAACGGATGCACTTGTCCATTCGATTAGAATATTGGGAAACCAACAACGAGACCGAATACGAGGCACTCATAGCAGGCTTATAAGCCACTTGGCATGTCGGAGCGATCACTCAGATTCCCAGTTAGCCGCTCAGCAACTCACCGGGGCATTCGATATAAGCAACACTCAACTCAAGCTCTACGCTGAGGCCTTTGAGAAGCTAAAGACCAACTTTTGGGAGGTGGTTATTCAGAAGATACCCCGAACGGAAAACCAAGTGGCAGACGAGCTGGCTAAGCTAGCCAGCTCCTTATCCTCAATTGTTATATCGCAGCCGATCGAGCAAGTATCTCTGATGGCGTACATCGACCGAATGGAAGGACTTACCTTCCCAAACAATTGGAGGACAATGATGATAGAGTTCCTGCAAGCGGGAACTACGTCGTCCGATCGGGAGGAAGCCCAGCTATTGAGAAGGAGAGCAGGTAGATTCACGCTGATCGGGGATCAGCTGTACAAGAAAGCTTTCTCCCGACCCCTACTCAAATGAGTCGGGCCAAAGGACATCGACTACATTCTACGGGAGGTGCATCAAGGAACTTGTGGAGGACACTCAGGCGGTCGGTCTTTGGCAAGGAAGATACTGCTGGCCGGATATTTTTGGTCGACCCTCCAAGCAAATGTCGCTCGGATAGTGTCCACCTCCCTGTCCTGCCAGAAATACCACAGCCTCTCTCACTGACCCATGGAGGAGATGAAGGCGGCCGCAGTATCCTGCCCGTTCGACCAGTGGAGCATGGATATAGTGGGGTCCTTCCCCATGGCAACCGACCAACGAAAGTTCCTGCTCGTCGCAGTGGACTACTTCTCCAAATGGGTCGAGGACGAGCCGCTCGCGAGAATAACCGAGCAGATGGTTAAGAAATTCATCTGGAAACACATCATATGTCGGTTCGGAATCTCGCGTCAGCTCGTCTCCGACAACGGAAGACAGTTCGCCAGACAGCGGCTCAAAGAATGGTGCGAGAGATACAGGATTCGGCAAGCCTTCATCTCTATAGCATATCCCCAAAGCAACGGACAAACTGAAGTTGCCAATCGGGAGATTCTGTGAATTTTTTGAGTTTGGCTCGACTATGTCCGGGGCAGTTGGGCGGACGAGCTTCCTGGCATGCTATGGGCAATCCGCATGACTCCCAAGGAGGGAACTGGGGTGACCTTGTTCCACTTGGTTTATGGAGGTGAAGCAGTTGTCCCTGTTGAAGTCAGAGATGAATCCGATCGGGTGCAGCAGTATAGCGAGGACAACGCCAAGCGAAGACTCCTGGAGCTAGACTTGGTGAACGAGGCGCGCGGCAAAGCAGCCATTCGGCTGACGGCCTACTGACAGAGGATGCATCAGAACTACAACATGCAGGTAATACCTAGATCTTTTCAAGTCGACGACTTCATATGGAAGAAGGTGAAGCCAGTCGGCGACGTCATCAAGCTGGAGGCTCCTTGGGCCGGACCCTTCAGGGTCGTGGAAAAGCTCCGATCAGACGCTTATTACCTAGAAGACGAAGACGGGTGGAGGCTAGAGCGTCCATGGAGTGCAATCCACCTCCAGCCATACCGAGCTGGATGAAAGGTGCGCTGATGTAACTAATGTCGTGTAATCTCCATTTTTTCTATGTCCTTCGACTGTAGAATTAAAATCTAAAGCAAGGGTTTAGAAAATTATTGTCGAACGGCGACGTTAAACCCCAGAGTCGAACGACGACGTTAAATCCTAAAGTCGAAGCGGCGACTATAAAAACCCCGCCTTGAAGATCGTCGTGCGGTGACGTTAAACACCAGAGTCAAACGACGACTATAAATATCCGTCCAGAAGACTGTCAAGCGACGACGTTAAACCCCAGAGTCGAAGCGGTGACTTTAAAAACCTCGCCTTGAAGACCGTTGAGCGGCGACGTTAAACCCTAGAGTCAAACGACGACTATAAATATCCGTCCGGAAGACCATTGAGTGGCGACGTTAAACACCAGAGTCAAAGCGGCGACTATAAAAACCCCACCTCGAAGACAGTCGAGCGGCGACGTTAATGTAACGACCACCCTTCTTATCTATACTACTACTATCTAAGGACGACCGTTACTTATCTATTACTCTACTTAACCGGTATGATCGAAACCACGAGGAGTCTCTACCGAAAAATTTTGGCAGAGTCTCCCCTGTACCGATGACCATAAACTGAGATACATAAATATATACTTCAGCCACAGGCGGCTGGAACATGTACCAAACACTCATGTAGTTTAATAAGTGTCAAACACTAAAATAACTACTTATTACACAGAGACTCATCACAGCATGCAATCTAAGACACGAATAAACTCAATAAAACAAGGAATAAAAATACAATCTCAAATGACATAAACCACAAAGTACAACTCAACTATTTCTTATCCACTAAACATGAAAACTCAAAACTTCCCAGATCTCTCCATAGTCTTGGCATCACACACCCCTCATCACGCATGCTCCTTGTCGCCTTCCTCTTTATACTTTAGCTTTTCCTTTATCTACGGTAGGAGGAAAAATAAATCTATAAGCGAAACGCTTAGTAAGTACTAAACTATCTCACAAAAACTCAAAAGTGCATAAAATACAAAGGATGCTAAAATTGAAATGCTAAAAAGAAAAGCTACACATGCTCATCTAATAGCAAAGCACTAAAACAATCTGCATACTCATGATATACAAGAATAAATCTACATGCTGTAAATAAATCTAATCATGCTCAATAAACTCATAAGGAAAGCAAATGAAAACCAATACTGTATGCTTAGAATTATAAGAGTTAAACTTTGCTAGTTCTAAACATAGGTG
Organism: Zingiber officinale; assembly: GCF_018446385.1. Classification (NCBI taxonomy): domain Eukaryota; kingdom Viridiplantae; phylum Streptophyta; class Magnoliopsida; order Zingiberales; family Zingiberaceae; genus Zingiber; species Zingiber officinale. Next base: position 38,296,387 of record NC_055997.1, on the reverse strand, counting down.
ATACTTGTTTCATTTACCTATAGCCTTATACTTGAAATTAGTATTTAACTTTCTTCTTCTCTTTCTTGGGCCCAGGCTTAGTACCAAATGCGCGCTCTCTAATAGAGACTGGGGTAGCGAGTCTCTAGTCCTATGAGGGTAAAGACCTTGGTCTTACTAGGGCCAAGACCTTGGAATTGGTCACCTGGATTTGTTTAACGACAACCTTGGAAGTCGGGTACTAGCCTCTTACTTTAAATTACTTGTTATCTTTTCTAACTAGACCTTGGTCTTTTCTCTACTCATAACTTCTCATAATCCCCTAAGAGAACTTACTAGAACATTGTAAGTATATCTAACAAGTAGGGAATTGCAACTAATTGAGCATGCTATAAAAATAAAGCAAAGGAAAGCAAATCTGACTTCTTTAAGCATGCTACAATAAACATAAATCAAAGGAAAGCAAATCTGAACTCTCTAAGCATGCTACAATAAACATAAATCAAAGGAAAGCAAATCTGAACTCTCTAAGCATGCTACAATAAACATAAATCTAAGGAAAGCAAATCTGAACTCTCTAAGCATGCTACAATAAACATAAATCTAAGAGAACTGCTCATGCTCGGCTAAGGAAAAATGAACACAAACCATGCTCAGCTAAAGGTAAATGACAACAAAACAAAGGAATCGATGTTGCACAGCCAAAGGGTCGGCTGGTTATACCTGTCGAACTAACAGGGAAATCAAAACAACCTAGGATGCATAGTAGGGGAAATATCTAAATCTTCAATACTTAGAAAGAATCTGTTCATGTCCAAGAAAACCAAGAAACTAACACTACATGCTTTAAATAAAGGTTGTTCTTGCCTTTTTGAGTAGCAAGGAAAATGCTAAATCCATTCTAACTAAATAAAGGGTTGTTCTTGGATAAGGAACTACTCATGCTTATTTAAGAAACTTTCCTGCTTAAAACAAAGCTGTGAAATTCTGAAACTGAATTACATGTTGAAATGCAAAGGAAACTAAGCAACTGAAATGCAAAGAAACCAAACACTGGAATGCTAGATAAGGTAGCAAAATAAGCTAACTCCGAATTGTTATAACAAGGTTGTTCATGCTAACCAAGGAAAACAAGGAACTCAGAACTGAAATGCTGGAAATTAGGACTGATCGACCTTATTGAGTTAGCACAGGAAGGTCCAAACAGTAAGCTCGTGGAGGGCTGCTCATATTCAAGAATAGCACCAAAAACTAATATTGCCACTTAGATAACCTGCTGATCATGCCTACTAATTAACCAAGATTACCTAAACTTGAAATGCTAAAGATCAAGGGTTGTTTATGCCCATCTGCATGGCCCAAAAGAAAGCAAACTTGCTACAATTTATGGGCAGTAGGTAGATATGCAAGGATACAACATTGAAGTGCTACAGACATGCTTAAAACATGAACTACATGCTAGAATTAGAGGATTATTCGTGGTTACAGAAATACAAATAAAACTGGGAAAATACACCTAACTTTACCAGTCATAAGAATCCAGAACTATACAAGATATAGAAGAACATGATAGCATAGCAAGAACAAAATCTGAACCTTACCAGCTTCATTAATCCGAACAATACAAGGCTACATAGACTAAACTAAGGCACTTCCATAATTGCAAACATACACCGTTCATATTAATTGGAGAAAGGAAACAAACCAACCTTGGCAATTCGGCTAGATAATCAGAGCATAGAAAGAAAAGCCCTAGCATATAAATCCACTCGGCACAGCAAAATCCGAAAGCAAGGAACAGAAAACCCTAAATTCGGAGCAACTCCTACCACAGGTGAGTAGTAATTACCCTTGTTCTTGCACTTACAGCCGACGGAATGGTCTAGGGTTCGGAGGAGGTGAAAATCTCAACGATCCCTTCCTGTCTGCGTGCCCTCCTCGACGGGATGACCTTGCTTCTTCGCTGCCGTCGCCCACGAGGAGGAGCCCTAACCTTGGCGGCGCCTTCGCCCGAGAAGAATCGCTCGAAGAAGGGAAACGACGTCGTCACGGGAGGAAGAAAGGGAAAACGGGATTTAGGGTTCGCGTCGGGCGCAGGAAAAGGATTAAATCCTTATACTTAGGGTTTTTTATTACTTATTATACCTTAAATATTTGTCGCTCTTTCCTTATTCAACAACGGCCGCGTGAACACTTGGTTGGCTGCGTTCTGCTTAAAGCTCGGCTCGTGGGTTCAAAGCTCGGTTGCAACCCTTTTCTTCCTATTATTTCATGTTATTAACTTCTACTACTTATATAAATTTTGTTCTCTATATGTTAACAAAAAGGTCGCGGAATAGTTGGCTGGCTGGATTCGGTTAAGGTCGGGTTCGGTCCGAGGTCCACGGTTCGAATCTTGGCTTCAACATTATTTTTGTCGAACCTTCTTTCATTTAGTAAAAATACCAAACGACCTCCAAAAATTACATAAAAATACTCTAAAAATTTCTAAAAATCTCTAGAATATTTTAAAAGTATTTCCAAATATTTTTAAGGACATTTAGAACTCGAGATAGAGAAAGTTGGGTCGTTACAATCCCCCATACCTTATAAAAAGTTCGTACTCGAACTTAAAATAGTTCTGGATATTTCTGTCTCATACTGTCCTCACGTTCCCAAGTGACTTTGCTCGTGTTTCTGGTTCTTCCAGATGACCTTCACTAGTGGCACTTCTTTAATCCTTAGTCTCTTAACTTCTCTGTCCACTATCTGTGTAGGTCTGCTCTCGTAGCTAAGATCCTCTTGGATCTGCACTGTCTGAGGCTGAATCAATTGACTAGGGTCGTGAATACACTTCTTTAGCATAGAGACATGAAATACATTATGTATTGCTGACATGTCCTGTGGTATGTCCAGCTTGTAAGCTACTTTTCCAATCCTTTCTGTGATCAGGTAAAGTCCTACATAACGAGGACTTAATTTGCCCTTCTTGCCAAATTTCATCACTCCCTTCATTGGAGCAACCTTGAAAAAGACTGAATCCCCTACTTGGAATTCAAGTGGCCTACGACATGTGTCAGCATAACTCTTCTGTCTACTCTGGGCAGTCTCAATTCTCTGTCTGATCTTCTGAATAGCCTGAGTAGTCTCATCTATCAGCTCTGTCTGAATGCCCAGCTCTACTTCCATTTCTTTTCTCTCACCTGCTTCTTGCCAGCAAATAGGTGATCTGCACTTTTTGCCATACAACGCCTCGTATGGTGCCATCCTGATGGTGGCCTGATAGCTGTTGTTGTAGGCAAATTCAGCTAAGCACAGATACTTGCACTAACTTCCCTTGAAATCTAGTGCACAAGCTCTGAGCATATCTTCTAAAATCTGATTTACTCGCTCTATCTATCCATCAGTCTGAGGATGGAAAGCTGTGCTGAACTTGAATTTGGTGCCTAGTGCATTCTGAACACACTCCCAAAAGTGAGAGGTGAAGCGCCCATCTCTATCAGAAACGATAGATTTAGAAACTCCGTGAAGTCTGATCACCTCTTTAACATATAGCTGTGCTAACTGCTCTATAGAGTGAGATACCTTGATGGCTAGAATATGGGCAGACTTGGTCAATCTGTCCACTATTATCCATATAGCGTCATATCCATTTGTAGTTCTTGGAAGACCTGTTATGAAGTTCATGGATATGTCTTCCCACTTCCACTCTGGTATTGGAAGAGGTTGTAGAACTCCTCCTGGTCTCTGGTGTTCTGCTTTGACCCTCTGACATGTCAGGCAGGTACTGATATATTTAGTTACATCTCTTTTGAGTCTAGACCACCAGAACCTCTGTTTCACATCCTGGTACATCTTGGTAGAACTAGGATCCATGGAGTAAGGTGTACGATGAGCTTCTTCTAGAATCTTCCTCCTTAATTCCTCATCATTGGCAACACAAAGACGGTTCCCCTGATAAAGAATTCCACTGTCTGATACTCGAAACTTTGTATCTTCTTTTTGTATCCCCTGCTTGATCTTCTGGATGTCTGGATCTTCAATTTGATTTCTCTGTATATCCTCGAGCAGGGTTGACTCTAAGGTCAATGCAGAGAGTTTCCCATAAATAATTTCCATACCAAAATCTGACAACTCCTTCTGCAGTGGTAGGGCTAATGATGACAAAGACATCAGGGATGCACTGGATTTTCTGCTTAGTGCATCTGCGACTTTGTTAACTTTGCCTGGGTGGTAGAGGATTTCACAATCATAGTCTTTGACCAACTCTAGCCACCTACGTTGTCTCATGTTTAAGTCCTTCTGAGTGAAGAAGTACTTAAGACTCTGATGGTCTGTGAAGATTCTGCACTGAACTCCATACAAGTGGTGTCGCCAGAGTTTCAGTGCAAAGACCACTGTTGCCAGCTCAAGATCATGAGTGGGGTAGTTCTTCTCATAGTCTTTGAGTTGTCTGGAAGCATAACCTATAACTTTTCCTTCTTGCATGAGAACAGCTCCTAGGCCCATCTTGGAAGCATCATTGTAGATGTCAAAACTCTTGTCACTTTCTGGGGCTGTCAGAATGGAAGCACTGGTCAGTCTCTTCTTGAGCTCTTGGAAACTCTGCTCGCATTTATCTGACCATTTAAACTTCTTGTTCTTCCTGGTTAAGGCCGTTAGTGGAGAAGCTATCCTGGAAAAGTCCTCCATGAATTTCTTGTAGTACCTAGCTAAAGCAAGGAAGCTTCTGATCTCCCTGGCGTTCTTGGGTCTGCTCCAGTTGTTGATCGCTTCTATTTTGGCTGGATCCACTTGGATGCCTTCTCTAGAAATAATGTGGCCTAGAAACGCCACCTAATTTAATCAGAACTCGCACTTCAAGAATTTGGCATAAAGTTGTTTCTGCTGTAGGGTCTGCAGGACTATTCTCAAGTACGTGGCATGCTCCTCTGGGGTTCTCGAATAGACTAGAATGTCGTCGATGAACACGATGACAAATTTGTCAAGGTATTCTCTGAACACTCTGTTCATCAAGTCCCTGAAGACTGCAGGTGCATTAGTCACACCAAAAGGCATGACTGCAACTCATAGTGTCTGTATTTGGTCCTGAAAGCTGTTCTGGGTATATCACTTTCCTTCACTTTCAACTGATGGTACCCAGAGCGCAGGTCTATCTTGGAGAACACTGTTGCCCCTTTCAATTGATCAAATAAGTCGTCAATTCTGGGAAATGGGTACTTGTTCTTGATTGCCACTTGATTCAGAACCCTATAATCTATGCACATCCGCATAGATCCATCCTTCTTCTTGACGAACAACACCGGAGCTCCCCATGGTGAATGACTAGGGCGGATGAAACCCTTGTCAAACAGCTTCTGGAGTTGTTCTTGTAACTCTTTCAGCTCTACTAGAAACATTCGGTACAGAGCTTTTGAAATTGGACCAGTACCAAGAACCAATTCAATTTCAAACTCCACTACTCTGTTAGGAGGTAGTTCAGGTAGCTCTTCTGGAAATACCTCTAGATACTCGCAGACCCGAACATCTTCTTACTTGAGTCTTTCTTGTTCTTCTGTATTCACAATGTACGTAAGAAAACCAGTACATCCTTTAACTAACATCTGGTGAGCTGTTAGGGAGGAGAGAAATTTCTGGGTCTTCCTCTTTGGTACTCCCATGAACTCAAAAGATGGTTCACCTTCTGAATTCTATAAACTCTTCATAATGCTTATTGGTGATCTGTTGGCGGAAGAATTCTTCATGAAACTCTATCTCGGAGTCAGTCCAGCTCATCTGATTGACTACACTCTTGCTCTTAACTCTCTCTCCCACCACATACGAGCATTTCCTGATAGGCAGAAGGAGGCACACTTGGCCTTCTCGACTTCTGGCCAGTCAAGTAACTCCATGGTGCTCTCCAGTGTCTTGAACCAAGCCTGAGCATCCCAGGGCTCAGTCGTGCCTGAGAAACTTTCTAGCTTCAGCTTCAGCCACTGTATCAGGTATGCTTCTTGTCTTCTAGGTGTTGTGGCGACTTCCAGGGTGGCTGGTGGAACTTCAGTCACCACTAGAGTCTCCACATTGATGGTTGGAGGAGTGGGAGGAACTGGCTGCTGATTGGCCATCAGATTGGCAATCACTTGTTGCTGCTCTACTACTTGTCTCTGGAGTTGGGCAACAACTTCAGAGAGATTGTGCTCAGTTGATCTAAGGTCTTCATTCTCCTGATCTTGGTTCTCAGTACGAACAGTACGAGGACGTCCTTTTCTTGAGATCTAATTATGCAAAAAAAAAAGACTTGGTATCTTCTCTATCCTTTCTAAACATACTTATATGAATAAAAGAGAAACAAACTTCTATCTTACTAAAGCGCATAAATATAAGCGATTACTCCATACTGCAAATAATAAAGAAAGCATAAAAAGATTAAAAAAAAAAACTTAAATACTTTCTTACTTGAAGACGGTAAGGCTGATGTTGATGTGTGTGTGATGCTGGAGAATGGGATCTGCTTTGATACCAACTGTAACGACCACCCTTCTTATCTATACTACTACTCTCTAAGGACGACCGTTACTTATCTATTACTCTACTTAATCGGTATGATCGAAACCACGAGGAGTCTCTACCGAAAATTTTCGGCAAAGTCTCCCCTGTACCGGTGACCATAAACTGAGATACATAAATATATACTTCAGCCACAGGCAGCTGGAACATGTATCAAACACTCATGCAGTTTAATAAGTGTCAAACACTAAAATAACTACTTATTACACAGAGACTCATCACAGCATGCAATCTAAGACACGAATAAACTCAATAAAACAAGAAATAAAAATACAATCTCAAATGACATAAACCACAAAGTACAACTCAACTATTTCTTATCCACTAAACATGAACACTCGAAACTTCCCAGATCTCTCCATAGTCCTGGCATCACACACCCCTCATCACGTATCCTCCTTGTCGCCTTCCTCTTTATACTTTAGCTTTTCCTTTATCTTCGGTAGGAGGAAAAATAAATCTATAAGCGAAACGCTTAGTAAGTACTAAATTATCTCACAAAAACTTGAAAGTGCATAAAATACAAAGGATGCTAAAACTGAAATGCTAAAAAGAAAAGCTACACATGCTCATCTAATAGCAAAGCACTAAAACAATCTGCATACTCATGATATACAAGAATAAATCTACATGCTGGAAATAAATCTAATCATGCTCAATAAACTCATAAGGAAAGCAAATGAAAACCAATACTGTATGCTTAGAATTATAAGAGTTAAACTTTGCTAGTTCTAAACATAGGTGATACTTGTTTCATTTACCTATAGCCTTATACTTGAAATTAATATTTAACTTTCTTCTTCTCTTTCTTGGGCCCAGGCTTAGTACCAAATGCGCGCTCTCTAATAGAGACTGGGGTAGCGAGTCTCCAGTCCTATGAGGGTAAAGACCTTGGTCTCACCAGGGCCAAGACCTTGGAATTGGTCACCTGGATTTGTTTAACGACAACCTTGGAAGTCGGGTACTAGCCTCTTACTTTAAATTACTTGTTATCTTTTCTAACTAGACCTTGGTCTTTTCTCTACTCATAACTTCTCATAATCCCCTAAGAGAGCTTACTAGAACACTGTAAGTATATCTAACAAATAGGGAATTGCAACTAATTGAACATGCTATAAAAACAAAGCAAAGGAAAGCAAATCTGACTTCTTTAAGCATGCTACAATAAACATGTAACGCCCGAAAAATTCTCAAAATTATATTAGAAATCTTCTATGATTTTTCTATAATTTTAGGATATTTTTACAGAATTTTTAGAGTAGCGGAAGTAGCAAAAATAAATAGAAACGTAAAATGACTTAAGCGGGAATCGAACCCGGGACCTATCGGGTCCGGTAACCTTTAGATAGCTTTAGTAACCAAGTGAACCCAGCAGGGCCGTGCTGAAAGGAAAGGGGAATAATTATATTTATATTTGAGTTGGGCCGGATTACCCACTTAATATAAATAGGGAATTTAAGTGAGGAATTGTTATTTTTCTTAAACGAGAAAGCTTTTCCCTCAAACCTCACCCACCGACCCTCTCTCTTTCTCCCTCATCTCTCGGCGCCAACCTCAAGGAGACCTAGGGTTCCATCTTGAGGAGCGTAGGAGTACCTCCCGGCGATATCAAGGATACGAGGGCGCTCCTCTCCGTGAGAAGAACGCATAGACACAAGGAGATCGCCGAAGGGATCTTCTCCACCAGAAAACTAGCGACTAGAATCGTAAGAAATCTAGCGCAGGAGGTAAGAAACCCCTCACCTGCAGTATAAGTAGCTCTTTCGAGGTTTTTACGCATTAGTTTAGTCGTATGCAGAATTTTGACATGTAGGGTGTGAACTAGTGCACACCATATGTTTGATAAAATGTGTAGCTCAGTTAAATGCTACCACGGGCATTTTAATAGCTTAGCTAAATGCAATAAAAGCATTTATTCAGTACATGCAGTTTTATTACAGCTTATATGGGACTACGGTCCAATGGGTGGGCTCCCACAGTCGCCTCTAGATTCAGATAACCTAGAAATAGCAAGATAAGAAAAATTCAGTTATAACCAGTATTTTATTTTCAGCAGTGACACTGTACTGGACTAGATGTCCATTGGGTTGGGCTCCCATAGTCGTCCCTAGGTGTAGATAACCTAGTAACCCTACTAGATTTGGGATTTGCTACCTCGGGTCTAGTTAGGGATGCGCGCACAGCAAGTACAGTTGTCGGGCCAATCAGCAGCATGATTAGTATTTTGATCTATTATTATAAATAGTTTTTCAAAATTTCACAATCAGTTATGTGAACATGATTTAAATTCAGTATTAGCTTAGTTCAATTCAGCTCAGTGTTATATCAGTTTAGTTTCTTTCCATTGATACATGTGATAGTTTCATGCTTAGCTCTTGATGTTCCATGACTAGTTTTGATGTCATGTTTTAGCGTACATGACTAATAACTTCAGTATTTATATTCAACATGTCAGCATGTATTTCAAATAGCATGTTTTAAAAGCATGATTCCATCGTATGCATGTTTTGTGAGGTAGATGGTTTCTTACTAAGCGAAAGCTTACAGATACTTCTTTTCCTTATACTGCAGATAAGGGTAAAGGAAAGATGGACTAGCGGAGGCTGGAGGGCAATGCAATGAAGATGTGTGTGGAATAAGGAACTTGGAATAAAGATGCCTGGAAACTAGCGAACTTGAAACTTAGCATTTCTAATTTTAGTTACTTCTCTACCTTTTAGACTGTTTGTGTAGTATGCATTCAGTTTGATATTAGATAGCACTCCAAGAGTAATGTCATGCCTAGTAGTTTTATCTCATGCTTATAGATTTGATGTATGTGATTTAGGCACGAATCAGTGCTGAAATCAGAGCTCAGCTGCGAAATCAGAAATCGCCAATCGATCAGCCGATCGATTGGAGGCTTCCCAATCGATCGGTTGATCGATTGGGTAGCTGTTATACGCAAACAGAAGGTCTCAGGATCGATTAGCCGATCGATTGATTCAGTTCAATCAAACAGCCGATCGATCGGGCCTGATTCTAGTGAACAGAACCTTGCTGAATCGATCCTCCGTTCGATTGGTAAGTCTGGATCGATCAGTCGATCGATCCAGAAATTCCTTCGTGCACAGTAGCGTGCTGAATCTATCACTGGATCGATCAACAAGTCTGGATCTATCAACTGATCGATCCAAACAATGTTTTCGTATACAGTAGCCACCTAAATCGATCAGTGGATCGGTCAGGCCATTCCAATCGATCCACTGATCGATTGGGAGGCCTGATATTAGCTACAAACCCCTATTTAGAATCCTTGACCATAGGGGATGTAATAGATGACATGTATATCTTAGATTACACCCCTTAGCATATGTTCGATAATAAAATTCCGAATTTATAATAGCAGTTAACAAAGATTTAAATTGGTACAGCTTTCCGCACCTAGACTTAGTGATGGTCATGGATATAGCTTAGCACAGCATAATGTGACGGTCCGGCCTCGCAGCCTAGTCAGTAGGAGGCGGGTCGTTACAGAGTGGTATCAGAGCAAAAGTTCCATACTTCCTACACACACACATCAGCATTTAACCTGCAGCTTCCAAGTAAGGAAACGTCTCTCACTTTATTATATTCTTTCTTTTATGTTTATAGATACTGAGCATGTTAATTGATGATAGTACCTAACATGATAGTAGTAGTAGTTATATAAACATTATTGCCTTAGTCATGTATGTCCTCTATCTCTTTAGAAAATGGTACGAGGACGCCCAACTAGAAAGACACCAGCTACTAAGCCCCAGCATGAGGCAGGAAACTCAGTGCCTCCCCCAGACCTTACCGCAGTAGTGGCTCAATTACAGAAGCAGCTAGCTGAACAACAACAAGAGATAGCCACCTTAAGGGCTAGTCAGCAGAACACTCCCACCGTCACTCCGGAACCTAACCTGGCAACCCCAGCAGTAATAGCGGTTCCACCAGTCCAACCTACAGCACCAGTAGCCCCAGCAGCAGGGGCAAGGAGGGAAGCTTATCTGATCCAGTGGTAGAAAATTAAGCCAGAGAATTTCTCAGACACCAGTGAACCATGGGATGCTCAAGCCTGGTTCAAAACACTGGAAAGTACGATGGAGCTTCTGGACTGGCCAGAGCATGAGAAAGTGAAATGCGCCTCTTTTTGCCTATCAGGGGACGCACGTATGTGGTGGGAGAGGATTAAAGTGAAGCGCCCAGTGAACCAGATGACATGGGCTGACTTCGAGAGAGAATTCTTTGAAGAGTTCTTTCACATGCGGGTTACAAACCGCCACTACGACGAGTTCACTGAATTTCGTCAGGGCAACCTTTCAGTGGAGGAAGCCATGAAGAAATTCAACAGATTGGCTCGTCTATGCCCTGAGTTAGTCAGCACTGAAAAAGAACGAGTCCGGTTGATGCTCAAGATGCTAAGACCAAAAATAGCAATGAACGTGACCAGCGGCGTCCACAGGCCGCAAACCACTGAAGAACTAGTGAGCAGTGCTTTGACCATCGAGCACTACCAGAACAATATCAAACAGCAGAAGCAAGTCCTCTCAGAGTCCAAAGGTCAGGGAGGCTCAGGTACTCAGAAACACCAGGGCCACAGCTCCCATGGCTCTAACTGGAAAGGGAACTCCAGCAACAAACGCAAACCAGGGAGTTACCCAAAAGGGGGACCGGCTAGTAAACAGCCCAGCTATCCCAAGTGTTCCACTTGTGGAAAATTTCACCCAGGAGTTTGTCGCAAGGGCACTCGAGGATGTTTCGAATGTGGTCAGGAAGGGCATATGGCTAAACAATGCCCAAACAAGACCAGTTTTCCGCCACCACATCCGATTCAGTATGAAGTCAAGCCAGCACAGTTGCACCAGATACAGGCGGCTTTAAATGGTCCACACATTAGCCAGGGCAGATTAGAAGCCCCCTCAGCCACGACGAATGCGAGGATCTACTCACTCACCAGAGAGGACGTAGTGAATGCCTCGACAGTTGTTACAGGTCAGATTAGTATTTTACAGCAAAGTGCAACTGTCTTATTCGATACTGGGGCAACCCATTCTTATATATCCAGGGCATTCACCGAAAAGTTAGTAGTACCCCCAGAGGTATTCAGTGGTCAGTTTCTGACAACCCTACCTTCGGGAGAAATTATGGCATCTATGCACTGGCTTAGAGCAGTGCCAGTCATTATAGCAGACAGAGAGCTGTTTGGCGATCTGATAGTGCTAGATATGGCTAACTACGATGTCATCATGGGAATGGACTTCCTGATCAAGTACGATGCTTCTATAGAGTGCCGTAAACAGAAAGTTATATTCCAACCTGAAGCAGGAGTACAATTTGAGTACAGTGGAGAATCAAAGAGAAGAGTTAAGAAATTTCTCTCAGCTCTGAAAGCACAGAAATTTCTAGATTCAGGGTGTACGGGATTTTTAACGCATGTAGTCAATACCAGTCAGGACAAGGACCAAAAGCTAGAAGGGGTCCGAGTTGTATGTGACTACCCAGCAGTCTTCCCTGAAGAGTTACCAGGCTTAGCACCAGACAGGGAGATAGAATTTGAGATAGAACTCATTCTCAATACAAATCCCATCTCCAAAGCACCCTATCGCATGGCTCCGGCCGAACTGAAGGAACTTCATGAGCAATTGCAGGAGCTGCTTGACAAGGGCTTCATACGTCCGAGTCACTCACCCTGGGGAGCGCCTGTATTGTTCGTGAAGAAGAAGGACGGGAGCATGCGCTTGTGTATAGATTACAGAGCACTAAACCAAGTCACGTTTAAGAACAGGTATCCTCTTCCCAGAATAGATGACCTGTTTGATCAGCTAAAGGGAGCAGCAGTGTTCTCTAAGATAGATCTCAGATCGGGATATCACCAGGTTAAAGTCAAAGAAGGTGATATACCCAAGACGACTTTCAGGACCAGATACGGACACTATGAGTTCGTAGTCATGCCCTTTGGCGTGACAAATGCTCCAGCTACTTTCATGGACCTCATGAATAGGGTATTCAGAGAATACTTAGATAAGTTTGTTATCATATTCATCGATGACATTCTTATCTATTCAGGAACTCAGGAAGAACACGCAGAACACCTGAGAATAGTATTGCAGACCCTTCAGCAGAACCAGCTGTACGCCAAGTTCACGAAATGTGAATTTTGGTTAGATCAGGTGTCCTTCCTGGGTCACATCATCTCAAAAGATGGTATCATGGTAGATCCCCGTAAGATAGAAGCTGTGAGTAATTGGAAAAGACCCAAGAACGCCAGTGAAATCAGAAGCTTTCTGGGATTAGCAGGTTATTACAGAAAATTTGTAGAGGACTTCTCCAGAATAGCCTCCCCACTGACAGTTCTCACCAGGAAGAATAGAAAATTTCAGTGGACAGAGGACTGTGAAAACAGCTTCAGTGAGCTAAAGAGGAGATTGACCAGTGCTCCGATTTTGACTCTACCAGAAAACACAGACAACTTTGATATTTATAGTGACGCCTCTAAATTGGGACTAGGAGCAGGACTGATGCAGGATGGTAAGGTGATCGCCTATGCCTCCCGACAACTCAAAGACTATGAGAGGAACTATCCTACTCATGATCTTGAGCTAGCAGTTATGTTCGCCCTCAAAATTTGGAGACATTACTTGTATGGAGCTCAGTGTAGAGCGTATACAGATCATCAGAGTTTGAAGTACTTCTTCACTCAGAAGGATCTAAATATGCGACAGCGCAGGTGGCTAGAACTGGTTAAGGACTACGATATAGATATCCTCTACCACCCAGGAAAAACTAATAAGGTAGCAGACGCACTTAACAGAAAGTCCAGTGCTACCTTACTATCCCTAGTAGCCATGTCACCACCCCTACAAAAGGAGATCACAGATTTCAGTCTCGAACTTATAGTGGGGCAGCTCTCTACTATGACATTAGCATCTATCCTGCTTGGTGACATCCAGACAGCTCAAGAACAGGATCCTGAAATTCAGAAAATCAAGCAAGGGATAGCAGAACCATAAAGTGGAGAGTTCAGAATAACTGATAGTGGGGCAGTATATTTCGGTGACAGACTTTGTATTCCAGATCAGGAGAAACTACGGAGAAAGATCCTAGACAAGGCACACAGGACTCCTTATGCGATGCATCCTAGTTCTACCAAAATGTATCAAGACTTAAGAAAACGTTTTTGGTGGCCTGGGATGAAAAGAGACATCGCTAGATATGTCAGCACCTGTCTGACCTGCCAAAGGCTCAAGGCAGAACACCAGAGACCAGGAGGAGTTCTGCAGCCTATTCAGATCCCAGAATGGAAGTGGGAGGATATTTCCATGGACTTCATAGTGGGACTACCAAGAACCACAAATGGTTTTGACGCCATCTGGGTAATAGTAGATAGATTAACTAAATTAGCCCACTTCTTAGCTATCAGGATATCCTATTCCATGGAGCAGCTAGCTCAGTTGTATCTCAAGGAGATCGTTAGACTACATGGAGTCCCATGAACCATTATTTCAGACAGAGACAGTAGGTTCACGTCACACTTCTGGGAGTGTGTACAGTCAGCATTGGGCACTAAGTTACAATTTAGCACAGCTTTCCATCCTCAGACAGTGGTCAGACGGAGCGAATAAATCAGGTACTCGAAGATATGCTCCGAGCTTGTGCCCTAAACTTCAAGGGAAGTTGGTGCAAATATCTGAGTTTAACAGAATTTGCATACAACAACAGCTATCAGGCCACTATCGGTATGGCACCTTATGAGGCTCTCTACGGGCGAAGGTGTAGATCTCCAATCTGCTGGTATGAGAGTGGTGAACAGAAGGAACTAGAACTTCAGAAAGATCTAGTAGCAGATACCACAGCAGCTATACAGCAGATCCGCTAGAGAATAGAGACAGCTCAGAGCCGCCAGAAAATCTATGCTGATACACGACGCAGACCTTTAGAGTTTTTAGTTGGGGATACAGTATTCCTCAGAGTAGCTCCCATGAAGGGAGTAATGCGTTTTGGGAAGAAGGGCAAATTGAGTCCCAGATATGTGGGACCATACCTTATCACCAGAAGAGTTGGCAAGGTAGCATATGAGCTAGAGCTACCCCAAGAGATGTCAGCTATCCATAATGTATTTCATGTCTCTATGCTGAAGAAGCATATCCCAGATGCCACCCAGGTGATTGAGCCCCAGGCGGTACAAGTCTGCGAAGACCTCAGCTATGACAGTCGGTCTATTCAGATAATAGATCGAGCAGTTAAGAAATTGCAGAACAAGGAAGTACCATTAGTAAAAGTTATTTGACACAGTCACACAGTAGAAGAGGCAACTTGGGAGACAGAAGCCAGTATGAGACAGAAGTACCCAAAGTTGTTCTAAATTCGAGGATGAACTTTTTATAAGGTATGGGGGATTGTAACGCCCGAAAAATTCTCAAAATTATATTAGAAATCTTCTATGATTTTTATGGAATTTTAGGATATTTTTACAGAATTTTTAGAGTAGCGGAAGTAGCAAAAATAAATAGAAACGTAAAATGGCTTAAGCGGGAATCGAACCCGGGACCTATCGGGTCCGGTAACCTTTAGATAGCTTTAGTAATCAAGTGAACCCAACAAGGCCGTGCTGAAAGGAAAGGGGAACAATTATATTTATATTTGAGTTGGGTCGGATTACCCACTTAATATAAATAGGGAATTTAAGTGAAGAATTGTTATTTTTCTTAAACGAGAAAGTTTTTCCCTCAAACCTCACCCGCCGACCCTCTCTCTTTCTCCCTCATCTCTCGGCGCCAACCTCAAGGAGACCTAGGGTTCCATCTTGAGGAGCGTAGGAGTACCTCCCGGCGATATCAAGGATACGAGGGCGCTCCTCTCCGTGAGAAGAACGCATAGACGCAAGGAGATCGCCGAAGGGATCTTCTCCACCAGAAAACTAGCGACTAGAATCGTAAGAAATCTAGCGCAGGAGGTAAGAAACCCCTCATCTGCAGTATAAGTAGCTCTTTTGAGATTTTTACGCATTAGTTTAGTCGTATGCAGAATTTTTACATGTAGGGTGTGAACTAGTGCACACCATATGTTTGATAAAATGTGTAGCTCAGTTAAATGCTACCACGGGCATTTTAATAGCTTAGCTAAATGCAATAAAAGCATTTATTCAGTACATGCAGTTTTATTACAGCTTATATGGGACTACGGTCCAATGGGTGGGCTCCCACAGTCGCCTCTAGGTTCAGATAACCTAGCTCTAGGTTCAGATAACCTAGAAATAGCAAGATAAGAAAAATTCAGTTATAACCAGTATTTTATTTTCAACAGTGGCACTGTACTGGACTAGATGTCCATTGGGTTGGGCTCTCATAGTCGTCCCTAGGTTTAGATAACCTAGTAACCCTACTAGATTTGGGATTTGCTACCTCGGGTCTAGTTAGGGATGCGCGCACAGCAAGTACAGTTGTCGGGCCCATCAGCAGCATGATTAGTATTTTGATCTATTATTATAAATAGTTTTTCAAAATTTCACAATCAGTTATGTGAACATGATTTAAATTCAGTATTAGCTTAGTTCAGTTCAGCTCAGTGTTATATCAATTTAGTTTCTTTCCATTGATACATGTGATAGTTTCATGCTTAGCTCTTGATGTTCCATGACTAGTTTTGATGCTATGTTTTAGCGTACATGGCTAATAACTTCAGTATTTATATTCAGTATGTCAGCATGTATTTCAAATAGCATGTTTTAAAAGCATGATTCCATCGTATGCATGTTTTGTGAGGTAGATGGTTTCTTACTAAGCAAAAGCTTACAGATACTTCTTTTCCTTATACTGCAGATAAGGGTAAAAGAAAGATGGACTAGCGGAAGCTGGAGGGCAATGCAATGAAGATGTGTGTGGAATAAGGAACTTGGAATAAAGATGCCTGGAAACTAGCGAACTTGAAACTTAGCATTTCTAATTTTAGTTACTTCTCTACCTTTTAGACTGTTTGTGTAGTATGTATTCAGTTTGATATTAGATAACACTCCAAGAGTAATGTCATGCCTAGTAGTTTTATCTCATGCTTATAGAGTTGATGTATGTGATTTAGGAACGAATCAGTGCTGAAATCGGAGCTCGGCTGCGAAATCAGACCAACTTCCCAATCGATCGGTTGATCGATTGGGTAGCTGTTATACGCAAACAGAAGGTCTCAGGATCGATTAGCAGATCGATTGATTCAGTTCAATCGAACAGCCGATCGATCGAGCCTGATTCCAGTGAACAGAACCTTGCTGAATCGATCCTCCGATCGATTGGTAAGTCTGGATCGATCAGCCGATCGATCCAGAAATTCCTTCGTGCACAGTAGCGTGCTGAATCGATCACTGGATCGATCAACAAGTCTGGATCGATCAACTGATCGATCCAAACAAAGTTTTCGTATACAGTAGCCACCTGAATCGATCAGTGGATCGATCAGGTCATTCCAATCGATCCACTGATCGATTGGGAGGCCTGATATCAGCTACAAACCCCTATTTAAATTCCTTGACCATAGGGGATGTAATAGATGACATGTATATCTTAGATTACACCCCTTAGCATATGTCCGATAATAAAATTCCGAATTTAGTAGCAGTTAACAAAGATTTAAATTGGTACAGCTTTCCGCACCTAGACTTAGTGATGGTCATGGATATAGCTTAGCACAGCATAATGTGATGGTCCGGCCTCGCAGCCTAGTCAGTAGGAGGCGGGTCGTTACAAAACATAAATCAAAGGAAAGCAAATCTGGACTCTCTAAGCATTCTACAATAAACATAAATCAAAGGAAAGCAAATCTGAACTCTCTAAGCATGCTACAATAAACATAAATCTAAGGAAAGTAAATCTGAACTCTCTAAGCATGCTACAATAGACATAAATCTAAGAGAACTGCTCATGCTCGGCTAAGGAAAAATGAACACAAACCATGCTCAGCTAAAGATAAATGACAACAAAACAAAGGAATCGATGTTGCACAGCCAAAGGGTCAGCTGGTTATACCTGTCGAACTAACAGGGAAATTAAAACAACCTAGGATGCATAGTAGGGGAAATATCTAAATCTACAATACTTAGAAAGAATCAGTTCATGTCCAAGAAAACCAAGAAACTAACACTACATGCTTTAAATAAAGGCTGTTCTTGCCTTTTTGAGTAGCAAGGAAAATGCTAAATCCATTCTAACTAAATAAAGGGATGTTCTTGGATAAAGAACTACTCATGCTTATTTAAGAAACTTTCCTGCTTAAAACAAAGCTGTGAAATTCTGAAACTGAATTGCATGTTGAAATGCAAAGGAAACTAAGCAACTGAAATGCAAAGAAACCAACACTGGAATGCTAGATAAGGTAGCAAAATAAGCTAACTCCGAATTGTTATAACAAGGTTGTTCATGCTAACCAAGGAAAACAAGGAACTCAGAACTGAAATGCTGGAAATTAGGACTGATCGGCCTTATTGAGTTAGCACAGGAAGGTCCAAACAGTAAGCTCGAGGAGAGCTGTTCATATTCAAGAATAACACCAAAAACTAATATTGCCACTTAGATAACCTGCTGATCATGCCTACTAATTAACCAGGATTACCTAAACTTGAAATGCTAAAGATCAAGGGTTGTTTATGCCCATCTGCACGGCCCAAAAGAAAGCAAACTTGCTGGAATTTATGGGCAGTAGGTAGATATGCAAGGATACAACACTGAAGTGCTACAGACATGCTTAAAACATGAACTACATGCTAGAATTAGAGGGTTGTTCGTGGTTACAGAAATGCAAATAAAACTAGGAAAATACACCTAACTTTACCAGTCATAAGAATCCAGAACTATACAAGATATAGAAGAACATGATAGCATAGCAAGAACAAAATTTGAACCTTACCAGCTTCATTAATCCGAACAATACAAGGCTACATAGACTAAACTAAGGCACTTCCATAATTGCAAACATGCAGCGTTCATATTAATTGGTGCAAGGAAACAAACCAATCTTAGCAATTCGGCTAGATAATCAGAGCATAGAAAGAAAAGCCCTAGCATATAAATCCACTCGGCACAGCAAAATCTGAAAGCAAGGAAACAGAAAACCCTAAATTCGGAGCAACTCCTACCACAAGTGAGTAGTACTTACCCTTGTTCTTGCACTTACAGCCGACAGAATGGTCTAGGGTTCGGAGGAGGTGAAAATCTCAACGATCCCTTCCTGTCCACGTGCCCTCCTCGACGGGATGACCTTGCTTCTTTGCTGTCGTCGCCCAAGAGGAGGAGCCCTAACCTTGGTTGTGCCTTCGCCCGAGAAGAATCGCTCGAAGAAGGGAAACGACGCCGTAGCGGGAGGAAGAAAGGGAAAACGGGATTTAGGGTTCGCGTCGAGCATAGGAAAAGTATTAAATCCTTATACTTAGGGTTTTTTATTACTTACTATACCTTAAATATTTGTCGCTCTTTCCTTATTCAACAACAGTCGCGTGAACACTTGGTTGGCTGCGTTCTACTTAAAGCTCGGCTCATGGGTTCAAATCTCGACTGCAACCCTTTTCTTCCTATTATTTCATGTTATTAACTTCTACTACTTATATAAATTTTGTTCTCTATATGTTAACAAAAAGGTCGCGGAACAGTTGGCTCGTTGGATTTGGTTAAGGTCGGGTTCGGTCCGAGGTCCACGGTTCGAATCTCGGCTTCAACATTATTTTTGTCGAACCTTCTTTCATTTAGTAAAAATACCAAACGACCTCCAAAAATTAGATAAAAATACTCTAAAAATATCTAGAATATTTTAAAAGTATTTTCAAATATTTTTAAGGACATTTAGAACTCGAAATAGGGAAAGTTGGGTCGTTATAGTTAAACTCCAGAGTTGAACGGTGATTATAAATATCCGTCCGGAAGACCATCGTGCGGCGACGTTAAACCCCAAAGTCGAAGCAATGACTATAAAAATCCCACCTTGAAGACCGTCGAGCGGCGACGTTAAATCCCAGAGTCGAACGGCGACTATAAATATTCACCCGGAAGATCGTCGAGTGACGATGTTAAAACCTAAAGTCGAGCGGCGACTATAAACCCCGGAGGTATGCTCCTAGCAAATATTTCAATAATAATAGTACGGGCGCCACAACCGATCGGAGCTATACAATCAAATACATAGGACACAGATGACATATGAAGGAAAAAACGCAAAAGGATCATTGATAATAGGTCACTGCCGAACGACAGGAGTACATTCAAAACCTTACAAAAATATTCTCTAACTGACCCCTCGCTCACTCGATTTACTCGAAGGCCTCGTCAGGAATGGATTATAGGAGCTGGACGCGGTTCACGTCTTTATCAGACAAGGCCTCGGAGACATGGTCGTTCGCCTTCAGTTGGCCGGGCATAGCATCAATCGCCAGTTCAAACGAGTGAACGATCCGATCGGTCGTTTTCTCCAAGAATTGGTCCGAGCGGAGGTATCGTTGCTTCAGGGCTGCGAAGCGACCTAGCTCGGCCTCTTGATAGGTAGTCAAAGCAGAACGGGAGGCCGCCAACTCCTCTTCAAGGTGCTTCACTTGGCCCTGCAGCTCTGCCTCCTTGGCTGAGCGATTCACCCGCTCGGCAGCCAAGAAGTCCTCGGCCTTCTTCAGATCCTCGGCCAGCTGACGAGCCTCTTTGTTTTTTACCTCCAGATCGGTGATGGCCCATCGTTTCCTTGTGGAAGCCAGATTGAGTTTCCGGTCGTAAGTCTTCAGCTGCGCCTCGATCTGGCCTAGCCTACTGGCCTGCTCGGCCGATTTTTGCTGCTCCGCCGCAAGGAGTTTTTGAGCCCTCTCCAGCTCAGCCTTCAGTCGGGCGGCCGGTGGTCCTTGGGAGGAGGAGGCTTCTCCGGAAATTTTGAGCCTTTTCAGTTCATCTTCCACTTGGGCCAGCCGCTGGCACATGGCGATATTCTCCACCTAGAACTGCAAGCAAAGATTAGTGCCGAGCGGAGGTAACTTATGAATTGATTTACAAATACTCACTCCAGTGGACATCTCCAGATGGCTGTCAACCAGCGCGCCCGGAGGTTTCATGGCTGTGCACGCCCTCGCCTCCTCCCAGATACGGGCGAGCTGACCCCGAATGTAGACCTGATGCTGAGGAGAGCTGGGTTGGTCGCTTGGAGCAAGAAGGTCCTCAGTCGAAAGGCGAAGGGTGACAGTGATGGATCGTTTCTCGCCCGACGTCGATTGAGCGGAAGTAGACGGGCCGGAGGCTTGGGCAGAAGGGACCAGAAGAATGGCTGATCGGGTTATCCTCCGCCCAGCCGGAGGAAGGGAGATGATTGGTTGAATGGGGAGCGACGCCTGCAGCTCGACCACGGATGGGGTCCGATCGGAGGAAGTAGCCTCCACTGCGTGGGAGCTAGAGACGGGACACCTCCCCCCGCAGAGGCTTGGACGGCCGAAGTGGTGGATCGGGAAGGCGCGTCCGTTCGGCGCCTCTTACGGGTGAGCAACACTTCATCGCACGAGGATCCCGAACCCTCAGTAGGGATGATAGGGGGCGCTTCTTGGACCGATCCAGGGTCGGACGCCCCTCCCACGTTGGGCGCCCGCTCGGCGGTCGCGTCACTTGCAGTTCTATTTTCCCTGGCTGTGCCCTCTTGCGAGCCAACCGGGGTTAAACCAAGCCGCTCCATCTCCTTAGCAACAACTGCTTCGATTTCGGCCTGCTTAGCCTTCATTATACTAGCTGCCCGAGCACGCATCATGATGTCGGCTGCAAAAGAAAAATAAAATCAGTTAGACTCAAAGGAAGAAAGTTAAAGAAATTTCATACTTAGGTTGCTCGGGAGCTTCACTCGGTTCAAACTTAGCCCGAACATGTACATCACGCCCTCTGGTAATAACTTGTGAATGTTGAACTTCAACCCAACCAACATATTAGCAGTGTGGAGGTAATCCGGGTGAGTCTTGTACCTCTTCAGCTTGGGCAGGGGTGGCAGGGCGGTCCGCCATTGAGTTTGGAAATGGGGTTGCTCGAGGAGTCTCATATAAAAAAAGTACTCCTTCCAGTGTTTATTGGAGAAGGGCATCTTGTCGAACAATACCAGGCCGATGCGAGACTGAAAGAGGTAGGTGCCCAACTCAGATTGTTTGGGGTAGTAGAAGTAGTGGAAGACCCAAGGGGTCAGTGGGATGTTGTGCACGCGGAACAGCACCACCACGCCGAACAGCAGGCAGAAGGAGTTGGGGACGAGCTGGGTGAGCGGGATTCAAAAATAGTTACAAACTTCGGTTATAAACGGATGGATGGGAAGACAAAGACCAGCCACGAACTGATCTCAGAAGAAACAAATAGCGCCGGTCGACGGGATGTGGGGCCGGTTGGGCGGTCCGGCCAGGACAATCTCGTGGTCAGAAGGGATGTCGAAGGCGTTAATAAGGGTCACCGCATTGCCCGCATCAAACCTGGTCTCCATGGTGGTATACCATAGACCAGGGGCAGGGTCGACCGACTGGGAGGAACTAGCCATGATCGGGAAACAAAAAAGACGAAGATACAAAGGAAAGGTGGCCAGAAAACACGAGACTGAAAAAGGCGATAACTGAAAAGGAGCAACAGGGAAACAACAATGGAGATGGCGAAAGAGAGCTTACACGGGGGAGGAGATCGCCGGAGCACTGAACACAGAAGAGCCGTCGAACCAGTGGACACAGAAGAATCACTAGAGGAAGATGTCGGGAACATGGAGAAAGCGCAAAGAAGGAAATGACGATGCTGAAGCTTTATAAAGATGGATGCGGCCGACCGGAGTCGTCCGATCTAGGGCGCAAGAATCAGAGCACAAATCCGGCTGTTGAATTAGAACCGCTAAATGTCACATTAGCAGCTGTCACCTCGGACGTGCAGCGGCTGAGCCGTTGACACGTGACACCTTACCACATGGTAGCATTTAATGAGCGTGGGCGCGTGCTCGGCTTTAATAGAGAGGATTTGCACATATCCCGAGGAGATTTGGGCTGCGTCAGTATTAACCGCCCGGCTCGCACCCCTCTGAGAACGAGGAAAAATATTCAAGTATAGAGGCTCGAGGCGCCGACCGGAAAAGAAAGATCAATCCTACAGAAGCCGACCGGGATACGCCTACTCTATTAACCGATCGGCCAAACGGTCACCAGACTACTTGTCCAGTCAGTCGGACTTTCAACCTCCTTCGACTAGACTTGAAGGGAAAGCATGTGATCTGGTGGTAAGGTGGGGTCCGCCCGGCAGGGGGTCAAAGTGGTTAACGCTCGGGGCAGGCGTTCGACCGGGCGACTTACCTTTCGGATCAGCAGGAAGAGCAGCCGATCTGACACTTCGATAGCTCAGTTAAACACCGAGCTTCCGACGCTCAAGAAATGTAGACGGGGCAATAGCCTATTCATCCTGCTCGGCCAAGCGAGGGATTCGCCTCTGCTCGGCATGTGAAAGAATCTCAACCTGACAAGGCGAAGTCGGACAGCAAATCATTGGCCAAGCGGACATCCAGACCGGCCCGACTTTGGGGTCGCTCGAGAGGCGCTAGCCGAGCGGCTCTTCCGCTCGGCCTGGTATAGGACAAAGGGAGCAGCTGATGATATCTTCCTAGAGACCAACGCCGCTGACAAGAAGCATGACCGACGATATGGTCAGACAGAGAATCGTACGGTGGAAACTTCCACTGTCACGTCAGGGATATGCTCTTGCTTTTAAGGCATGGCGTCGGACACGCTTTTCTAACACGTTCATTCCAGGTATGCTTTGAGGAGTGTGCACACCTCGGGGAGCGTGCACGCGCCTTTGGGGAGCCCTATATAAGGACCCCCAGACTTCGACGGAGATACGTTCAGTTTTTTACTATAGCTACAGTTCTCATTTCTTCTTGGCTCTACTCTTTTCCGCCGGAGATCTTACTTGAGCGTCGGAGGGCCATCGTTGGGGAACCCCTCCCCGGCTCGGCGTTGTGTTTGCAGGTCCACGTCGGCAGGAGATCTACATCTTCAGAGTCTTCGACCCGTCAACAGGAGCGTCATATCCTCGGCGTCCATCGACTCAATTCTCGGACATGATCACACATAATCATCCTACAATAATAATCATATGATGAAATAAATATAATAAAAATTATATTTTATCTTTGTTATATTTTTCAGAATTATATGATTAACGTTATAACATTCCCAAACTTTAACAGCCAACATAACTATTGAGCATTATTAAAATAACTCTCAAAGCCATGATGTTTAATATTTTTTTAGTTGGTATTATATATTTAATTTTTTAAACTGATTAATCATGGGATGATTGAATTTGTCTCATAAAATTTTTCATCGATTAGTAGAGTAACTTAAAGTGCACATAGAGGTCTATCTAAACGATCAATATTTTTAAGTTTATTTTTTATTGGAGGGAAAATTTCTTATAATGCACCACAACTGAGATTCAAATCTCCGAGGGCTGAGGTCTAATTCCACTTTTATAAGATGGTGAATAATTAGATGATTTATCAAATGAAACATATTTGGATTGATCATTATCATATTATCCATATCCCCTTATTGATATCCAATTGGGAATTCGTGATTACATATTTTCAACACTCATTTACTGTTTATCATTGACATTAGGAGATTTTGATAAACTTGTCAAAAGCGACCTTGTCCCTCAATCCCAAATTGATACCTCTGATCAGTATCTTGTGGTGTATAATCATTTTCACGACCTTATGCCCATGTTATATCCGTGCCATGCTGATCGTCTTGATGAATATGATGTTCACTATGAGTTTGTTGATTATTTTTATCATTTGAATTATCAATATCGTCACTTTTATCACTACCTTTATTTTCATCTCTTGATAAAACTCTTTTTTCTTTGAATTGTGTTGACTTTTCTACCATATTCTTCTTTCTTGAATAACTTTGAATGCTTGTAGATCATGATCTTCTAAAACTAGTGGTTCACTATCTTTTGTCCATTTATTTAACATGTTATCATCATGAAAATATGGTTGAGATCTATTGGGTCGTAAAAATCTTCTTTTCGACACATGGTTGACTATCTACCAGTATATAAATGTTGGTGTAATTGGTTGTACCATCGATTATCAATAATATCCTAATCTGATTGTCAAGTTCCGATAAAATTTTTTATTGTCATTGTCGCTTTGTCTATTGTTTCATAGATAATTGACATTATTGGTTTTTGATGTTCGTCAACTAATTTCAAAACTTTTATTAATGGTTCAATTGCAACACAAATGTCACGAATCCTTTTCCAAAATTTTTCATTCATAATGATGTTTGTAATTTTTTCTATTTTTTCCCCTTCTTTTACTTGTATTATTGTATGTTTACAAATCATTAGAAATGCACACTTTTTATTAAATCCGACGAATGCTGAACAATACTTTCAATGGAAATAGATTTTGTTGTAAATCGAGTTTATTTCTAGTCTCAATAATTCACCGTCATTTGCAAATGTCTTTATCAAATTTACAACTTTATCACTATTATATATAAAACTCGTTATTTACTTGATTTTCTTAACCCACTTTGTTACTTTCGTCATCTTGCCAACATCTTCTAGAATGATGTTGATAAATGTTCTACAAAAGGACACCAAAACAAATGTGATTTTTCTATGGTCAGTTTGGCACCATCAACTTTATTTGCACCTTCACTGCCTGTGATCACTTCACAACATTTTAGTCCCTGATTTTATGAATAATTTTATTAAAGAAAGATAAAATAAAATCAGCTATCTTGGTTTGGTTTTGTTGGTACAATCAAAAAAATTATGAAATATCATTTTACAATCACAGTATATCATAACATTTATAATTGGATGCTTGTACATGCTCTAACCATCACTCATTATTGTGTATCCATATTTGACTATTTTGATCTTAAAGTGCTTAAATATTCATTTATCTCATTTACCTCCTCTTGTAATTTAAAGACTGCCAAGTTTCTATGATACCTTTTATTCCAATTCTAACCTTTTATCATAGATTGATAATATTGACTATTATCTGTTACATTAAATGGATTAACATTATATATGAATTATTTTGATATTATCTTATCAACATCTTTTAATTTTTCCGATATTGTTATGTTTCGTGGGAAATATAGAAAAGTCAATACAAAGAATCAGTACTAAAAAAATCTTAAAATCATTAAATTGATAAGATATGTACATATAAATTTAAAATATTATTTATATATTGTTTATCTTGACCATAGTCTCTTCATTGACTTTTACTTTACAACTATCTTTGATGGCTTTTATTTGTTTATTTGCATTAAACTTTTACATATCTTAAAGTCTTGAATATGTTTTCATAATATTGATAATATTTTCTTAGGAGTTTTATGATGTCTCGACATTATTTGTAATATGTTGTTTTAATCTCATAATTACTTTGGTTATAACTTTTTTATAAAATTTACATCGTACTATTTTACCGTCATCATCTACTTTTTGACCACATTGGCAACTAATATCACGGTTTGATATCATTACATAAATAAATAATGATACATATTTTGACTAACTTTTAAAAAACCCACATATTAAAATATTATTTATTTATAATTAGATATTTAAGCTTATAATTGGTATTTAGATATGGTAACTCAAGAATCATGATAATGAGAAGCTGGACTACCCTAGCCTTAGGAGACTAATTAACGAAACAGAAGAACAACCCACAACCAGAGAACAACAACAGATTTATTCAACCAATACTATAATCTGTCCTTACAAACCCCACGAGATGAAGCTATGGGGTTACCAAGTTATCCTCCAGCAGTTAGAACGGAAGCAGGGCCTTCTCGACTTACAATTGAACAGAGGAATGCGCATCCACGGTTCAAAAGAGATGCGTATAATGAAATGTGGACACTTCCTTTAGCACAACAATAGGGAGGCGTAATATTTGTTATTCCGAAACAATTGGGTCTCTTCCATGATGTATTCTCAAGGTGGGGTCGGTGACCCTAAACCATGTGGCAGCCCAAGGGTTTACAAATCCCAGGGACAAGGTAGAATATATGAAAAACCTCCTGGAAGAAATTGAGAAATTGGTTTGGATACAATGGCGCATGATGTATCCAACTGAGTATGATTCTCTTATAAATACTACTGACAGAAGAAGAGGGATGCAGAATGTTCTATCTCAAATGATGAGAGTCTTTTCTTCTGAAGATCATACACAAGGATCTACAGCTATACAGGATGACACCTACAGAGACTTTGAAAAAAAGTATCTTGTGATAATGTAAGGAACATTATCCAATATATGAATGATTATCTGTGACTGGACTCCAAGATCGGAAGATTATTTACAGGACCAGAACTTTCAGAAAAATTCTAACTTAAAATGTCCGGAGACTTGGGCAACCGAATTAAGGCCGCATTTGAAGAAAAGTATATAGGCTTAACAGTTGGAGTTATTCCAAGGATCCTATTTTCATACAAATTCCTTGAGCAAGAATATAAAGACGCTACCTTCAAACGATCCTTGAAAAACTTGTCTTTCTGCAGTTAGATTCCCATTCCAGGATATTGTAAAAATCAAGGGCAAAAGAAATATGAGATCAGAAGAAGTAAGACATATAAAGGGAAACCCCACGACTCACATGCAATAATCGAGAAACGGAAACACTTGTTAAGAAATAAGAAGTGCAAGAATCGAGAAACGGAAACACTTGTTAATAAGTACCCGACTCAAAGTACTATTAGTTAATACGATTATCGGATGAGATAAAAAGTACGGATGTAATCTTCGAGTAGTTAGAACCAATATGTAAGCTATTTTTTTGAGTGCAGTGTAATTGCACTCGACTCCTTTTAATAGATGACTAAAGAAATACATAGGCTATTATTCATTCTCCTCCTATCTTACTAATTCTACACCAATAGCTCGCTCATTAGCTGACAGATAAACCTACAAGGCCTCCCCCACTATTGGTTTGACTAATACAGGTAAAAAAGACAAATAATTCTTTAACTCTTCAAATGCCTTGTCACAATCAGCATCCTACTAAAATTTAGTCGCCGGACGGAGTATCTCGAAGAAGAGTAAACTTCGATCAGCCAATCGAAAGATAAAACGAGATAGAGCAGTGATTTGGCTGTTCAGTCTTTGTGCTTCCTTCAAATTACAAGGAGGAGCCATATTTTGTAAAGCTTGTACCTTACTAAGATTAGCTTCAATTCCATGTTCAGTAACTACATATTCAAAAAAATTTTAACTTCTAGCCTTGAACAGACACTTGTAAGGGTTGAGCATGAGCTCATATTGTCTTAAAGTTCTGTAGATTTCTTCTATGTCATCAATCAAGTCTCCCTCCTGAAGAGATCTGATGAGGATATCATCCACATAAACCTCTATATTTCGCCCGATTTAATTTTCAAAGACCTTATTCATGAGTCTTTGATAGGTAGCTCCTGCATTCTTTACTCCGAATGGTATATATAATATTATAACAATAAGCTAAGTGCCTTCAGCAGTTATAAAACTAACCTTCTTTTGATTCTCCTTGGCAAGCAGTACTTGATGATACCCTTGATAGTCATCTAATATATAGATGAATTCACAACTAGAGGTGAAAACAACAACTTGATCAATGTGGGGTAAAGGATAATAATCTTTTGGGCAAGCCTTGTTAAGTTCTTTAAAATCAATGCAAACTCACCATTTATTTCCTGGCTTAGATATTAGGACAACATTGGCTAGCCAACTAAGGAATTGAACCTCTCGAATGTAACCTGCCTCTAATAACTTATCCACCTCTTTTTTAATAATTTTATTTTGATCAACCCCAAAATCTCGCTTCCTTTGTTTGACAGGGCGAGCATCAGGATAAACATGAAGCATATGCTCCATGACTGGCACCCTTCACTTCTTTGGGCGTCCAGACAAATACATCGTTGTTGCGAGTCAGACACTCCACTAGCTCATCCTTTAGTCCAGGAGTCAGGTCGGCCGCTATATGAGTAGTGGCTTATGGCTGACCAGCCTGAATTTGCACTTCTTCCTTTTCTGCATATACGAGGATGGGTGACTTTTCTTGAATAGTGTTAATCTCCATCCTTTGTACTTTTCGAGCGGCATTGACCTCGGTCAATATATTAATGGAGCAATCAATATATTTTCAAATGGTTTGTTATCACTTTTCACAATAAATCCTTGCCAAATCATGGATAAATTTCCAACATTTAAAAGTATAAAATGACATTATAAGCTCAAAGAATTTAAAATGGATTATATATTTGAATTAGTGGCAATTTGACTTGGCAAAAGGACAATTAGCCTTATAATCATATATATATATATATATATATATATATATATATATATATATATAAATCAGGAAATTATATAGATCATCACATAATGGTGTATTTCTCTCATAACCATCTATAGAGAGCTAAATTAAGAATCAACCCTTCCTTGATTTAAGGACATAAATTTTTTTAAAAAAATTAAAATAAAAAAATGATTAATTAAGCTGAGTAACATTGAGTTTGAAATAATTAGCTAAGTCTTATGACAATTTGCCATCGATTATCAAGATAAATCAGGATGTCTTAACGGCGAATAGAAATTCGTGGCAATTTGAGTTTGCAAGGCAGATGAATTTAAGTGGATTAAAATTCAAAATTCAAAAATAGTTTATATTTAAATTAGATGGAGTGGTGCTCCACTTAAACATGCACTTAAGCTCCTACAAAACCTAAATGGAACACAATAAAGTATTCATTTATGAAATTTCTGCATTTTTTTTAAAGAGGTAGGAGACATGAAAATCAAACAAGCATTACCAAATCTTTAAAAAAACATATAAAATAAAATAAAAAAAATAAAAGCTTTTAAGTTTACATTGGATCAGCAGGCAATACTGGGTGTAAACCAAACAAGCGGTGACCGCTCTAGTTTTGGAGATGACAATGAAGGCAGACTCAAGGAGGTGAAGCTTTCGTCCTCTAGGCTGTAAACCAAGTTATTACCCAACTCATTCGAGAGATAAATAGAATTTGACTTCAAATCAGGCAATGAACAAGTATCAAGGCAAAAAGAAGATCCTGTGCCCAAAAATAAAGCATACTTCCCCAAATTATTTAGCGCGACCATGGCGCCTTTCTCAGTATCCACCTTCCAAACCTCCAATTTCTTATTATAATCTACTAATTCATTCGTGATAGTTGCCCGTGCGATCAGTAGATCACCGAAATACGTGCAAACAAAGTGCATGTCGAAAGTAAAATCCCAAATGCTGAATGGCAGGGCCACCACCGGCGTCCTTGTCGGAGTTGAATCCAGCGTGATGAGATCGAACGCCACCACTATCACTTCGTCATCTTCTTCAAATCGTGACACCGCATAGAGCTTGCCGTTGTGAAATGCTATGTCATCATAGTGATATTGATTTCCAGGGATCATCTTCCACTTGTCATCTCCTGCGCTAGCCAAGAACAATAACTCTTTCTCCATAGAACGGCAATAGAATACAAAGCCGACGCTGTAATCTCCACATCTAGAGGGATCGCAGGACAACACGGCTCTGATGGCCTCCAAATTTCGGTTGGTGGGGATGGAGGGAAGGTCGATCTGCACACCGGTTATAGGGTTGAGGAGCTGTACACTAACCTCGTTGGTGGTTATGAGCCAACCATGAGAAGATCCGACGATGAGGATGCCAGGAGCGCGACTTGGGATATCATACACGCGGCCCTCCGATAGGCTGAAGAAGTTGTAGGTGTTTTGATCGTTATGTCTTCCGTTTATGAGGAGGTGGTGTTCCGGCACAAGCCATGGGATCTGAGGGCGTTGACCACCGGAGCGGCGTCTGACCATATCGACCACGGCGGACCAATGTGAGCATACGGCGGCGCAGCGAAAGAGATCAGGGATCGAGACCTTGGATAGGATTAAGTATAAGAGATCCGTAGAAATCTCCGACCAGTAAATAGACATGTAGAAGAGACGATGGTAGTAACGACGACCGCGGTGGCGGCTGCTAAACGGCGACAAGAAAATTGGATATCCCTCTTCCTTCCCTATTTCCGTTTATTTGCTTAGCCTTTTTCTAAATTATTTATTCACACCTATTAATATTCATGTGAATAAGTCAACATCATATAACAAATTATTAGTATAATAATATTTAAAATAAGGGAATATTCTATTTATATAAATTATTTTTAAAATAGCATAAAATAAATTCCAGTTTAAATTTATATTTGATATGAACGGTTTCTAATTTCATATGTTTATTTTTTTTAGAAAATTAGGAAAGAGAGTGTGATGGAAGAGAGATAAAAGATGAGAGAGAATGAATAAAGAGAAAGTGTAATGAGAAAAAAAAGAGGAAAGAGAGTATGATGGGAGAGAGATGATGATAGAAGATGAAAGAGAAAATATGATGAGAGAAAAAATATGATGAGAGAGGATAAATAGAGAGAAAGTGTAATGAGAAAAAAATGAGAAAAGAGAGTATGATGGGAGAGAGATGATGATAGAAAATGAGAGAAAAAATATGATGAGAGAAAAAATATGATGAGAGAAAAAGTGTGTTGATAAAAAAAAAGGAGAGAGTGTGATGAGAAAGATTAAGGAGAGGATGAATAGAGAGAAAGTGTAATGAGAAAAAAAATAAGGAAAGAGAGTATGATGGGAGAGAAAGTGTGATGAGAAAAAAATAGGAAAGCGAATGTGATGGAAAAGATTGAGGAGAGAGAAAATATGATGAGAGAGAAAGTGTGTTGATAAAAAAAAAGGAGAGAGTGTGATGAGAAAGATTAAGGAGAGAGAAAGTGTGATGAGATAGAAAGCATGATGAGAGAGAAAGTAGGATGAGAAGAAAGACAAAAGAGAGTGTGATGTGAGAGATTGAGGAGAGAGAAAGTATGATGAGAGAGGAAGTATGATGAGAGAGAAAATGTGATGAGAAAAAAAAGAGGGAAGAGAGTGTGATGGAAAATATTAAGGAAAGAGAAAGTGTAATGAGAAAAAAAGAAGAAAGAAAGTGTGATAGAAAGATTAAGGAGAGAGAAAATAGGTTATAAAATGAGAAGAAAGAAAATATGATGAGAGAGAACAAGGAGAAAGAAAGTGATATGAAAGAAAAATTAAATAAATATATTTTGATATTAAGGGGGAAAATTTTAGTTTTGGGTCAAGGGTATTTTTGGAATAAGAGAATATTTTATTATAATGACTCATTGAAGGGGGAGATATGGGAATGAGTCATTACCCAATTATAAGAATTATTTCCTTATTTGTATTTCCATTCCTATAATCTAAACATCAATAATGATAATCAATGATTGCTATTCTCATTCTCTACTCTTATTCCCCTAAACCAAACGCCTCCTAAGATTACTTGTTTCATCCTTAGCGGGT
Source organism: Zingiber officinale (assembly GCF_018446385.1). Lineage (NCBI taxonomy): Eukaryota > Viridiplantae > Streptophyta > Magnoliopsida > Zingiberales > Zingiberaceae > Zingiber > Zingiber officinale. The sequence continues at coordinate 38,264,464 of NC_055997.1, read as the reverse complement.
GTTTGGTTTTTCCTAGGAATAGGAATCGGAATGAGAATTATTATATTGTGGAATGAGAATGAGTATGAGCATACTCTTAAAAGTAATGTTTGGTTAGTTGCATATTTTCTATCGGAATAAATCAAAATTTCCTTTTCTACCTTTAAAGGAAAATAAGAAAAAAAATTAGATGTGAGAGAAAGATGAATGTGAGAGAAAAATATGATGAAAAAGAATGATGAGAGAGAAAGTGTGATGAGAAAGAATGAAGAGAGAGAAAGTGTGATGAGAGAAAATCAGAAAAGAGAGTGTGATAGGAGAGAGCATGATGAGAGAGAAAATATGATATGAGAGAAAGTATGGTGGGAGAGGGTGAAGAGAGAGAAAATATAATGAGAAAAAATGAAGAGAGAGTATGATGAGAGAGATTGAGGAGAGAAAAAGTATGGTAAGACAGAAAGTATGATGAGAGAGAAAGTGTGATGAGAAAAAAAGAGAACAGTGAGTGTGATGAGAGAGATTGAGGAGAGAGAAAGTATGATGAGAGAGAAAAGTGTGTTGAGGAAAAAAGGAGGGAGTGTGACAAGAAAGATTGAGGAGAGAGAAAGTATGATGAGAGCGGAAGTATGATGAGAAAAAAAGAGAAAAGAGAGTGTGATGGGAGAGATTGAGGAGAGAGAAAGATGATGAGAGAAAAAGTATGATGAGAAAAAAAGAAGGAAGAGTGTGCGATGGAAGAGATTGAGAAGAGAAAAAGTATGATGAGAGAGAAAGTGTAATGAGAAAAAAGAGAAAAGAGTGTGATAGGAAAGATTAAGGAGAGAGAAAGTGTGTGATAAAATGATGAGAGAGAAAATATGATGAGAGAGAACAAGGAGAGATGTGATATGAAAGAAAAAATAAAAAAATATATCTTGATATTAAGGGAGAAAATTTTAGTTTTAGGTCAAGGGTATTTTTGGAATAAGGGAATATTTTGATTGATGAAAATAGGGTAATGACTCATTGAAGGGAGGTACATGGGAATGAGTTATTACCCAATTTCAAGGATTCATTCATTTATTTGTATTCCTATTCCTATAATCCAAACATTAACAATGACAATCAATGATTCTTATTCTCATTTCCCACTCCTATTCCCCTAAACCAAACACCCCCTTAGTTTACCTATAGAATATATGGTTATGGCCAATGTTTGATTATGATAGGCAATGACAAAGTCTTGGGTGATCGTCGATCACGCTATAACTTTATGTCCAAGGGAGATTATAAGCTCATTATCAAGCAACAGATAGGCTTGCGAGTATATTACAAAATTAAACTGAGATCATGTCGGCTCAAGGCATAGGCCTAGAGTTTCAATTTTATTAAGACCTCTAATTTTTAATATTATTTATATTTTTTTAAAAAAATCACTTTCAATTTTAGATTATTCTTTTTTAAAAAGTTCATTTTTAATTTTATTGCATATATTTTAAATTATACACCTTAGTTTTTAAAACCTAAAACCTAATTGCCAATGTCATTTTCAAATTTGATTATTAAACTATTGTCACAGGCAAGTCAAGAAATCCTCTTGAAAGTGAATAAAATATTTAGTTCCATAAATAAGATATATTTTATATAAACTTAATTATTTGGTATGATATATTATTTGTAATTAATATTGTCAGTAATTTTTTTACCATATAAAATATGAAGATTGTTATTATATTAGATTATTTAAAAAATTAGTTTTTTTAATGATTATCGAGACAATAAATTCACATTTGTTGAAATGTGATCTGGCGATAAGAAGAGGGACCCCCGCTGAGGGAAGTCAACGCCACGTGGAAGTCAAAGGGCCGAACGACCGACCGGAGAAGAGGAGACCAGTCGGCCGAGCGAGGTCCCATCGGAGTCAAAGGCACCCGGCGAGGAGTTAGGGTTCCGACGCTCGTTGAATAGGATTGTACGGCCGAGCGGGTGGCCCACTCGGCCGGCGGCATGAGGTAGTAATACTGCAATCAGTCTCCATAGAGCACACTACCGGGAATACCCTAAGTGGACCGGCGCATATGTCCGACCGGCCGGACGCAAGAGGGTTGCCGTCCGGCCGGACACTCGACATGGAGTAAGAAGAGAATAATCTGGGAAACATCTTGACGTGGATATGGCCCACGAGCGAACCATCGTAAGATCTCATGATGGAGTTACGCTGTCCCATCAGAGACGTGCTCGGGCTGTAGCAGTAAGGGGTCAGGTAAGATTTTCTGACAAGCCCATGTTAAGGTATGGGCTGAGGACACGTATTCGCCTCGATCTGTGTGCGTGAATCCCTTTCCAGCCCTATATAAAGGGCCTCACCTCTTCACCGGAGGGACGCATGCTACGATTTTTGGAGCCACTTCTTTGTTACCTGCTTGCCTGACTTGAGCGTCGGAGGATCGTCGCCGGGAACCCCTTCCCGGCCCGATTTCTTTGCAGGTTCGTCGGAGCGCCGTGCGATCGGCCGGAGATCTATGTCATCGACGAGAGTGCCACGTGCCCAGCGCCCGTTGATTCAGCGATTCGGACAGGATCAAAATGTTTGCTAAAGAGATTGTAAATAAAATAAATATAGAAATTTTGTGGAAAATGTACCACTAGAATAAACAAACAATTTGATGAGAAGAAATCAATCTGATGAATCGATTGAGTCAATCAATTAGAAATTGTCGATCGATTGATATGATTCATTAATCGATTTGATGGACGAATAAGAGTCATTATGTAAGTTTTGCATGGTCAATCTGATGTAACAATCGATTACCAGATATTATTTAGCCCAGGAGAAATCCTGAAAAAGCAATTTTCATGGGCATTTAAAGGTGTCAATTCTTAAAAAGTTTAAAGTGAAGTATTGCTGCATTTCCAATTGATTAAGAGGCGTTTCCAAGCAATAAGATAACAAGATTTCATTATTATAAAATCATTTTCGATTTCCTTTGTATTTACTTTTATTCTTGTTCTTGTTGTTGTTGTTGTTGGAATGGGTATACCGGCTAGAAGCCATGAATAACCTACAAAATTAGAATTCCAATTCTCTTGCTTCTAGCTTAGCAAGGAAACACATATTTAATTAACATAAAAATTAAAGGGACTCGGAAAATTTACTTGGTTTGAGGTTGCTAATGCAAGGTAATGAGAGCTCACTAAAGGATCTCCTTCTTCAACAGGTTAGATGCAGAGAAGTTCCTTATAGCAGTTGAAAGTACAGACTTTGATAGAACAAAAATGGAAATGAAAGTAAGAATGTCTTCTTTATGTTGGTGCAAGCAACACCAGAATCAAACCTAAGTTTTGATGTTGTTAAAGGTTCAAGTTAAGTCTTGTTGTAATCTAACAAGTTGACTGAGTGTGCAGGTTGTTTACTCAACCGGGAAAGTCCTAGTTAGAGGCTAGGCAGGAGAAATCTTAGCAGATAGTGAAACCTAAGTGAAAGTCCAAGTGGGTCGAGGGAACCCAATGCTTGGCGATGTGATCGAGAGGTCTGGAAGACCGAAGATCAAGAGAAAAGTCCTGGCGAGCCGATTAAAGCTAAGTGAAAAGTCCAAACTAGATCTGGAGGATCAAAGTTTGGCAGGTAGGTTGAGGTAAACAACTGGAGGAGCGACAGTGAGGTCGGGTTCCCGAAGGGAATAACCTTAGGTCGTCGATCCAACTGAAGAAACTGGGAGAAGGTTTTCAAGTTGAGATCAAGACAGTTCTACTGTCTTTTATATATTACTCATGCATTATAATTGTGCTAACATCTGTTTTGCAGGATTACTGTCTAACAGTGTTTTGTAGGTTTGGCCGGATCGGTCAACCAAACCAAAGGATCGGTCGACCGAACCATGATGACTCAACACAGGCTAGTTCATCAGCATTGATCAGAAGCAAAAGGAAAAAGAACTGATCGGTCGACCGAACCAAAGGATCGGTCGACCAAACAAATCAACATTAAAGCACCATTAAATGATGATCTTGGCAAATCTCGACGAACAGGGAAGGAGCCTGTTCGGTCGACCGAAAGTAGGGATAGGTCGACCGAACCCTTAATGAGCAGTTAATGCAAAAGATCGAGCCAGCGTCAGACTCCAGCCAGGAAGGAAGGGAGCTGGTTCGGTCGATCAAACAGAGGGATTGGTCGATCAAACCTCAAAGGCACTTATAAAATGAGGCTCAAGGTTTGAGGCAAAAACAACTTTCTAATTACAAAAAGGCTCACCTCTGCGCAAGCTGTTCGTACTGCAAGCTCACTACAACTCTTCAAACTACTTCATCCGAAAGTATCGGCCGAGCTTCAAATTCTACATTTAGTCGGTATATTAATTTTTAACTTGCATTGTATTATTTCATTAGTAAGATAGTAGGATTGTTACTATCTTGCTCATTTGTACGATCTGTTTCTTTCCGAGGATTTTGGAAAAGAAGAGTTATGATGGATTGCCATCGGTGCGGTCAGGGCCATCGCTAAGTAAGAGTCGACCTAGACTCACGAGCGAAATAAAGGAACTTGTCTTTTTAATTTCCTTTGCACAATTACGATTTCTAAAGAAAAAGAAAAGTTTTAAAAAGCGCGATATTCACCCTCTCTCTACCACACTTGTCAGGTCCAACAATTGATACTCCAGTCTCGTAATGCTGCGAAATTACTTTTCGAAGCATCTTTTTAAAATTTTATTGTCTTTTAGAATATTTTTCTTATTATTTCTATTTTTCGGACTACTAATCCCAAGGCGAAAGTCTTGGAAATTAATTTATTATTTTCTTGTATTTAGGATGTGAACTCTCTATCAAGAAGGTTCTGATCTGTCAGGTATCCTCTTTTCAAAGGGAGAATTTTAGCTCTTTGGAAGGAATAGAATGGAGTGCTATCTGAAATCAGACATTGAGCTTTGGTTCACAATACTGAAAGGCTACACACCTTCGACCAAAGATGGAACGCCACTAGAACTTGAAGATTGGACTCCTCCAATGATCAAGAAGGCACAACTAAACTATAAGGTGATCAACACCATCCAGTGCGGGCTCACAATGGAGGAGTTGAACCGAGTTGTCCCCTACGACAATGCTAAGGAACTATGGGACCCCTAGTAAAACTACATGAAGGAATTGACGAGTCTAAGGTAAATAAACAGGACTTACTTTTAAATAATTTGTTTAATATTAAAATGTTTCCGGAGAGACGACCTCGCAACTACCTTTCATTGAAGACCATCCTCAATGGCCTCTATCGTCGGACACAACACAGAAAACCGCGAAACAATAGATGCAGCGTTAAGCGCTTTCCGAGGTATGCTATGGACATCAATTGTAGAGTCGTACAAAGATACTCTAGGATCTTTCTGTTCTTAAGTTAGATGAGTTATTCTGCTGAATTAGAATTACGAGCAATCTAACGTAAGCTATGTCGAGAAAGGAGTTGCCTTGTATGCAGGTCCAAGCAAGGAAATAAAATCAAAAACGAAGATCGAGCCTAAAAACGAGTCAGATGCTGACTTAACAAATGAAGAAGAGTTAGTCAACATGGTTCGGAGATTGCTAACGAAGAAATTTAGAAAAAGTGCCAAGAAGACACCACTCAACTAGACCCAAAACAAATCAGAAGTGATTTGTTACGGATGCAACAAAAAGGGGCATTTCAAAAATGAATGCCCAAATCGGAAGGAAGAAAGGCCTAAATCGAAAAGACGAAAGAAAGGACCAGACCTCTTCAATGAATCTGACAAGGAGCAAACAAAGCATTCGAGTCATCTTGCATTTATGGCAAGAAACGAAGATTCTGACTCCGAGTCCGATGAAGAGTACGAGTCCGAGATCGACATCGAGTCCAAAAAAGTAATGGATCGGAAGATCCAAATATGGTAACGATTTATTCTAAGTCTAATTTGCTTAAAGTAGTTAAATGATTGTTTAAAAAATTGTCAAAATTTGAAAAACAAAATAACTTGTTACTTAAGGAAATAGACCACCTTAAACAACAAGTTAACTTGGGTGACTCAACTAACCAAGTTCAAATTGAACTTCAACTCAAGTTGAAAAACTTGAGGAAGAAAATTCAAACTTGAAGGTCGAGTTGAGCGACTCAAGAAAATGAAAGGATTCGAACTGGTGTCCAAGTGTCTAGACATGGTACTTAGGTCTGTGAAGTGTGTCTGATAAATGCGGACAGATTCTGATCTAAACAAACAAACAAATCCTTAACTTGTCATTAATTAGTCAAAAT